>NC_056737.1:1106876470-1107242720 GCF_019279795.1 Protopterus annectens | reverse complement strand
GGAATTCCCACTCAGGTTCCTAACATAACTAAAGAAAGCCTTGTGATTATCCTTAGTGTCCTGTGCAATTTTTCTCTCGAAGCTGGCCTTAGACGATTTTATGAGTGCCCGTAGTTTTTTGCTAATACTGATCAGAGATGCCTTCCCTTTTTGGGATTTTGCTCTATCATGTAGTAGCTTCCTCCTTCTATTATATAGTTTGTTTATGGCTGGGGTCCACCAGACAGGACGTCTGCCTTTGGAGGATTGGGTCTTGGTTTTATTTGGGATTGCATGATCCATGCATTCCTGAAGGTGTTCATAGAATGCGTTTATAAAGGATTCTGCGGTCTGGGCCGTATTTTCCACAGGCCCGGGGGTTTGAAGGATTCCACCTCAGTTTTGAGGAGTGTGAAATTTGCTTTAGAGAAGTTTTTCACTGTGGTTTTCAGGGCAGGGGGTGGAGTCGGGATGTGAATATCCAGTGAGATTAGTTTATGGTCTGATCTTACCAGTGAGGGATACACTTCTGGTCTGGAGCATAGAGTCCCCATGTTGGTGATGATGTATGTTTTCCCCTCTTGTGGGAGTGGTAACAAGTTGTTCCATAGCATTTGAGTTTATAAATTCTAGGAACCTTTGGACTAGGGTGTTGGAGCTAGAGTAATGCTCCCAGTCTATGTTTGGGTAATAATATTCTGTATGGCGTACTGATTATTTCTTTTTTAATAGTAGCTTCTGTTCTAGATTCTACTAAAAACTCTACCAGTGCTGGTCTTTCATTAAGGACCCCCCTGTTTCTTTCTCTTTACCTATACTCTGATATCAATCCCTGATAGGGAAGGCAAGCTCTAATCTGCAGTCCAAATAAGTTCTTAGTGTCTTCCCATTCTATTAGCTTTCCCTGTCTGATTATTAACTCCCATTATCTTGTTTCCTTCACCAGTTTTCTCCAATAAATTCCATCCCTGTCTTGCCTATTGTCTGTATCCCTAGTTGCAGTCATCCCTATTGGTAGAATCTCCTGGCTCCATTCCCGTGTTGGTGTAGTTCTTAGAATACTTTATGCTACTTTATGAATATAATATTCTGTATGATTATTGTTATTCTCCTTAAGGATCTGCATCCAAAATCCCAGTCTCTCATTACTTTTTGAGCTTACTCCCTGTTTCATCATCATCTCTTTCCATTGTGAATTATAGTTTTCTGCTTGTGCTAAGCATAGAAGCCTTACCTGTGTAGCTCTGAAATACCCCTTCAGATCGGGTAATCCCAATCCTCCCTGTTCTGCTGGATGAATCATCTTATCCCATTTGAGACTTCCTGTCTTCCCCTATCAGATAAAGTTCTTCACAGCTTTATTAAATGCTATCCACAACTTCTCCTTTGGTTATAAAAATATGCCTGGCCTCTGTATAAGATTAACAGGACTAAAAACATTTTAACTGCTTGTATCTTACTATCAATATCCATATAACAGTGCTTCCATTTTTCTCAGTGTTTGTATTATCTTTTGTTTAGTCTCTTCCCACATATCCTTAGCTGCCACACCAGAATCATTTTTAACCCATACTCCTAAATACTTAATTTTATCATGTCCATATAAATATGGATATTGCTGAACCAATTCATAATGTAGGTACATAATATACTGCTATTGTGTTTGTTTTGTCTTCATTTATTTTGCATCTCAAAAAGATTTGAAACTGTCTCAGAATGTTCCACAACACTGTAATGTCTCTTTCTGGTTTTGTCAGGTATAAAATAACATCATCTGCAAATAGAGCCAGCTTTTCTTGACTGCCATACCAATTATACCCTTGAATTTTTGAGTCCCTTACTTACTTTGGCACTGGTTCTAAATATAATGTGAATAACAAAGGGTAAAGAGGACACCATTGCCTGGTTCCTCTGCACAAGCAGAAATTATCAGAGAGGACCCCACCCACTTTAATTTTCACCTCCGATCCCTCATATATCTTCCTAATCAACCTTATATTTTTTTCAGGAAATGCAAATGCTTCCATTGCCTTGCTGATACAGTCCCAGCTTACTCTGTCAAATGCTTTCTCTGCATCAAGACCCAACAACAATAATTATATTTTCTTACATTCCTCTTCGCTCTGGATCATCAGTGGTCTGTTAATGTTGTCAAATGTTTGCCTGCCCTCCACAAAACCACATTGATCCATTTATATCAATGTTGGCATTATGTTTGCCTTTCTTGTAGCCATTATAGGCATGAACACCGTATAATCATGGTTTATTATTGAAATGGGCCTGTATGAAGCTGGATCTGATGGATCTTTACCTTCTTTAGGTATTACAGTATCACTGCTTTCTTCCAGGATGTTGATACTTCTCCTCCTCTTAAAATGCTGTTAAACAAAACCTTCCAGATCTTTGTCACTTTTTCCTTCCTAGCTTCCAAACTTCCACAAGAATATCATCTATTCCTGGGGACTTTCCGACAGATTGGTTATTCATCACAATTTTTATCTCGTCTCCTCCTATCTTACCTGTTAGTAATTGAGCCTCATCTACCTCTAACCTTGGCATATTTAATTCTTCCATAAATATTTCCATTTGTATCTTTTCTTGATTTACATGTTTCTCTGCATTATACAGACTTTCATAGAATTTCTGAAATATTTCTTATACCTCTACAAGATCTCATGTTACCTTCCTTGGTATAGGCTCCCTAAGCTTGGTGACAGCCTTTTCTACTTTATGTTGCCTGAGTTGTGCTAAAAGTTTTTGTGCTCTAGTGTTATCAAACAGTTGCTAAGAGAAATTTTTCAAAACTCTTGTATATTATTGAGGTAATCCCTTATTTTCTTCTTAGCATTCTGCAGTTGATCTACTTCTTGTTCTGTGAGGTTTACCCTATTCAGCAATACTTTAGCATTTGTCAGTATCTCTAATTCTTGTTACGTCTTAAACACAGCTCCCTTTCTTTTATTTCCACCCTATTTTTAAAGTCCACCTTAATTTTATCGCACTCCCTAGCTATATTTTCTATCCTCTCGAATAGCTCCTGAAAATCTCTACCACACATTACTTAAATTCCTCTCTTTTCGACAGATAGGTGGGAAAGTGCCAGTGTCTCATTTTTATTTTGGTTATTATTGGTGCATGATCTAAAATAGTTATTGGGTGCGTATCAAGACCTTCAATTAAATGTACTTGTTCTTGTGAAATGTAAATTCTGTTTAGTCTAGCCCAGTTTTATATCTTGGGGAATAATATGTAAATTCACTGCAAACTCCTCTTACTGAATTCACATCTTCCATGCCAAATGTTTTCATAAATTTCTTCAAAAATCTACAAGTCTACCGTATTTTGTTATACTTTCACTTCTTGGCCCACCAGACACATCTTCACTGCTGAAAATCAAATTCTAGTCCCCACCTATAAGTAATATTCCTTGTTGAGAACTGATTATTTATCCTAGAAGTTTTCTTAAGCTCTGTTATAGCAGTTTTGGGTGGAATGTAAATGCATGCCAGTGTAATCCTCCTCCCTTGCCAGTAGCCCCTTAGCACTACAAATCTGCCATCATTTTTTATCCTGTCCTATCACTATTGGAGCTTTGCTTGCAATTAATACAAGTATTACTCTTTTCCTTTGTCCCAGATATTCCACTGAATAACCATCCTGAAAACATTTGTTTATAAAATTTACATGTTCAGCTCTTTCCAAGTGTGTGTCCTGTAACATAGCTATTTGCACTCTACACTTTTTAATATAGTTCATTATTCTTTCCTTATCTGTGAGGTCACTGACATTTAAAATCATTACAGAAAGTATCATTGTATTGAAACTTTGTTATTCCCATATTTTATATATAAAACCTTTTTTTGTTAAATGTCTAGTTCCAACTTTTGTGTTACATGCATACACTGTTTGGCAGGTTGAACTTTTATATGGTTGTTTTGTATCATATCCATTTGAGCCTATGTCACATCTTACAAAACTTTTTGTTTTATTGATAGCCCTCAAAAAAATCCCCAATACTCCCTAAAACCTATTAATTCAATACTAACACACAAAACTACAGTGGATATTAAAAGTGTACACACCCCTGTTAAACTGCCAGGTTTTTGTGATATAAAAAATGAGACCACAATAAATAATTTCAAAACTTTTCCCACCTTTAATGTGATCTATAATCTATACAATTCAATTGATAAACAAATCTGTTAGGGGAAAAATATAAAAAATAAAAAAAATGTACAATACGCTGGTTGCATAAGTGTGCACACCCTTAAACTAATACTTTGTTGTGTGTGCATACCCTTAAACTTATACTTTGTTGAAGCACCTTTTGATTCTGCATACTGAATTATAGATGCTTGTTGTGTGGAGGTATGGAGGTCATTTGTGAAGACTGTGAATAGTAGTGGTCCCAAGAACCCTGTGGGACTCCTATAGTTATGGGCAGCTGAGGAGAGAGAGAATTTTCCCATTTCACAGCTTGGTACCTGTCAGTTAAGTAGCTTTGGAACCAGGTAAGAGTGGAATGTGATGGATGATATTGGTTTAGTTTGTTTAGCAGGATTTGGTGTGAGACTGTGTCAAATGCTTTGGACATATCCAAAAAAAGAGTTGAGTATATCACAAAACCCTGGCATTTTAACAGGGGTGTGTGCACTTTTTATATCCGCTGTATATAGATCTTCAAATATTGAAATTTTCACTCCTAATAGGAACAAATGTCCCAAACTGAGAGCCACGCTCACAGACTTGAGTTAACCTAAAATAAAGCTTATGCATTCAAGACACAAGGTGTATCCTATGCTTCTACTAAGAGCTAATGGTTTTGTCTTATCTTTATAGCTCTCCTACCTGGGAAAACCCCTGAATGGTGTCAGAGAACATTATCGCCTAGCCAGTTTCTCTTTTCTTTTTTTCCCCAGCCAGTCACTCTCCACCAGACTGTACCTGATTTCTCTTTATCAGAGTGTCTCCATGGAGACATGACAACCAGACAGCCCCTTTCCCATTATTAGATTGTCTCAATGGAGACATGAGGGCCAAATACAGAATTGCTACTAAGCATATCTTAATTTGCTAGAAAAAAAGTCTCACAATATTCAATACCCTTTTTCATTTACTTAGTTTCTCTTAAAACTTGTTATTAAATCAGTCTAAGGTCCTTAATCTAGTCATTCCCTTATGCAAGAATAAGAAAAAGCACATTATTTTTTCTTTTGTCATGTTCTTTTAACCAGGCTTTTTTACATTGCAGTACATACATTTCTTAAAAACTGTACAAGAAGAAAGAGAGAAGGGAGAAAGGAATGGAAAAAGAACAGCAGCACCTATTTACATTCCCTATTACACTTGCAAATAGCTGAGAAAACTTTACTTTAGAGCTTGCTAAGAAAACCATACACCACAAAAATAGTACTATTAAGAAAAATGTTTTCTTTACTTGCAGTTAAGTTTCTCCCATCCCTTCCTCTCCTCAAAGCATTTTCTGAACATTAATGATGTGAAGTAGAAGTACGGCATATACTTTAGAGTTCCCCACAAGTCCAACAAATTCTGAAAAAGTCCAATATTTCCAGATTTTCTTGTTGTATCATATTTCACAAATGTAATTATTGCATTGTAATCCCACATTAAGGTGTTGGTTTTGGTTAACTATCAAAATGCCGATGTGCAATTGCACGGCTATGAAGTATTTGAACAACATATGTTCGAATACTTCATAGTTCGGCAGGTTATGTGAGTGAACGTTATCATTGCGAATGGACCATACATTCGCAATTATAACGTTCTCTCATGTGAGGGGATCTCGGTACAGTGCGGTTAGGGAAATACATCCCTTTCCTCACTGTAGTGTGATCTCGGAGTTGGAATATTAAATTAGGGGGGGTGTGGGGGGTGCAGGGGGGCTTGCCCCCCTGTATAACTGTGAGTTTAGGCTAGTTAGGTAGGGAGTTACGGGACGGGTGGGAGCGCCGTTGATTGTCAGAAATGTCGCGAACGACATTTTCGACAATTAACACTTGTTTTCGACATTAGGGCCATACGTAAATGTGTATGTTCGGCGAAACAATTTGCTATTATGTACACATTTTACTATAACTTTCAATATTATGATAGTAAACCGTTGGTTTTATTACTGTTCATCTCATATCCCAAATCCTGTCTGTCTCTGCTTCATTTCCAAAATATTGTTGATTCTTCTAGTCAACTCTCATGGTCCCTTCCTTCTGTCCAGCATTTTCCATTGAAACAGTGGAAATGGTTTACAGGTACTGCCTCTCTTGTGTTTTTTTTTTTACCAGAAGAACAAGAAGCAGACTCTCCTTCTGTTTCACAGCTCACTTTTTGTTGGACAAACTTTTGTATTTCTTCCTTAGCATATACTTCATCAGAAAATGATTTTGTCCCCCAAGAGAAGAATACCTTGCAGACGGCTGAGTACAAAAGTTTGAATCATATGCCTGTTTCTTGACATTCTCTGAGTAGTGGAATTAATTCACTCCTCTTCTGCCTAGTGTGCAATGAGTAATCATTCTCCACAAGTATCTGCTGTCTCACACTTTTATTATTTTGTCCTCCTGCCACAGTTGTGTCAAAATCAACTCATTCTGCTGGTAGGAGTGCATCTTTACTATTAAAGGTCTATGGTGCTTTCTCATAGCCAGGTTTGGAGCATATGCACTATGTACTAATAACAACTCCTGCTGTGGAATACCAGTCCAGTTGCTTATTTATGTTTTCATAAAATTAATGCAGTCTGCTCCTTACAGCTTCTCTGTTATAGCTGAAAATGCCAGGTTTTGCCTACGTGCTCTGTCTAATTCTATTATTTTTTGAAACATCTCTTCCTGAGCAGTCTCATATTCACATACAGAAGAGCAGGCTAGCATGTACGGTTGATGCACGGATAAACCAACCTTGAATACTGCAAACAAAATCCAGCACCCTGAGTGTGTATAGCAAAAGAACTGATTTATTGTCAACCAAACCGGTTTCAGCAGTTAGCTTTCTTCAGTGGTATGGTCAGAATGATTAGACAATCCTTATTTATACATTATTCAAATGAAGCATATGACATAATTTCCTGTTTAAATTAATATTTAAATAATTCATTAATCTAATTCTAATACATGACCAGAAAATAAAAGTAAAATAAAACAGTGGAAAAAGAAATATAATCTACAATAAACCATCATAATGATAAACCCACAAATATTCCAAAATTATACTATTGATAAAATAATAATGATAAATATATCAGACCAGTGAAAATTATTGCAAAATGGAATTTAAAACTAAAAATGTTTGTAACCATAGTAGAAAGTCTCGTATTCATCCAGCTTTTTCTTCATTTCAGCCTCTGATTTTTTTCAGCTTTATCACCTCATCTGAATATCTGTTTAAAGCTTCTTCCATTTTTTCCAGTCTTTTGTTGTTGTGTTGATATACTCCATAAGTGTTTCATTTATTTTAACCAGGTCTGTATACAGTTGTCTTATATCTTCCTGTAGGTTACTGGATGTCATGCCTGGAGGTTGCATTGGTTTTTGCTGAACAGCTGCAGAACTTTCCACAGTCAGTGTTTCTTCCTCACTTTTTGTAGCTGATTTTTTTCCAGGTGCTCTGTATTTTTTTTTCTTGCTATGCAGGCAGTACACCTACTAGCCAGTTACTGAAATTTACGCATAAACAGAAAAGTCTACTGGCCTTCTCTGTTGAGTTTCTGTGTTCACAATGGGAGAGCTAGAGTTAAGCTGTTACTCAATGTGCAGCTAGTTTGGAAGTCCGAAGAAAGGTTAATATTGGTGGCCCAAGATAGTGGACTACATACTTTGCTTTACAAAGTCCATTGAACATATGGGAGAAACAGACAAATGTAGGCTTTGTAAAACAGAATTGATAACAGTTTGCACATCTTGTTGCTGGTTGTGATATACTAATGGCAGAAGGACTGTTTACTGAAAGGCATAATAATGTGGGAAAAGTGTTTATTGGGAATTGTGCAAACATAATACTGAAGTAGCTGAAAACCACTGGAAACATGAGCTATAAAGCATTATAGAAAATGATGAAGTTTATATCATATGGGATCACCCATTACCAGCAGTTCAAAAATAGATGCGAGAAAACCAGATGTAGTAGTCCATTAAAAGAATACAAAAGTAGCATTGATCATTGAAATTGCTACACCCAGTGACTACAGTGTCTTACATACAGAGAGACACAAAGTAATAAAATACCAGGATTTGCAAACAGAAACGTGGGCAATATGGAGGAAAGATACCCACATAGTTCCAATAATAGTAAGAGTATTGGGTCTTTTTTAAAAAAAGAATTTACAATCTTACTTAGATATGTTACCGATACATGTAACTCTGTACAAATTGCAGAAGGAGTCATTACAGGGCACAATGTGGGTGCTGTGTATAGCACTTCTGGCTAACATCAAAGACTGAAGCAATACTAATTTCATGAACTTTAATCATACTTTGACTAAGGAATGGTGTTCATTTTTGTCATGGTATTAGAAACCCAAAAGACTTGGAGAAATTAAAAAAGACACCATTGCCCAGAAGTGGCCAGACTGACTCCTCTCACTGTGCATTTCTTAATATCCTGTGATGATGGGATTCATCTGAAGACAAAACTTCAAAGTCAAAGTTGTCCTCATTGGCCCGTATTGGCCGTAGCAGATGTAGTTCTCTTTTCTTCTGCCTTTTCTGTTGGGGAAGCTCTTATTTGGAGGACTACAAGAAAACTGCTTTCCTATCCACTGATTAAGCCCTACCTGGACATTTACTGCCTGCACTGCTTGGTTTCGTCATGCTTAGTAGTTGTTGTGAATTCTTCTTCAAGTAGAATGGTCTTCTTTTCTCAGAATACCAGCACAAGGAAGTCTTACATGGACAAATGGACACATTTCTTGGGGTTGGCAATCTCCAAGAGCATAGAACCATTTCCTATCCTATTTCTGTAGTACTTGAGTATTTTTTAAGTATTTTTGATACTGGTTTGTGTTACTCTTTGGTTAAAGTCTATTTAGCTATCATCTGTAGTAAGATCAAAAGGGTGTTTCCTTAGCTTACATGAAAGTTTCCAATGTTTTTGTAAAGACACTTTACTTCCTTGGGGCTTGTGCTTTATTCTAAAAAAACTGGCACAAGCTCCATTTGAACCAGCTTCTATTGCATATTTAAATACCTCTCTTGGAAACATTTTTCTTAGAAGAATTTTTGAACTTTCCATTCTTTCTGATAAATCACCATGTTTAATCTTTCACAAAAAAAAGAAGAAAAAAAAAACAAAGTTCCATATAAAGGGCAGTTAGAGCACCAAATGCATCACACCTTTCTTGCCTCTAAAGTTTGCTCCTTCTGCTGGCTTTGTAGATCTGATGCTTCGCTAGCAATTTTTCAAGGCTGGGCAGATAAGTCCCCTGCTGTGAAAAACCCTTCCATGGCTGTATTTTTCTTAAGAAATTTAGTGTGTTTTATTATTTGGGCTAGAAAACTTATTTTGTATGGATCATCATCCTTGTCAGATATGGTTATACCGCAGTGAATGCTTGTAGTAACTTTTTGTGTAAAGTCTGTTTTTTAAACTTTTACTCATATTGTTTTATATTATTTACATATTAGGGGAAAAATATGGTGTGTTTGGGAACAGACAGAGTGTGTGTGTGTGTGTGTGTGTGTGTGTGTGTGTGTGTGTGTGTGTGTGTGTGTGTGTGTGTGTGTGTGTGTGTGTGTGTGTGTGTGTGTGTGTGTGTGTGTGTGTGTGTGTGTGTGTTTGTGTGTGTGTGTATGTGAGAGTGTGCGTGCATGTGTGTGTGTGTCTTTTTAAACACAGATTTATTTATTTTATTAATTGAAAATTCAACATTAAACAACATTAACAACATTAGATCAGTTTCCATTTCATATCTGTCCAAAAGTCATGCACATTGCTATATTATAAGTAGTTCAGGGCCTCTTTTACAATAGTGTATGTACATTTTACTTACTTACATTGGTACCTTTTCGTTTAGTGTAACCCCCATCAGGTTATCACACTTCGTGCTGTTGAACAGCCAAGCATTTCGAAACAGTCGTCTGACACCTGTGCTTTGATTACTCTCTGAATTAACATTTTTAGTCTGTAGCCATCAATACTATTGCATACCACATTTTCATCCTGACTACTGTTCAGTTATTCTATCTTTTACTGCTTGAAAATATTTGTATTATCTACATCCCACCTTGTAAGAAATAGGAAAACAGAAAGGCTGCAACATTTGGCAATGCTTAACAAAAAAGAAAAAGAAATGAAAGCCCAAGGTCACAAAGCCACGATTTTACAAGCCAGTAAAATTTCCCCTAACATCTTCTTCTTTAGCAAACCCCAACCTGGTAACAGTTTAATGAAAAAGAAAAAAGTACAGAATTCTACAGATTATAACACTCCAATTGCCCTAATTCATATTCCGTCCATCCTTTGCCAGACACCAGAGAAATAGATTATATGTGTACTCCATCCTATCCGCAACACTTTGCTCCTTATCTGCTTAAGGTATGCAAACTAAGTGAGCCATTTATTTAAGTATTTCTGATTGTGTTTCATTAACGTTTCCTGTTCCCTCATCTCCTCCATACACACTACCTGTTAAATGTTTGAACGCACCCCTTTTTTTTGCTGCCATTCTTATTTTCTATACTGATTGCTTCTGCTCATAGCCCTTCTGTTCCCCAGGGCCATTATCTACCAGTATTAAAGATTCTGTCAACAGAACTTTATTTTTGGTTACACCCATTAACGTCCTTCAAATGTCTTCCTTCCATCCTTGCAAAACCTGACATGTCCACACAGCCTTCCTTCATTCCTTCACCTCCAACATTCCCTACTAGGCCCTAAGAACATTCTTTGTAATCTCTCTGGGATGTAAAAATGTTTATGCAGACCTTTCCATGCAAAAATTCTGAACTCTTTTAGCATAGTTGACTTCCAATTCAGCACCCATATGTGTTCCCATCAACTAAACGCTGCCTCTTCACCTAATATCCTGGCCTATTCCACCTGTAATTGGCCTGCTTCCTATCTGCTGCTCCCCTAAGAGCTTGTATAATCTCAGAATTAAACCTTTCTCCACCATCCCTTCCTTTTCGGCTTTTATTATCTGATTAACAAGACCTGGCCAATTTTCCTGAGTAACTCTCATCCAAGGAATCTAAAGGAGTTCCCTTTGTAGGACATTGTAACATAGAAAGGATCCATTTGGCAAATTAAATCTACACGTAGCTTTTTCCCACATCAGTATTGCCTCTTTTTCAATTAGATGATCCCAATACTTAATCTGGGTCTTCATGCGTCCCCACCTAATAACCACAGATCGGTCAATGACATCATTATTTGAGTCTTAATAGGTAGTATCTCATCTCTCCACCCTTGCCAGATTTTAAACTGGAATGTTGTACTAGCTTCCTGACTCACAGTATTTAACAGCATGGTTGTTACTACCTGGACATTCCTTCCCCAAAGTGCATCAAAACTGTCAGTCTGCCCCTTCATTTTTCTTACCATCTTTATCCAAACTGTGTCACTGCTCAGTGTTTGAAGTCTCACCAAACAGGCCAACTGCACTGTTCTAATGCATTGTTTATCAGGCAAAATGAGTTTATTTTTGATTTAGGTATTGTAAATTTGTTCTATTTCACCTGGTGTGGTTCCCCCATCCAAATAAAGTCTTGTATCTTTTGTCTAAGCATCCTCTCCCCCTACCCACTTAAGGGATACCAGATAACTGTCTACTCATAGAGCAAAAGTGGTTTAGGATTGCCTGATTTGAAGGGATACTTTAGAGCTACACAGTTAAGGCTCACATACATAACACAAGCAGAAGGTAATAAATCAAAGTGGGAGGAGAATTTGACAAAATAGCGTGGGGGGTCAACCAAGAAATAGAGAGTAGGATATTGGAAGCAGTCCTTAAGGAAAAGGGTGTTGCAGTGGTGCAGTGGTTAACATTGTCATCACACAGCAAGCGGTTCTCTGGTTCGATTCTCGACTGGGCTGTGTTCGCGTGGGTTTCCTCTGGGTTCTCCAGTTTCCTCTCGCATTCTAATGACATGCATCTGGGGCATCTCTCCCCGGGCCTCCGCCGAAAATAGACTCTGTCCTGGTCAACAAATGTAAAATAAATAATAAATAAAAGCAACAATCATACAGAACATTATATTCATGAAGTGGCAGAGGATGTTCTGGGAACTGAGCCAACAGAGGAATGGAGAAAGGAGATTTTGCCATTAGCAATGACTGCAAGTGGTGATGCAAAGAACAGGCAAGAGGAAGCTGGAATTTACTGAAGAAAATTAGGAGAGGAACCAAGGTGCTGGGAGCAAATAACTAGGGAGAAAGATAGTGGAGTTGGATGAAGCCAAGCAGATGTTTGGATTGCAGGTTGGAGTCTGCCTGCTGTACCAGGGACTTGACAGCTGAATATGGGCAGAGTTAGGGGGACAGAGGAGTGCTAAGGTGGGGGCCAGCTCTGGTGGAGATTTTGGTTGAGTCTAGTCCAGAAACTGCTGCAAATAAAAAGAGTAGTAGGGTACATAAGGTATTGCATGATAACTATGAGAATCGGTCAAAGGATGTTGGAGTGGATTGGGAAGAGAAACTGGAAAGGCAATTTACCAATAAACAATGTGAGGACATCTGCATGGCTCCCAAGTATGCAGGAAAGTCCAGAAGCTGTACGATTGTTGCTTGTAAGTGTTTGCATAGATGTTTTTATACCTCAAGCAGACTTCAAAGAATTTTCCCCAGGGTAGATAGCAGTTGCTGAAGGTGTGATGAAAAAGAGAGAGGTAACTGGGAACATTTTTTGGGAGTGTAATGAGTTCCTACAGAGTACTCTATCAGTAATGTTGTGAAAGCAAATGATTTGAACTAATGGAATGATTCTTGTACTGAATATTGTAAAGGAGATAAGAACTGGAAGTGGGTTCTTTAGAAAAGGGAAAGAGAAAATCACATGCAAGAGAATGGAATGTGTGGGAAGAGTACATGCAGAA
The DNA here is from genome assembly GCF_019279795.1 of Protopterus annectens. Lineage (NCBI taxonomy): Eukaryota > Metazoa > Chordata > Ceratodontiformes > Protopteridae > Protopterus > Protopterus annectens. The sequence continues at coordinate 1,107,229,698 of NC_056737.1, read as the reverse complement.
TAATGTTCAGGAGGAGGAGTGGGAAGAACACATGCAGAATAATGTTCAGGAGGAGGAGTGATGTTTAATGGAAGGCAGGCAGTGAGCATTGTATATAATGCTGAAGTGAATAATTGTTAGAAAGAAAATGTATATGTAATGTATAACGAAAGAATATGGCAAATGGTAATATGGTTTGTTTTTTTACTATTAATGTATGTGTGTCTGTTTCTTGAGTGATAATTTAATAAAGGTGTTTAAAAACAAAATCAGCACACACATCCAGTAGAAGTTGGGGATTCTACAGTTCATTGAATTGGTGAGCTTGTGTTTTTATGACTATGCAACACAAATTGCCACATCAGTAGACCAAATTGTAGTTGCAGGTTTGAAATATACCACCACTTTATCCACCAAAGCAGTTATCGTTTTTTAATTTGCAGTTATTTTCACATCCAGATGGGAAACAAGTTTATGCAAATTTTAAATTCTATATTGGAGCTGACTGGCTGCATGGTAGGCTGCGTGCATGTACTGTCAGGCAGTGTTTTGCAAACAAGGAGATGCTGTGGTCTGTACATATTCTCTCGTGCTCCCTTTGGTAATCACTTGTAGATACAGCTTTCTCCACCCAAATACTGTTACATTTCAAAACTCAATATTGAGTGTATTCTACCGTATTTAGTGATCACATAAATGTTCATAGATTAGTACTAGGAGTTTAACTACTGTTGTGGGCCATTTTAAGCGTAGCTACTTACCCAATGTAAGAATCAAACCCTGTACCTTGTGTCTGTAAGGTAAACGCCTTAACCATTATACCAACCTCCCACCCAAGAATTAAACCCTGTACCTTTTATCTCTGAGGTAAAGAACTTAACCATTATGCCAACCCAGTGGACCCAATGATGCTTGACACAGCTTTCCAGATGACATATTCACCATTATATCTATTGTATGCCTTTGCAAAGGTCATGAATCTTTTTCTTCCTTTATAGCCAGTGACCCCTTGTTACTCAAAGGTACTTGTTGCAGTTTTCTGAGTGTTAGTGTCTGATATATATGCAGTGTTACTTTTAGATTAATATTTTTTGTGATCTGCTGTTGTATTAAAAATGTTTACTTTTTACAGAGGCCGAACTGTACAGAAAAATACGAATGCAGATGAGGGCAGAGGACTTACTTCGTAGTTCTTCAACACCAATTAAAGCGAAAACCCAGAGGAAAGAACTGGACAAAAGCAGCATTCTGAAAACAAAAGAAGAAAAACTGGGATTCTTGAATACAAGCCCTAAATTCCAGCCTCAGATTAACCGTGAAGTACCTAACTTTGAACAGCTCCATAAGGCATTGCAAACAGAGGCCATGAGAATGAGACAGCTAAAGGAAGCTACTCGTTGTAAGCCCTTTGAACTGCATACCTCAAAACTACCTCCTAGGCAGATCAAGGTGTCCAACAGTGTACATACGGTGAGTGACTGAGGTTTGTCTCTGGTACTGAATGTATCAGGATGATCAGTGCTCTGAATACCAGACCAATACACTGTTTTCCTTGTGTCTTAGTTCTTTAAATGTATACAGGTTGTAAGTCATCATTTAATTTCATAAGGCACTCGTGTCTAATTTTTCTGCTCATCTCCCATGTCAGTAGCAAGTATTAATAAATGGTCTATCTAGATGTTATTAGCAGAGCATAATTCTCTGCTGTGCTGATACTATATGTAATCATAGGTTGTCTACCAGAATGTAAAAAAATACACATTTTCACTCAGTTTAATTTCTCCAGGTCTTTTGGGTTTCTAACACCATGATGAAGATGGACCTCGTTCCTATGTCAGGCTATGATCAGAGTTCATGAAATTAGTATCATTTCTGTCTTTGATAGTAGTCAAGAGTGCTCCTCTCACCACCTGCAATGTTTCCAGAATTGCCTTCTTCTGTAATTCTTATGGGTTTACATGTATTGGTAACATATCGAAGTATAACTGTATGTTATTTTTTATTTGCCCTATTGTTACTATTACTGTTGGAACTGTTGGGATAGCCTTCTTTCAGATTGCTTTCATTTCTGCCTGCAAATCCTGATATTGTATGACTTTGTGGCTCTCTGTCCATAAGACATTGTAATCACTGGGTGTAGTAATTTCAATGATCAATGCTATTTTTTTTTAACTCTTGGTAATGGGTCATCCCTTGTGATGTAAACTTCATCATTCTCTATAATACTCTGGGATTCATGTTTTCAGTGCTTCTCAGCTACTTTTAAATTTTAACTTTTGCACAATCCCCAATGCAACAGTTTTGCCACATTCTTGTGCCTTTCAATATACAGGGCCTCTGCCATGAGTGTATCACACCCATCACAAGATACGGGACTTTTTCCAGTTCCTTTTTTTTTTTTTTTTTTTTTACAAAATCTGCATTTGTCTGCTTCTCCCACTTTTTCAGTACATTTTGTAAACCAGCTTGTATGTCGTCCACTATCCTGGGCCACTGTTATTACCCTTTCCTCTTTTGGTTTTAATTCACCTCACCGTAACCATTGCCCCAGTATATCTTGGCCAACATGAAGTTGTTCCAGAAGATCTCTGTACTTAACAATATATTTTTGGCTTTTCCAATTTTCTTTACTGCTTATCTGATCCTTTTCCTTATATTTTTTCTTTTCTTTTTTGATATATTCAGTTACTATCTGATTTTTGTCTATTTCTGGTTTGATTTTCATTCCCGCTTAACACTGAAATGTTTCTGCTAAGCTAAATAAAGATGTAATTTTAGATTTCTTCTCCTCATGTTTTAAAATGTTCACCTTGTTTGGATCTGATGAGATCAGTAGATATACAATGGATATAAAAAGTGTACACACCCCTGTTAAAATGCCAGGTTTTGTGATATTAAAACAATGAGACCACAATAAATAATTTCAAAACTTTTCCCACCTTTAATGTGATCTATAATCTGTACAATTCATTTAAAAACAAAAAATTCTGTTAGGGGAAAAATATAAAAAATAAAAAATGTGTAACAAGCTGGTTGCATAAGTGTGCACACCCTTCAATTAATACTTTGTTGAAGCACCTTTTGATTTAATGACAGTGACATTGAAAAGAACTGGACGTCCTTCCAAAACTGATGAAAAGACAAGACGAAAACTGGTCAGAGAGGCTGCCAAGAGTCCTACAGCAACACTGAAGGAGCTGCAGGAATTTCTGGCAAGCAGTGGTTGTGTCCTACACGTGACAACAATCTGCCTTATTCGCCATATGTCTGGTCTATGAGTTAAGGTTGCAAGATAGAAGCCTTTTCTTACACAGAAAAACATCCAGGCCCAGCTAAAATTTGCAAAACAATACATCGAGTTTCCCAAACAAAATGTGTTACGGTCTAATGAGACCAAGGTTGAAGTTTTTGGCCACAATTCCAAAAAGTATGTTTGGCGCAGAAAACAACAATTCGCATCACCAAAAGAACACCATCTGCACGGTGAAGCATGGTGGTGGCAGTATCATGCTTTGGGGTTGCTTTTCTTCAGCTAGAACTGGGGCTTTAGTCAAGGTGGAGGGAATTATGAACAGTTCCAAATACCAGCCACTTTTGGCCCAAAACCTTCAGGTGAAGATGAAAGGGAATTTCACCTTTCATCACGGCAGTGACCCCAAGCATTCATCCAAATCAACAAAAGAATGGCTTCTCCAGAACAAAATTAAAGTTTTGGAATGGCCCAGCCAGAGCCTAGAACTAAATCCAATAGAAAATCTGTGGGGTGACCCGAAGAGTGGTGTGCACAAGAGATGCCCTCACAATCTGACAGATTTTGAGCACTTTTGCAAGGAAGAGTGAGCAAATATTGCCAGGTCAAGATGTGCCATGCTGACATACTCCTACCCAAGAAGACTGAATGCTGTAATTAAATCACAAGGTGCTTCAACAAAGTATTAGTTTAAGGGTGTGCACACTTTTGCAACCAGCTTATTGTACGTTTTTTATTTTTTTATATTTTTCCCCTAACAGATTTGTTTGTTTTTCAATTGAATTGTATAGGTTATAGGTCACATTAAAGGTGGGAAAAAGTTTTGAAATGATTTATTGTGGTCTCATTTTTTATATTAAAAAAATAGCATTTTAACAGGGTTGTGTACACTTTTTATATCCATTGTATATGTATTCCAACACTTGCAGATCTGTACATGCAAACAATTTCAGGGAAGCCCATACCCCCTTCAGAAGGAGGAATATGCAGTCTTGGTATACATGGATTTTAACATATTGTTTGATAGGCATGAAACATTTGTCTTGTTTTCGTCACCAATCAATCCAATACTTTTTAGGACTAGTCAGTCACCCCAAAACTGTAAGTTAGAACAGGAAGCAAATTGACTTTTAGCTTGAACTTTATTCCTAGACATCAAGACAGTTTTTAATATCAGTTTTAATTTTTCTGAAGTATTCCTTACCAATATAAAAATACTGAACTGGACTAGATAGTAGTACCAAGACACAATCCACACGAACTCCTGTGTTGCAAAAGTAATCAATTTATTAGTGATTCCTAGTACCTCTGCAAATACGGCTTCATTGGGAATAAAATTCAACACCAATACATCCACTTTAAATAACACCCCCAAATTACTTAACTGTTTGCTAATAACATCATTATCCAACTAATTCATTCCATAAGAACAATTTAAAGTAAGGATATACAAGCACGATCTGAAATAAGTATAAAAGTTAAAAAGAAGAACAAAGAATCAACCCAATAGAACCTAGCAAATGCTTATATGGAACCAAAGGAACTATATTAAATAAACATTTAATTCATGTTAACATTTAGTTCCTGGTTTAAGGCTTTGGGATGAAGTGCATTAAAATTAATAATAAATGTTGCCTCCAAATTACTAAGTTTATTCAAAAAATCCTCTCCCTGTGTGTAAAAAGGTTTTGCCAAGATGCAAAAAAATAAATTAGCTCCTGAACCCCATGGGCTATGTGGAAGTGGTGGGCTATAGGACTCTCTCATCTATGATTTCTGATATCCCCTAGATGTTCCATTACTCTGTTTTTAAATGTTTATTTAATATAGTTCCTTTGGTTCCATATAAGCATTTGCTAGGTTCTATTGGGTTTACTATTTGTTCTTCTTTTTAACTTTTATACTTATTTCAGATCATGCTGGTGTATCCTCACTTTAAATTGTTCTTATGGATTTAATTAAGTTGTATAATGATGCTATTAGCACACAATGAAGTCATTTGGAAGTGTTATTTAAAGTGGATGTATTGATGTTGAATTTTATTCCCTTTGAAGGCGTATTTGCTGAGGTACTAAGAAGCACCAATAAATCGATCACTTTTGCAACACAGGAGTTTGTGTGGATTGTGTCTTGGTACTACTATCTAGTCCAGTTCAGTATTTTTATGTTTATTTGGTGCTATTAGTGTTTTTTTGGTTTTGGACTTTATTGGACTGAGGGAAGTTTGTCAGTATGGCTGGGGCACAAACGGAAAATGTTTCGTTGCTGACCGAGTTTTGGAAGGAGAGAGATGCTAAGCTAGCCTCTGGAGATCCTTGGTCCATGGGGGAGACAGAGGAGTATAACGGTGACTTCTTTCAGCTTGAGAAGTTACTTATAAAAGAAGTAACGCTTTGTTACGATACTAAGGTTTTGGAGAAGTATATCAGCTTGGATATCACACGAGAGGGCTAAGAATTGATCAGCTGCCTGCTTATGAGTTTTCCGACGATGAGAGTGGCTTGATGGATGAATGGAAAACCCTGCCCTTAACCTGTACATTGGGTTGGTGTAGGGTCTTGATCAAGTGCAATAAGTGACAGCAGGAAAAAAATTCAAGGTGAGTTCCTGCAGTTACAGGAGTCATTGGTTAACTTGCTACCAGATGATGTTTTTTCTAACAAATTGAGGGAGATCAAGACCCGAGTGGGCAAGGTGGAGGAAGGGGTGGTTTTGCTTATAAAAAGAAAACTAGATTGAGACATAAAGGATTGTAAAAATAATTTGTTGTTCTCCTGGCTAAGAAAACCCAGAAGGAGGAGACAATCCAGGGCACAGGCGGAAAGCAGGTCTTGTGAGATACAACACTCATCGGGGTCTTTGGCTGATACTTCATCCAGCAGGAAGAGCGTATATTTTGAGAACTTGAATATGGAAGGAGTTAATGGACAGGAACCGCATTCTAATCAATACCAAACCAGGGGTCGTGGTCAGAAATGACAAGCGAAGGGTTTTAGCAACAATGCCGGCAGAAAGGGAAAGAACTTATGGTGTTTGTGACATTAGAACTCCGTGTTTCCAGCAAGGAGTTTTGGAACTTGAGACTGATGAGTTAATTCAACAGCATCAAAGGTGGCATGATGTAAAAGGTGTGTTTAATGACTTTAAAATAGTTAATTTATCCGACTTTGTTCTGAATGCTGATATGGAGGCAGTTTTAGCAAAAGGAATGAAATTTGTACCTACTAAACTTCCTAGTTTAGCGGACTTGTTTTTTGAGGTTAGTAGGTTTTGCAGAAAGCTGCATCTGAAAGTGTTTTTTCAGAACAAAAATGATGATGTATTGGTTTGTGATAAAAATTAAACAATGTATGAGGATGAAATTAGTATGGATGATTCACTTTTAAATTTATCTATTTATAAAAATGAAATGTTTGATTTGGTAGAAGAAATTGATGAATTGGAGGGTGTGTGTTGTGAAACAGTGGGTGCAGGGTTCTTCACGGGATATGGTAAATTTCAGCTGCCTGTTTTACCTACTGTTAGTACTTTTATGTCTCCGAAAATGTCTGCAGCTATTTGTACTTTTGAAAACACATTGTATAAACAGTTGCGATTAGAATATGACAAAATTAGAATGAATTTTAGGAATTACAACTTGAATATGAGTGATTGGAAAGCCCTACAATGCATGAGGGATATTAATAACAAATACATTTTCACACAAACAGACAAAGGAGGCAATTGGGTGGTTTTCTTAGAAGTCAATTATGTAACCATAGCTGAGAATTTGATCTCGGATGTTTTGGTATATGAGAAATTGACAGGCAATCCAGTTTTGGAATATAACAGAAGTTTGTTAGAACTTTTAGAAAGGGGTGAGAGATTGGGCTTTTTTTTCAGCTGCTGATATTAAAAAATTGCATGTGAAGAATCTCAGAGATGCAACATTTTTCATCATTCCAAAAATACATATGGTGAACCCTCCGGGTAGACCTATAGTCTCGGGGAAAGGGTCATATTTACAAAACTTGGTTATTTTTTTGGATTACCAACTGAAGGAGTACCTATCTAAGGTAACTTTGCATATTAAGAATACCAAGGAATTATGTGACCTTGTTGGTGGAAAATGTTGGAGAACAAATTTCTATTGGGCTTGTGTGGATGTAAGAGCTTTGTACACAAGCATTTGGAACATCTGGGGTTTAGAGGCAGTAAAATCTATGCTTGGTGAACACCCACGGACAAGTTATCTGGTACAACTTTTGGAATTCTCCCTCATACATAATTGTTTTAGTTTTGGTGGGCAATATTTTTTACAAAAAGAGGGGACAGCAATGGGGGCATCATATGCCCCAGCATATGCTATTTTGTTTATGATTTTTTTGAAAACAGGCATATGCATAATACTAGTTTCTTTATCCACAATGTCATCACGTACAAATGATTTGATGACTTTTTTATTTGTGAGGGAGATCCAATGGAATTCAGGGTTTTCATGGAACAGATGAACAAAAATCCATGAGGCCTGGAATTCACTTTTGAAACTAGTGTTGCTAGCATCCAATTTTTGGATGTTGATTTGTTTTCAGACCAAAGGATACATTTTAGACCCTTTACTAAGAAAACAGCTACTAACAACTTCTTGTCAGCTGAAAGCATGCATCCACCACACTTTTTAACATCAATTCCATATGGGGAATATAAATGTATTTTTAACAATACTTATAATAAATCATCAATTCCAGGGGAATATTTGAAGGTCAGACAAAAACTATTTAATAGGGGGTATACACTAGATTGGATAAGGCTGAGAACAAGGTTTTGGGCACAAGTGGTATAAGGGATACAGGTGTCAGAAGAACAGTCATGGGAGGGCCTAGAAGGGATGACAAGGGGAACAGGATATTTTTTGTTTCCAAATTTTCTCCCTTAATGATGACGCTTAAAAAACTAGTGGACAGGTTTTGGCCCATTGTTTGTGAGGATGAGTGTGTGGGGCATTTGTTCCCTGATAGAGTGGTTTTCTCTTATAGTAGGGTCCTTAATTTAAAGGAACTGCTAAATTTGAAGAGACCTTTGATGAGAAGTGGTTGGAAGGGAAGCTCTGCATGTGGTAGATGTAAGGTTTGCAGTAGGCTAAAAAACCTGAATGGAACCAAGATAAATAATGTTAGATATTCAGCAACAAGCGACCATTTTACGTGCAGGTCATGTGGGGAGGTTTACATCCTCGGTTGTGGGTGTACACCAACTAGATGGTACCTAGGACAAACTCGGAGGATGGTTAAAAACAGAGTAATGGAACATCTAGGGGATATCAGAAATCATAGATTAGAGAGTCCTATAGCCCACCACTTCCACATAGCCCATGGGGGTTCAGGAGCTAGTTTATTTTTTTTGCATCTTGGCAAAGCCTTTTTATACAAAGGGAGAGGATTTTTTGAACAAACTTAGTAATTTGGAGGCCAAATTTATTATTAATTTTAATACACTTCATCCCAAAGGCTTAAACCGGGAACTAAATGTTAATATGAATTAAATGTTTATTTAATATAGTTCTTTGGTTCCATATAAGCATTTGCTAGGTTCTGTTGGGTTGACTCTTTGTTCTTCTTTTTAACTTTTATACTTATTTCGGATTATGCTTGTGTATCCTCACTTTAAATTGTTCTTATGGAATTAAGTTGGATAATGATGTTATTAGCACACAAGTAATTTGGAAGTGTTATTTAAAGTGGATGTATTGGTGTTGAATTTTATTCCCATTGAAGGCATATTTACCGATGTACTAGGAAGCACCAATAAATTGATCACTTTTGCAACACAGGAGTTCGTGTGGATTGTGTCTTGGTACTACTGTCTAGTCCAGTTCAGTATTTTTATGTTTATTTTGTGCTATTATTTATTTATTTTTTTTTGGTATTCCTTACCAATCTTTATTCTCATTTGTTCATGTTTTATTGTCAATCTTTCACTCATTTCCAAATATTTATATACCCCCTGATGCACAAGTTCCTTTAGATCATATTCCTGTCCCAAGTTGATACTTTCTTATGCTGCAGCTTTCCTGTTTAAATGTTGCTTTTGCACATTTATCAAGACCAGATGTCATTCTTATTTCATCTGAGAATGTTTTAACTATCTGAAGTTGTGCTTTCTACTCCTCATCTGATAACTGTACAGTTTAAGTCATCCACAAAACATAGATGAGAAGTCTCTAAACAAGGTTGGTTTCTGGGAGCCAAATTGTTACCATAACCTAATCTGTTGAGTAAGCAGGTTATTGGGTTAATAGCATGACAAAATAGTATATGTTCCTTTGAATTTTTATCCGTGGAATAATAATGTGCCCCTCGTCATGACTCAATTGCAAAGTGGTTTGCCACTGATGATCATCATTCACACTGCATCAGTGGCATATGTGTTCTGTGGCTGCACAAACCCACACTGGCAACTTTCCCGACTCAGAATTCCCTCATTTGACTCTCTGTGACAGGTGCTTGTGTAAGCCCTAGGAGGAGGGAATGCTGACATCGAAAACCTTGCCAGTGTAGGTTTCTGCAGGTACTGAACCCATATGTCACTGAGGCAGTGTGAAATTTGAAAATGTACTGTTACAGGTAAGTAGTATATATGCAGGTGTACTTTTGATGGTCACTGTTATCTAATTTGTAAATGCAGAGTACATCTGTAAGCATTCTTTTATCCATGAGTGTGGGATGCTTTTAAATGCATTTTTTGTAATATATCCATGCCATACTTAAATTCTTTCCCTTTTTACAATTCATTATGGCTTTAGCAACAAATGATCCTTTATTCCATATAACTTTCTATTGTTACCCTTTTGTTCTATTGCAGTGATGGAATTTTTTTTCTAAATGACTATAAACTGCCTGCATCAGTCCCAGTATGTAAATTGTGTATTTTCAGAAGACAAGTTATTGCTCTTCTTAGGAATGCTTGCTGGCCCACTCTTGAGGAGGAGTGTTGTTAACCAGGTTGGTGCCTATTCAGGATATAAGTAATTGTTACTCAGGGTTAAATGTTCATATAAAGATGTTCAAGCTTTTAGCCAGAAGTTAGCTTCTGCGTCTGGGCCTGGGGTTTTCCATTGAGGAGCTTTTCTTAATTTTGTCTCAATTTCTCTGGTAGTTACTTCATCCCATTTCGTAACATCTACATTAGAACTCATTACTATTTCTTTAATTATGTTGTCCAGTCACTGTCTTTATGTTCAACAGTGTCTTCATAAATATTTCTCTAAAATGTGTCTATTTCTTTTTTTTTGGTGGTGTTTCTACTACTCCTATCTTGTTTCCCAGCTTTCTATAAACCTTTTTAGGTCATCAATGAATAGCTTATTTTCTAGTTTTCCTTTATATATTTTTAACAAGAAGCGAAACATCTCTATTAAATCATCACTTATGACATAGGCAATTATACAGTTATATAAATGAAAACAAACCATAATGATATAGTTTTAGTTGCAAACATTTTACATCACAGACTGTATTGGCATAATTTTAGTTGTAAACATTATACATCACTTATAATGTACCCAATCATTGTCAGTCAAACATTACATAGCTCATAGAAATCCTGCCTTCTTTTAAACCTCATTCTTGCCCTGTATGTACTGTTCCCACAGTTCCCATTTTTCCTATGTAATTTGCTCCTACCCTTTTCTAAAGATCCCAATTCCAGTTGTTTTATCTATGTTACTATATTCACTACTTCTAGTACAGTTGGTTTAAACTTTGATTTCCATTTTCTAGTAATTGCTTTTTTGGCAGCCACCATAATTACACTCAGCAAGGCCTTACTACATCTAGGCAATTACGATTCTGTATCATTGCTCAAAAAAATAATTTCTTTGGTTATACCAATTTGCTTATCCAGTATCTCTGATAGAGTTGTCTGCAGGGAATCTTTAAAGTCTGCCAACTCATTACACTCCCAGAAAATATGTTCCCAATTACCTCTTTCTTCCCCATCACATCTCCAACATTTGCTGTCTACTTGAGGAAAAATTATTTGGACTCTACTTGGAATATAAAAATATCTATGAAAACATTTCCAAGCAAAAATTTTAAATCTTCTAGACTTTGTTGCATATTTGGGAGACAAATACATACCCCCATTGTTTCTTTGTGAATTGCTTATCTAATATCTCTTCCCAATCCTTTCTAACCTCCTCTGACTGAGTCTTATAGTTATCATGCAATATTTTGTATGCTCTTCTAATTATTCACTTTTTAACAGCAGCTTCTGCTCTAGATTCTACTAAAAACTGTACCAGTGCTGGTCTTTTGTTTAGGAACCCCCCTATTTCTTTCTCTTTGCCTAAACTCTGATATCAAACAATGATAGGGAAGGCAATCTCTAACCAGTAGTCCAAATAAATTATTGGTATCTTCCCATTGGGTCTATATTAGAACATCGAAGTTTCACAATTTCGAATGTTCTAATATCAACCTCAATTCAGCAAACACTGAAAATAGCGAAGCTGCGGAACACCAAATGTCTTCCTAGGGAAGGAATTTGGTTGGCCGTTCCTGTGGCTTCGCTATGTTCAGCACTGTGGTGGAAAGTTATGGGTCAGGATCAGGTAAGTGTGCAATTGTGTGGACGTGAGGTTTAGGGAGGGGTAGGTGAGTTAGGGTTAGGGCGCGGGTGACGTGAGTGTGCGATAGTGATGGACCTTAGGGTTAGGGTTTGGGGTTAAGGTAAGTGGATAGCTAGTGGTGTGTGTACAGTTTAGTGTAGGGTTAGATGTAGGAGTTTAGGTGTATGTGTGTGGATTGCTGTTTGTTTGGTGTGTTTGTGTTGTATGTATGTGTGTTGGAACAGCAAATTTTTTCCCTGGGAAAACATTTTGCTGTTCTGCATGTTCAATATTGTCAGCGTTTGCTGAATAGGGGTCGCTATTAGAACATTTGACGTTTTAAAAAGTCGATGTTCTAATATAGACCCCTTCCCATTCTATTACCTTTCCCTGTCTAATTATTTACTCCCAATACCTTACTTACTTTGTCAGTTTTCTCCAGTAAATTCTATCCCCCTCTTGCCTATTGTCTGTATCCATAGTTGCATTCATCCCTATCGACAGAATCGCCTTTCTCCATTCCCATATTGGCTTAGTTCTTAGAATACTTTCTGCTACTTTATGAATGTAATATTCTGTATAATTTTTGTTATTCCTCTTAAAGATCTGTGTCCAGAATCCAATCTGTCCTTGTCTGAGCTTCCTCCCTGTTTCTTCATCATCCATTTCCACTTTAAACTATAGGTTTCTGCTTGTACCCCTTGGCAGCAATGGATACTCTTGTGATTCACCTTTGATGTGCATGTATGTGTAACATTGGTATGAAGCCAGTACTGAAAATTAACCAAAACTTTAAACATTTCAGTTTACCCCATGAGGAAGTAGCTGACCAGAATCACCTCTGCGGCATACCTTTTGAAGAAGTAGCAGCTGTCCAGAATCACCTCTTTGGCACCTCAGCATAACATACTGGTTCCTTAATACACTTATTTGTATGTTTGCTATAGCTTTATTTTTTTTTTTGCTTATTTCCTTAAACATCTGCAACACATCACTGGGACTTCCCTGTTTCCCCTTACCCCTCTTAATAATTAACTGTGTCTAATCCTCTCCTTTCTGCATTTTTGATTGAGTAAAAGGTCCCTTAACCCAACACTTTTAGTGTACCATACGCTTAGCATTGCTTAATTTTTAATCCCCTGCCCAGAAGACTTTAAAGTTATTTCTTTACTTATAGTTCTGTAAATATAGGCTATCGGCATACCTCTTCAAGTTTTTTTTCTTTTTTTCTCTAGCCTCAGCTTGGTCTTTTAAGATTGTATTTTTTGATTGCTGCAAACAAAATCACAGCTCATCCATCTCCTTTCACCCTCACTCTGCTCGGGCTCACTCTGCTCCCCTTCCCTACCTCCTCTCATATCCTTTAATTTATAGCTAACCCCCATTCACCACTCCCTCTCTAGCCCCTCTCCCTCACACTCTTCACCCTCCTATCAGCACATCACTTCCCCCCTTATCCAATCACACACATTAATTTATCATTTCCTATTACTCTCTCCCTTCCACTTCCTACCACACCCTCTAAACCTATTATTCCTCCAGCTTACTCTAACCATATTCTCTCATTACCCCTGCTCTACTCTTATAGTTAATACACTTTAACCATGGGATTATCTTTAACACCCCCCCTTCCTTCTCTTCCTTTTCTGTCTCTTTAAGCCACTCCACCTTTCCTCCATTATTGGGTTTAGAAAAATCTTGTAAGTACTCACCTCTACCTCTTCTAACATACTACTCTCTTCCCTTTATCTGAACTTGTACATTTACCTGACTACCTCCCTATTTAGCTTTTTGCTTCCAACAACTAAGGTAATCTCCCAAACTTATATCGCAGACTACCATACTTTTCACCCATCTCCCCTCTCCACTCCTTCTCTTTCTGAATCATGCTTCTTTGCAGAATATTTGCCCTTCTCTCTGTTGCCACTCTTACTCTCTTATACAACCTCTCCTCCTACTTCACCCACTTAACTCCCCTTCTTCGCTCAACAATTTCTATGTACCCCACAACTCCATATGAAATCTCACACTACTTATGCAATAAAACTTCTCCTTCCTAAAATCAAACCCCACACTACTCCAACTCCACCCCCCAAAATAAAATGAAATGCTATCTCTTCCCCTCCTCACCTCACAACTACTCACTCTCCATAATCTTGTCTTATCAGGTGACATACATTCCCAACCCTGGTCCTCACAGCCCTCTCCATTCTTACATTGACCCCACCAACCTAACTATGCCACATATTCACACACCCAGAAAAATGCAATGCTATTCTCCATGAATATCAGAAGCTTCATCAATAAAGTTAGTGAATTCCATGTCTGGATTGCCCAGTACTCTCCTGATATCATCACACTCACTAAAACTTGGCTTAAACCCCACATCCCTGACAAAGACTTCCTACCCCCAGGCTATAACAACCTACATCTGGACCGAACCAAGAAAAAGGGTGGGGGAGTTGCCATCATATTTTCCCACCATCTAACTGTAACCCCCAAGCTATGCCCACCCATTTGCAAAATCAAGGAACATAACTCATTCACCATCACTGCCATCTACATACCCCCAGGAGATCGCATTCCTATATTAGAGAACACTCTCTCCTGGATTTCTCAACACTCACCTTCTCCTCTGATAGTTCTGGTACATATATTAATCTATATGGCTTCTCTCAACTAATCTCTATGCCTACATACACTAGCAAACCAATTAATTACTTCTGTCGTGGACTGGATACTTGTCACAAATCCACAAAAATATCAATCCCCTGAAACCCTCCCTGACTCTCTCATTGATCATTGCCCTGTCAAGGTTCTCAGATATTCTCCTCATCTTAGCCATCCTCATAGGTACAGTGAATGTCGCAAACTCTCAAATTTTCATTCAGAAATCCTTAACAACCATCTCCCAGCTATCAACTGGTCCTTTCTCAATCATTTATGTCTTGATGATGCAGTACTTAAATTTAATTCTATATTTCACAACATTCTTAATTCCCTTGCCCCCCTGTGCACAGTTAGAGTCAAATCCCATATATCACCTTGGTTTACTCAATCCACTTGCACTCTAATGTTCAGAAGAGATAAAGCCTGGAGAATCTGGTCCAAAACAAAACTCCCCATCCACCTTCAACACTATAAGGAACTACGTAACCTAAAAATGAAAACAAAAACTTCTACAACAATCCACTCTCTCATCAAACCTTAAAAATTTTGGAACTCCATTAACCAAATTCTGCGCCCTGGTAACCCCACCTCTCCTAATCCTGGCCCAAACAACACTCCTCTAGAAATAGCATAACATTTCAATACATACTTCATTGAAACCATCAGTAAACTCTCATACCGACCAAACTCTGGTGTTTATATTGCCACTGCCCCATACCCATCAACCTCCCCAAATTCCTCTCCTGCCTTCTCACTGAAAACTGTATCTGCCAGTTATATTAAATTCTTACTCTGTAAGCTAAACTCTGCTGTCCCTCCATGGATAACTTACCTCCACTATTAAATTCTTACTCTGTAAGCTAAACTCTGCTGTCCCTCCATGGATAACTTACCTCCACTAGTAAATTCTTACTCTGTAAGCTAAACTCTGCTGTCCCTCCATGGATAACTTACCTCCACTATTAAATTCTTACTCTGTAAGCTAAACTCTGCTGTCCCTCCATGGATAACGTACCTCCACTATTAAATTCTTACTCTGTAAGCTAAACTCTGCTGTCCCTCCATGGATAACTTACCTCCACTAGTAAATTCTTACTCTGTAAGCTAAACTCTGCTGTCCCTCCATGGATAACTTACCTCCACTATTAAATTCTTACTCTGTAAGCTAAACTCTGCTGTCCCTCCATGGATAACTTACCTCCACTATTAAATTCTTACTCTGTAAGCTAAACTCTGCTGTCCCTCCATGGATAACTTACCTCCACTCTTTTTCTAAATGGCTGCTAACTTACAAGCCCTTCCCATCTCCATTCTCACTTACTGAATCTAAAGTCCTTACGATTTGGAAAACATTTTACACCATACCCATTCACAAGGACGGCTATTCTTCTGACCTTGCCAACT
This sequence comes from Protopterus annectens, assembly GCF_019279795.1. Lineage (NCBI taxonomy): Eukaryota > Metazoa > Chordata > Ceratodontiformes > Protopteridae > Protopterus > Protopterus annectens. The sequence continues at coordinate 1,107,213,808 of NC_056737.1, read as the reverse complement.
TTAGACCCATTGCTATTCTTTCATCGCTCTCTAAAATCCTAGAAAATTGTGTCCATAAGCAAATCCTACCTTACCTCCTACAAGAAAACCTACTCCCCCCCACAACACAGCTTTTGTCCTAAGCAAAACACCTCCCCTGCTCTTATTTCCTTCCTTAACACTACATCCCAAGCTAGGGATAACAACAAACTCATTTCCACCATATTCTTTGGCCTTTCTAAAGCTTTCGATACTGTGCTCCACCCCCTATTCTTACTAAACTCTCTAAACTTAATCTGTCCCTTTCTACCATCTCCTGGTTTGCCAGTTACCTCCCTGATAGGCTACAGTTGGTTAGATGGCTCTCTACTACATCTCCTGCCCACCCTATCAAAGTGGGAGTACCCCAAGGGTCTATTCTAGGCCCTCTTCTGTGCAACATTTTTACTAATCAGTTCTGTACTTCCTGTCCTCATTCATCCCTCGTGCAATATGCTGATGACTCCACAGTCATTGCCATCGCAGACTCCCTGTCTGACCTTAATACTCTCATGCAAAAATCCTTTCATTCAATCGAAAACTGGCTCATTAAGAATCAGCTGATTCTTAACCCTAAAAAAACCTCCTGCTCTTCACCCCAAATCCCTGAACCATCTTAAATCTACCTTCACTATCTTCTTCCTCAATAAAATACCTATCTCAGTCAAGTCCTACGCCAAGCTTCTGGGGGTCATCATTGATGACCAACTCAAATTTGGTCTACATATCACCTATAACATTAAAAAAAATCATCAGAACTTGGACTTCTATATCGGAATAAAAAATTTCTCACCAGTAGTTCCAAAATCTCTATCCCATGGTTGGGTCCTTCCAAGCCTCTTCTATGGTTCCCAAATACTCACAAACCTACAATTCTCACGGGTCTATATGACGCTATAGAATGGACTAAATAGCAAATGCTATTTAGTCGATCTGATACTGTAGAAATGGCAAAATAGCAAAGTCACAGAACATGAAATATTTTCCCAGGGAAAAAATTTGGTGGGCCGTCTTCAGGACTTTTCCATTTCCTCCACTATGGTGCGATTTCGGAGTTGGTATATTTAAGTAGGGGGTGTGGGGGGCACAGCCCCCCACTTAAATTTGTGTTTAAGTTTATTTATTTATTTTTTTTACGGAGCAGCAAATTTTTTTCCCTGGGGAAAAAATTTTCTGTTCCGTTTGTTCGATATTTTGTTGTTTCAATATTACCGGTACGATAATATGATATAGACCCATTCTCACTGCTGTCTAAACTTGAATCTACTTATAACAAAATAGCTAGATTTGCAGCAGGTCAAATGTATCAGTCTCACCACTGTCTTGCTCTCTCAAGCTTAAATTAGTTAAAATTTCCCCACCAACTTCTCATTTCTCAGCTTCAGATCATACATTCTGTTCTGTATCAGCCCTACTCCTGCCCTGACCTTGCCTCACTAGTCTCCTACTGTACCCCGCCAGGTCTCTTCGAAGATCTGATCAAAACCTCCTCATTATGTACAGGCCTATTAGGAAAGGTGGGCAAAACTTGTACAGCTACTCTCCTGCACAAGCCTGGAACAAACTCCCACTTCACATCAGGAATATTAATCACCCTCAGAGATTCAAGATTACTCTCAAAACCCATCTTAACAGTACATGGATCTGTCACTGTACTCACCCACCATGACACTCTCCTGTTTTCCCTCAGTCCTTCCTCTCACCTCCCCTCCTGTTTTCCTCTTTATGTCCACTCTTGCCGTGAAATCGAACTCCCTTCTTCTTCTGGGCTAACAAGAATTACATCTCTTACTCTTGTGTCTGGTATTTACTCTTTTAGTCTTACATTCCTCCTATCATACTACAGTAAGATTTGTCCTCCTAACTGTACTCTAGTTACTACTTATGGTACGATTAGACTTATGTAATTGTATCTGCATCACTCAAAGTGCCATGGTATATGCTTGTATATGACTTCCGCTGTCCAACCATATTTGCTCCTGTACATATTTTTGCTACATGTATAAAATTGTTTTTTATATTCTGGGCTGTGGTGTAGTTCCTGTGTTGTCCATTACCTTACTTTTCTTTCTTTAATTTTCTTCACCTGTGGGTGGGGGGAGGGAGCTACTGCTACTCCTGTCTGTGGGAAGTGACCTCAGCACAAAGTAATGGTTGTTTGGTGGTTGTTTTAGCTCTTTTAGTAGCTTTTTTTTTTCACCTGTTTGCTTCGTTTGCAGCTTGCTTTGCGCAATTAAGCTTCAGCTATAATGAAGCTACACATAAACTTCTCTTCTGGCTGTCACCCTCTGCTCTTTTCAAATTTTCCTTAGGAGCTCTACTCACAATCATAATCAGACTACTCATATATTTATAAAGCTAGTCTTGTTCTCAATACTTCTTTCTACTACTAAAGTAAGCATTACTAAGTAAAGCACTACATCTACTTACCACCCCAGAATATCCTAGCACCTTACTTCATACCACTACAGCAATGGTGTTTCAGCTAGTCAAGTGGTAGATCTCCCAAGCGTCTGGTCCAGTTCAGCTGGTCAATCTGGGTATCTTGGATCAGATGTACAATTGTCTCAACCTGCCTGAACAACCCTCAATCATGTCATACAGAAATACAAATACATGCAAACAATGCCAGTGTAGACAAAAACTCAACAGGGCTCAGATGACCAGATGATGGCGCAGGCCAACCAGGAACACAACTCATAAACACACACAACTGCTTCCACCACCACAAAAACACAAAAACACATCAAACACAAAGACATACAACACAAAGACAAAAACAACTACTAAAACAAAAGCAGGGCTCCCAAAGAGGGCATCCAAAAATCCCAATAACAGCACCAAATACACAATACATAATCCAATATAAATCAATGTCAACACTCAAAAATCAAACACCACACACAAATGAACATGACTGATACACAGTGATAGTAGGAAATATAGGACTCTATACTGATGTCCTGGGCTGAATCTGAACAAATTGACTGTAGCAAGGAGCCAATGACTGACTCCAGGAATGTCCACATAAAGTGCATTCCAGCAAGTACAAATATGAGTCCTCCAAAGTTCCGTACTGATATGACTCCGTCTATGTCCCTTGCTGGGTGATGAGAAAAGAGACATAGAGGAGCTCTCCCATGATTGAGTATGAGGCTGGTATGATACCCACCTTGAGCTGCCCAGAATGATCCCACCGAAATACTCTTATGATCAGCTTTGATCATGTGCTAATAGCTTTATTGAAGCTGATCGGCTTTCAATGGCTCTAAAGGGATGGTGTCATGTTGAGCCCACTGGGATGTCCTTATTCGCCTTGTTACACTTGTTCAACCTTCCACTGCCTTTATGAAGGCTCTGGACTTGTCACCAAGTAGCTTACAGCAATTGCAAAAGGCTCAAGCCACAAGCAAGAAAAAAACAAGGCAAATGCTCCCCAAAACCAGGGTGCTAAAAACAGGGTAATGAAGAATAAAGCCTAAAGATGCTCACCAGCATGCTGAAAATCTCATGTTGTGCAGCTCATGCCTAGCACAATCGACGCCACTGCAGTAACACTGTGCTGGTCTAAGGCACTAAGTTCAGGGCTTGACCCCACCCATGGCTACAGCATAAAGGTACCGCACATTATCCAAGCCGACATACACCTCAAGGACACCCCAACATCAAAGGCATCACCACAAACATCTGAAGCATAAGAACAAGCAGGGAAAAACCACCACCACTGAAGACTGCAACTTGCCATACATCCAAGACTATACAACTGGTACCACTTCACCCTCCAATCTCCTAAACAGCTGACCTGATCACAATCTGGAATCTATGGATTAATCTGTATCACAAAAATGTATCACCTGATACTATTCATACCCAACTACCTAACCCAAGGTTCATAGGATAGCCTATGCTTAAATGCCGAACAATACCTTCACAAATTCACTAGGGAGAATAATACCCTTCAACAAAGGTGATCATCACAGAACCTCCCACAAAACAGTCACACAGAATGCTCCCCAATCATGCCACAACAGATAGACATGATAATCACACTGGAGTATACAAAGATATCTAACCCACACTACAGACACTGATGAACCTCCTTCCCAGCACAAAAGACCCACCTTAAAAATCGAAAGACCACATCCTCCACTTCAAATAGTACTGAGATGGTTCCTCCCCCAACCTGCAGTGCCCTTCACAAATACATCTTCACCACATATCAATTCACAAGATGCCATGGACATCACAAGAAAAATCCCCACAAGGCAATCCCCTAAAGGTGTGGACCCTCTCTATTGAAAACAAAAGCGTCCTGTCCAAATGGAAAAAAGCCATTAGGCAAAATCATAACAAAAAAATTCTATGAGCAAAGAAGGAAAAATCTGCGTTCTCATACAAAACATCATCTAAGGTAATAGCAAAAACAACTTGAGAGAGAAAAACACCTGAGGCCAACTTCAAGATAACCAAAACTTTCAAAAACGCTATTAGAAAACCCTTGAACCACAAAGTGTGTTAGAAGTTGGTTGCCACAAAAATACATATGCTCAGATGTGCGATGCAACAACAAAACACTGAACCACAGTGTTGAATCCCGATCCCACTCAAAAGAAAGAGAAATACTTACAGATGTCCCTCAAATCCCTGGAATAGCATAGATGAAATAAATCTCACAGCTGACCTATATCTATCTAAAACTCAATGGGAATGGACCCATAAACCTAGCGTCGTGGGACCTGATGATGCACCAGGGCCTCGTGTTATGTGAACTCTGAGCATGCTAAATTGCCTTAACTGAATGCTATATAACCCTAGCCTTGCCCGGGACCCACACCTGCCCCACTTCTCACCCAGCCTTTGCACTGGGAAACCCACAGTGGCCTGGCCTCTTAAAGCTGTGGAACTACATGACTATGAACTCTACAGACGCAGCTAACCAGAGGAACCTGCAAACAGAGGACAGAATCCTGCTGGAGCTCACTAACAGAGAAAGGAAAGAGTGACTAGTCCAACTGATGAGGGCAAACTCAACTTTTGTAAAGGTCACTAGAGCCCTTTGAGGCTCAAGACAGTCCATACAGAACAGTGACTAAGGCCTAAGCCCTTGGCAGCTGCCACCATATGCTCAGATAGAAACATACAGCTCGCTAAAAAAAGAACCCTAATGCTAATCATAGATGCCAAAACATGCCAAAAAGCCTTGTTATGATCAAAAAAACTGCTGATCTGCTGAAGCCAGTCAGGTTCTTATGTCCCACATCAGATATGTCCTGGGACCCCTCTTGTATGGCATTTATTTCTCAGATATTAGCTGGAACATGAAGGAAATTGTGGATGACTGCATTATAGAAGCTAACTACAGGTATAGACAGGCAACGGCAACTGGAAGGCTGACAAATACAAAACTAATCTCCAAACAAGGAAGCACACCTTTGGGATAAACAAAGTACCACAAAATAAATCAAAAAATGCTATAAGAATCGGTCATGGAAAAACAAAGAAAGACCTAGGGACACAAATTAGACATGTGACTCATTAACTCTTTGAAAGTAAAGAAAGACCTAGACACCCACCCACTGGACACCCTCTCATTTTATTGGATCAGATCCAGCCCAAGCTCCACAAAATTCTCATTTGACACATCATCTCTGCATGAGTTGGATTCACAGGGAGATCAATCCTCATCATGTATCCTCATTATCCAGACCCATTCAGAGAAATGTATCCCTATTTACAATGCCCCATTTCAATCATACCTCATAAACACGATTTGCAACAGCTGGCTGAGACCAAAGTACCAGCTGCCTGCCAAGGGTGGGGTCTCCAACATACTACTTATTCCTGCCAGAAACATGAAACTTCGAACCTGCTCCATAAGAAATACACGCCCTCCTCAGTACAGATCTGATCCTGCTCGATCCAAGGCTATGTCCATCGCATAGGACCAGAATCAGGATGACCAAAAATCCCAGACCTCAGGGACCCAACTGCTAAAGGACCAACAGATAAGTAAAGTATAGGACATGCCTGAGGGAGGGATAGAAGACATGCTGATGGATGGCCCTCCAGTTTGGAAGGGATCCAAGTATGCTTTAGACAGAGCTCAGCGAGCTATTTCAAGATGAATCTAAATGACTCCATGGGAGATCGTAAGTCTGATATGGGGATGGGGAACTTGTGTTTAATACTGTACCACGGTTTATATCTGTATATTACTTCTAATCTTCAACTTGTTACACTATGCTTTTGTTATACTATATGTGTGCACACATTTGTACTTGTTTTACTACCTATTTCTGTTTGTTTGTACAATTTGGATTTTTTTTTTACTTAGACTATTTGTCTGTATTACTGGTGGAGCTTTTCTCCCTGGGCCTCCTCTGAAAAGGGGCTTTTGCTCAGTTGGACCAACCTGGTCAACAAATGTCAAATAAATAAACAGGAGCCTTAACTGTGTAGCTCTGAAATACCCCTTCAAATCAACCAATCTCAATCCGTCTTGTTCTATTGGAAGAATCAGCTTATCCTACTTGAAACTTGCCATCTTGCCCCTCCCAGATAAAATCCTTCAGCTCTTTATTAATTGCTATCCACAACTTTTCCTCTGGTTGATAAAAATATGCCTGACCTAGGTGTAAGACTAAAGGGACTAAAAACATTTTAACTGCTTATATTACTGTCCATATCCATATAACAGAGCTTCTAATTTCTCAGTTGTTGTATTATCTTTTGTTTCACCTCTTCCCACATATCCTTAGCTGCCAGACTGGAATAGTTTTTAATCCATACTCCTAAATACTTCATTTTATCATGTCCCCATAAATATGGATATTGCTGAACCAATTTGTGTGTGGGTACATAATTTGCTGCTATTACCTTTGTTTTAGCTTCATTAATTTTATATCCCCAAAAGATTTGAAATGGTCTCAAACTGTTCCATGACACTGTTATGTCCTTTTCTGGTTTTATCAGGTATAAAATAATATCATCTGCAAACAGTCAGGTTTTCTTAACTACTATACCAATTATATCATTGAATTTCTGAGTCTCTTATTTTCTTTGCCAGTGGTTCTAAATGTAATGCAAACAGCGAAGAGGAAAGAGGACACCCTGGCTGGTTCCTCTGCTCAAACAGAAATTATCAGAGAGGAGCCTACCACTTCAGTTTTCACCTCTGATACCTCATATAACCTCCTAATCAACCTTATAATTTTATCAGGGAATGCAAATGCTTCCATTGCCCTGCTCATAAATTCCCAGCTTACTCTGTCAATTGCTTACTCTACATCAAAATCCACCAACAGTGGTATTTTCTTACATTCTGCTTCCCTCTGGGTCATGAATGTCTGTTAATGTTGTCAAATGTTTGACTCCCTGCCACAAGACCACATCGATCCATATCTATCAATTTTGGCATCACTTTTGCCATTCCTTTAGCCATTATAGACATAAACATTTTATAATCATGGTTTAGTATTGAAATGGGCCTCTATGTAGCTGGGTCTTGTAGGTTCATAGGTGTTTACTAGGCTAATGACCACAAAGGCCTTTTTAAGCCTAGCCATGCATTCCAAATCCCTAATAGATCTGATGGATCTTTCCCCTCTTTAAGTATTACAGCTACCACTGCTTTCTTCCAGGATGTCAGAACTTCTGCTCCTGTTAAAATACTGTCAAACAAAACCTTCTAGATCTTTATCAGTTTCCCTTCTAGCTTCCAAACTTCCACAAGAATAACAGGAATACCTTCTATTCCTGGGGGCTTTCCTGTAGACTGGTTATACATCACCATTTTTATCTCATCTTTCCTATCCTGTTAGTAATTGAACCTCATCTACCTCTAACCTTGGCATATTTAATTCTTCCATAAACATTTTTATCTGTACTTTTTCTTGATTTCCATATTTCTCTGCTTTATATAGGCTTTGATAGAATTTCCAAAATATTTCTAATATCTCTACAGGATCTCTTGTTACCTTCCTTTGTTATAGGCTCCCTAAGGCTGGCGACAGCCCTTTCTACTTTCTGTTGCCTGAGTCATTGTGCTAAATGTTTTTGTGCTCTTTGTACCAGAGTTATTGTCAAAAACAGTTGCTTAACAGCAATCTTTCTAAACTCATGATATTATTGAGGTAATCCTTATTTTCTGTTCAGCATTCTGCAGCTGCTCCTCTTCTTGTTATGTAGGATTCCCCCCGGTTTGCAATAGTTTAACATCTGTTAGTCCTCCTAAATAATTCTTGTTAATTGTTAACCATATCTCCCTTTCTTTTATTTCCACCCTAAACTCCACTTTAATTTTATCCCACTCCCTAGCTACATTTTCAAAAGCAGTTTTTATTTTCTGTAATAGCTCCTGAATAATCTCCACTACCAATTCCTTAAATTCCCCTCTTTTCAGCAGATAGGTGGGATAGTGCCAGTGTCTCATTTTTATTTCATTACCCTGCATTATTACTGGTGCATGATCTGAACTAGTTATTGAGTGGGTAACAAGACTTTCAATTAAACGCACATGTTCCTGTGAAATGTAAATTCTGTTTAGCTTAGCCCAGTTTTTGTATCTTGGGGATAATATGTAAATTCACTACAAACTCCTAGTACTGAATTCACATCTTCCATACCAAATATTTTCATAAATTTCTTCAAATATCTACCATCCTTTGTTATATTTTCCCTTCTGGGCCCCCAGACATATCTTTACTGTTTCAATTCAAATTCCAGTCCCCACCTACAAGTAATATTGCTTGCTGAAAGATGATTATTTCTCTCAGAATTTTCTAAAGCTCCATATAGCAGTTTTAGTGGAATATAAATACATGCTAGTGTAATCATCCTCCCTTGCCAGTAGCCCCTTAGTACTACGAATCTACCATTATTATATTTTTTATCCTGTTCTATCACTATTGGAGCTCTTCTTGCAACTAATGTAGGTACTTCTGTTTTCCTTTGTCCCAGGTGTTCTGCTGAGTAACCATCCTGAAAACTTTTTTTATCAGATTCGCATGTTCAGTTCTTTCCAAGTGTGTTCTCATGTAGCATAGCTATTTGTTCTCTACATTTTTTATTACAGTTCACTATTCTTTGTTGTTTGTATTTATCTGTGAGACCATTGACATTTAAAGACATTATAGAAAGCATCATTGTCTTAAAAAGTTATTAGTCCCTTGTTTTATGTATAACAGCTTTTTGTTAAATGTCTAGTTCCAGCTTTTGTGTTACATGCATACACTCTTTGACAGGATGATCTTTTATAAGGTTGTTTCTTGTCATATCCATTTGAACCCTGTGCCACATCTTAACAAAACTTTTTGTTTTACTGAAAACTCTCATGCAAAAAATAAAAAAATGCCCCCAATACCCCCTAAGATCTGTTAACTTAATAATAACACGCAAAACTATGTATATCTTCAAATATTGACGTTTTACGCTCCTAATAGGAAATTGACAGCCACACTCATAGACTTGAGTTAACCTAAAAGAAAGGATATCCATGCTAAGACACATAGTGCAACATGTGCTTCTATTAAATGCTGTCTGGGTTTGTCGTATGTCTATAGCTCTGTCAGCTGTTAAAAGACTTGAAGGCTTTCAGAGAACACTATCTCCTAGCCATTTTTCTTTATCAGATTGACTCTTAGAGACATGAGAACCAGGTACAAAATTGCTAAGCATACATTTACTTACTAGAAAAAAACTTTTAATATTCAATATTCTTTTTTCATGTACTTGCTTTCTCTTAAAACTTGTTGCATGATAATGCTGAGTCTTAACCCAGTCATTCCCTATACAAGAATGAAAAACACACTAATTTTTCTTTTGTCATGCTCTTTTAACCAGATTTTTTTCTTCTTTTTCTTTTTTGCACTGCAGTGCCTACATTTGTTAAAACTGAACAAGGAGAAAGAGATAAGGGACAAAGAAAATATAAAATAAAAAACAGGAGCGTGAAAGAAAGTCATCCATTATTAAAATAGTACTATTAAGAAAAAAATGTTTTACTTATAACTTTCTCCGTCCTCTTCCCTTCTCCTAAGCATTTTTCTGAACATTAATGACATGAAGTGGGACATATGCTTTAGAGTCCCCTACAGTTTTAACAAAGTCCAAAAAAGTTCAATATTTCCAGATTTTTTTGTTTTGTCATGCTTCACAAATATAATTATTGCTTTGTAATCCCACATTTGTCAGTTTCCAAGTTACAGGTTTTATTTCTGTTCATCTTCATCTCCATCTCCCAAATCCCATCTCTGCTTCATTTTCAACGTACTCTCGATTCATCTAGTTGACTCTTATGTTTTTTTTCCTTCTCTCAAGCACTTTCTGTTGAAAACTGGAAAAGGTTTCACTGGCAGTCACACTTTCTTGGTGGTCTTTATTACCAGAAGATCAAGAAGCAGAATCTCCTTCTCTTTTTGTTGGACAAACTTTTGTATTTCTCCTTAGCATGTGCTTCATCAAAAAATGATTTTGTCCCTCCGTGGAAAAATATTTAAAGATAACTGGATACAGCAGTCTGCATCTCATGCCTGCTCTTGACATTCCCTGAATAATGGAATAAATGTATTCCTTCTGTCTGGTGTACAATGAGTAATCATTCTCCACAAACACTCTGCTGTCTCCCACTTTTAGTACTCTGTCCTTCTGCCACAGTTTTGTCAGAATCAACTCCTTCTGCTGGTAAGATTAAGTTGCTTTCTCATAGCCAAGTTCGGAGCATACACACGATGTGACTTTCAATTAACAATTCCTGTTATGGAACACCAGTCCAGTTGCTTATGCATTTATAAAATTAATACAGTCTGTTCTTTCCAGCTTCTCTGGCACAGCTGAAAATCTCAGGTTTTATTGCATGCTCTGTCCTCCAATTCTATTATTTTTTAAATATTTCTTCTTGTGCAGTCTCACATTCAGCCAGCCTTTTCTTTATTTCGACTTCTGAGGTTTGCAGTTTTATCTCCTCATCTGAATATCCATTTAAAGCTGCTTCCATTTTTTTGTTGTATGAGTGGATATACTCCATCAGTGTTTAGCTCAATTAATCAGGTCTCTGTGCAGTTGACTTATACTTTCCTGTAGTCTAGATAATGGAAGTAATGTCTGGAGGTTGCATTGCTTTTTGCCGAACAGCTGCAGAACTTTTTCTAGTCAGTGTGTTTTCCTTACCTTTTGTGGCTGATTTTCCTTCAGGTCCCCTGTATTTCTTTTTTGCTGGCATCCAGGCAGTGCACTTACTAGCAAGTTACTAAAATTTACCCAGAAGTGTAGATCCATTGGCCTTCTCTGCTAAGTTTCTGTTTTCACACTGGGAGAGCTAGAATTAAGCTGTTAGACTATGTGCAGCCATCTTGGAAGCTAGCTTTCCTTTATATTTATCTACATATCTTATATGTTCTTCTGCTTGTGATCATATTTGTAGTTTATTATTGGCAAGAGCATAAGATAAACCTAATCTCTTTTGATACTGTGTGTTGCTTTTACTGCATCTGTATTTCTAAGAATTTTGGATGGCCTGTTCCTTTTTTACATTCTGCAAACAGGGAATACATGCATTTGGTCGCGTGACCAAATGCCAAATGTAGTTTTTTCCGAACTTGAATGTCAAATATCCAGGTGTCGAACGGTCGGAATGTCGTACAAAATTCCGAATTTGACAATTCCGACTGCTCTACCACCTAAACAAGTGCTACCGTGGGTCACAAAGGGGGGGACATTTTGCATTTCGCTTACTTTGTGTTCGCAGTTATGCGAACCCGCAGACATGCATTCGAACATTTTCCTGTCGGCCATCCAACGACCAACCAAATGCGTGCATACCTTCAAAGAGTGATGCTTCTTGTCTTAACTGCTTTATGGTTTTCTCTGTTTGATGGTATTTTACTTGTTCCCTTGCTTTCCTTTGTTACTTTATGTTTTTATGGTTACACTATATCTGTTATTATTTTAACTGGGCAGTAACATATTCTGTTTATTTCGGTTATATCATGTGAATTTCTCTTAATAGTCTTGATTACTGTATTCATCTGTTTTACCAGTCTTTTCACATTTTGGGTTTTATTTACTTTCTGTAATTTATTTCTTTCACCTATTTTAATATGCCTATCTATTCATATTAAATCAAGCAGGTATTTCCTTAGATTATTTTCTTTTGGACTGAGTGTATCCAAGTTTCCTTCAAGTATTCTACAGAAAGTTCCATCTGTATAAGCTTAATAATGAGGAGATGAGCCAGCATTTAAGGATGTTTCTAGCTTGTTATTTTATGTATGTTTTTGTTTTATTATAGAATTTACAGGAGTGGCAATGCTGTTTTGGTCTTACCAAACCCACCCTAAGGCTTTACATCCTTTCTCAAGGAGGGAGAAGTCAGTTAGTCTCGGGGTAAATTTGAGAGCACCCATCCAGTCATTCAGGTTACTTTTGAAGGAAGATATTGAATCACATTTCTTAACCTGCAGAGAAGTTATTCCAGCGGAGGGGGTGCTGGGTGATGACTGTCTCTCCATCATGTTTTATCTGCTGATAAAAGTTCATATCTCTGGTTGTCGTGTTAGTTGAGCTGTTTGACATACTGAGATATATAGGATGTCACGGATCACTGGCTCTTTAGTGGTACAGTAAGTGAGGCACAGATCACCTGTCAGGAGTCTGAAGGAAATGGAGTAAAGGAGCAGGCCCTGCAGTCTACTGTGCTAACTAAGGATGTTCTTCATGTTTCACTGTTGCAGTCATCACATATGGGTTATCCCTACCAGGGTAGCCCTCGCCAACCCGAATACCAGAGGCTTAGTATTTCTGCGTCGCTTGCTGTAATTTCAGGACTGACTTCAGGTCATCAGTAGTATAAAGTAAGGCAGCCGGCACCATTACTCCAGTCTTTCTTGCCATGGAGCCCAAAGCAGAAGCAGTTCGCTCGAGTGCCGGTCGGCCGCCACCTGAGTTTCGTCTACCGAATTGAAGTTGAAGTCTTCTAAAGCTAAGTACCCCGTTTGGGATCCTTTTTTCTTGCACTAACCGATGTCAGAAAAAGTTAACAACTGTCTCGCCTGTGGAAAGCAAATACCACACCGAGACTTTCATTCTTACTGCATCACTTGTTTAGGCCCAGACCACGACGTCCCTCGTTGTCGATTCTGTGCTTTGTTCAACGCCAGAACTATCCATCGTCGGGCCCTTAGTGTAGCTAGATATTTTCGCTTACAGTCCTCGAACTCAGATATGGCTTTGGTAAGCCATCCGACAGCAGTTCTTCCGAAAAAACGTAAAGAGAAAGACAGAGCTGGACCACACAGTTCCAAAACTACCGACAACGCTCCCGTTAAGCTAGTCATCAGTTCTCCGGTCCTCAGTGAGGTACTTTCGCAGCCCCTGATGCCCACGTCTGTGGATTCGCAGGGCGCTACTGAGACCTTTTCGGAGTCCGGTATGCCACAAAACTTTTCTTTGACTAAGGTTCCTGTGGTCGTCTCTACCTTGGATGGGTCTGGAGACACTGAGCAGGCACCAGCTTCCGAGGAAGTCCTTCGCACTACCGATTCTTGACACAAACCGTCTTCTTTCACGACTACTGTTCTTTCGAAAACGACCAAGTTTCTTAGGCCCCAGGTATGAACCACACCCATGAAACCGACGACCCAATCTCGGGCACCTGCTTCCTTGCCTCAGACTCAAATGCTTAAAATGGCGGAAGACCTTATGCTGATAAGGGGAAGCCAAGTTACCCCCTCCAAAAGGAAAAGAGATCTGTCACCTGTAGTTTTGTCTGAACAAGAGTCAGATGACTCTGATGCATCTGAATATGAAGATATGCAACCCCTCTCTACTTATGAGGATTCTGATGCAGAGGATTCCATCCCTTCAGGCTCTCCCCCAGAGGATTTTTCCTTTGGGGAAACCCTTCATACCTTAAGGGAGCATTTCCAATGGGAGAGTCAGGGCTACCCACAGTCTAAAAAGAGACTCAGGGAATTATTAGATCTTCCACAGCACAGACCCTTGGCCATCCCCCCAGTCCTGGATGTTGTGGAGGATGTTTTCCTGGAATCCAGCTTGACTCTTGACATCCTCCCACCTGCACCCAGAAAACCAGACAGGTACTATAGTGTCCCTGACTCACACAAATTTCTTTTTAAAAATCCTACTGCTGACCCTGAGGTTATTTCTTAAGGGCCTAAAGGGATTAAAGCAACCTCTGCTAAGAATCCCCAACCCCTCAGATAGAGATTTCCGAGCACTAGACAGATGGGGTAAAAAAGTATACACCTCAGCTACTCTTGCTATCACAGCACTAAATTGTCAGTTCTCTATGCTAACATTTCAGCAACATACCCTGGAACTCCTCAAACAAAAAATGTCCTTCTTTCCTGCTTGTGCAGAATCTAAAGAGTTACAAGAGTTAATGCATTTTCCAAGTCAAGTAACTAAGCACACCTTGCACTGTGGTTTTGATGCCCTAGAAGCTTATTGCAGGGCAGCAGTCACTGGATCTGTCATTAGAAGGCATGCATGGCTTAAGGAACAGCCCTTGCCAGACCATGTCAAATCTAAATTGTTGGATGCCCCCTTGCACAAAGACAACTTATTTGGCACTAAGGCAGAAGAGGTCTTAAAAAAGATGGAAGAAAAAAAAATCTATGCAGACAGTTAAGGATTTCTTACAGGTCCAGCCACCCAGGTTCAGCAGGCATTGTCCCAACAAGCACTGGTCCTTTCCTGCTCCCACTAAGCCAGTACAGCCTAGACCCCGGGGAACCAGACCCTCCAGACAGCAGCCACAGTGAATGCAGAGATCTAAGCAGTGGACTACTTCCACTTCAAAACCTGGGAGTTCTAACCCACCCCCTTATGGTAAGAACTCACAATGACTTACCTCCCCCAGCCCCTACCTCTGCCCACCTTCACTTACTCCAGGAGGAAAACTCTCCTTTCATGCAAGCACCTGAGCTACCATTACCAACGACTGTTGGGTTCTCAATGTAGTGTCCCAGGGATACAAATTTTCTTTCCACACCCTTCCAACCCCGAAAGGGTTCCCAGATCTACCTCCAAACCAGTGGGCAGAGGCTCAAAAGCAAGTCCTTTCCCTGCTTTCTATGAGGGTGGTAGAGTATGTTCCTGCACAACAGCTAGACCAAGGTTTCTACTCCAGACTTTTTATGGACGCTTGGCTAGCCACTCTAGATCTAAAAGAGGCCTAACCTCCACATTCCTATCAGGGAATCATGCAGGAAATATCTCAGCTTCAGAGCAGGATCTCAGCACTTTCAGTCCTCTGTGCTTCCCTTTGGCTTATCTACTGCTCCCAGAATTTTTACAAAATGTCTGGCTGCAGCCATTGCCTTTTGCAGACAAAGGAATATCCAGATTTACCCACACTTAGACAACTGCCTAATTCAGGCAGACAGCCAGGAACAGCTCCTCAAGTACCTGGCTTTTGTAAAGTCCCTACTAGCCTCCCTAGGGTACACAGTCAGTGAAAATAAATCCAAACAGGTGCCCACCCAAAGGATTATATTCCAGGGAGCAAGCCTGGACACAGCATCCCAGATGGCATTCCTTACACCAGAAAAACAAATTTTCCTGACAATCTACTTCTCTCAACTAGCCACCAGACCCCAGTTATCTACAAGGAAGATCCTGCAAGTACTGGGGTTCATGGCATCTTGCATATGACTCATTCCATATGCCAGACTCCATATCAGGAAGCTTCAGTGGTACCTAAAAAGCCTTTGGTGTCAACACTCTCAAGACCTGGTGACTCTTATACCTATAATTCCTTGCCTCAGAAAAGATTTTATTTGGTGGGCAACAGCATGCTCCCACAACAAGGGACTGCCTTTCTCACCCCCACCCCCCACCCAGACCCTCACCACAGATGCATCAGACTATGCTTGGGGGGCACAGCTGGATGGCAGGTGCATACAGGGCCAATGGAGCCCACAGCAAATCACCCTGCACATCAACCAAAAAGAGATGATGGCTGCCCAGCACACCTTGATAGCTTTCAAGCCCCTTCTCTCCCCAGAGGCTCTCCTGATCAAAACAGACAACACCACTGTGATGTGGTATATCAACAAGCAGGGAGGGACTTACTCCTACCCTCTATGCAGACTGGCCATGACCCTTTGGCACACAGCCTCTGCCATGCAACTACACCTGTTAGCACAATTCCTACCAGGTTCTCTCAACTCTCTGGCAGACCAATTAAGCAGAAATCTTCTGAGTCCACACGAGTGGCAGCTCAACAGAAAAACCTTCACCCTAATAACTCAGAAATGTGGCACCCCAAAGGTCGACCTCTTTGCCTCCCACTCCAACCATCAGCTCAGCAAATTCTGCACCAGGGAGCCTCCCTGCGTGGCTTGGAAAGTGGATGCCCTGTCCTTCTCCTGGGTCAGTCTATTGGTCTGTCTTTCCTCCACTACCTCTCATCCCCAGGGTACTGCTCAAAATAAAGGAGGAAAAACCAAGGACAATTCTTATAGCTCCAGACTGGCCTCGCCAACACTGGTACCCCTTGCTGTGCAGCCTGTCCCCTTTGCCACCATGGCATCTTCCTCAGATTCCAAACCTCCTGACCCAGAGGGAAGGGGAATTCATGCATCCCCAATTGCAGACACTCAGTTTGGCAGCTTGGCAGCTTGGCTTATTCCCTAACCCCTGATTTATCTGCCAACCTCAGGAAACAGGTTCTAGATGTTATACATGAGGCCAGATGCCCTAGCACTAGAAAGTCTTATGCTGACACATGGAAAAGGTTCTGCACCTGGATTCAGGCTAAGGGAGCCAATATGGCACAGCCCTCCCTCCCTCTCATCCTGGATTTCTTAGCTGACCTGCTACACAGTGGCCTCTCTTTCTCCTCTATAAAAATTCATGCCTTGCTGTCTCTGCTCATTTCCCCTCTGAGCAGCCCCCTTTTCTCACACCCTTTGGTCAAACAGTTCTTAAGATGGGCTAGCAACTTGAGGCCACCCAGAAGAGCACCAACCCCAGCTTGGGACCTTAACTTTGTGCTGGAAAAGCTCACACTGCCCACTTTCAAACCAGCTTCTTCTGCAGAGCTAACATTTCTCTCCTGGAAGACAGCTTTCCTTCTGGCCATCACTTCAGCCAGAAGAGTATGCGAGTTGCAAGTGCTAATGGCTGTGGAACCCTTCATCATCTTCCATGCTGACAGGGTATGCCTCAGAACTAACCCATCCTTCATGCCCAAGGTGGTGTCCATTGTGGCTCTCAACCAATCCATTCATTTGCCCATCTTTTTTCCTAATCCCCAGAACAAGGGGGTGAAGGATCCTGCACTCTCTAGATGTGCACAGACAGCTCAGATTCTATCTAGACAGAACTAAATCCTTCAGAAAGTCTGATCAATTGCTGGTTAGCTTTGCTACAGGGGCAGAAGGCAAAGCCATCTCCAAACATACCATTTCAATATAGATAGCACACTGCATCCATTTCTGCTACAAACAACATGGAAAGCCTCCCCCAGAGGGTCAGGACTCATTCCACCAGAGCAGCCTCCACCTCTGCAGCTTTCCTCAGAGGAGTCCCCACCAGGGACATCCTGGAGGCTGCCACCTGGACATCTGTTCACACTGTTACCAGACATTACCACCTGCCTCTCTTCTCCAAATCCAGGGCGGGGTTTGCCTCTGCAGTCTTGCAAGGCATCCTAGCCAGCCCCTGGTTTCCTTGACTGCCGCCACCCTTTACCTCAGCTTTGGGAATCAACCCAAATGTGATGACTGCAACAGTGAAATATGAAGAACATAGTACAGTTGTGTACACTTACTATAAATGTAGATATTCAAGTGTATTCACTGTTGCAGTCCTGGTTTCCCTCCCTCCATCCCCTTTTTTCTTCTCTATACTTGCAAGGGACATATTGGTATTTACTTTCTACTGGTGGGGTTCTTCTACCAGAACCTGGCTCCTACTTGGGTGCTCCTGACAGGTTAGGGCAAGAAAAACATGTAATGGTGTCAGCTGCCTTACTTTATACTACTGACGACCTAGCATCAGTCCTGAAGCGACAGCAACCGACGCAGAAATACTAAGCCTCTGGTATTCGGGCCAGCCGAGCGCTACCCTGGCAGGGATAACCCAAATGTGATGACTGCAACAGTGAATACACTCGAACATCTACATTTATGGTAAGGGTACACAACTGTACTTTCTGAAGACCAGAGATGATCTTAGCTAGGAAAACTTCTGAGACTTTTCAAGTTTGCTGATATGTCAAGTGAAGTATATACCAAAGGGAGTGAAGTACTGTATAATTAGTGCTGAATAATAAAGAGAACAAAAACATCTTTGGATATGGACAATATATCTTTGGCTATTAATTGTGTTAAGTAGAAGGACCTACTGACTACAGTTGCCATATGATGCTCAAAGGAGAGGGAATTATTAGCCCAAATACCTTGGTCCCTGACCAACTTTATGTTCAGTAAAGTGTTGTCTGTACTGTTTGATATGGATAATTTTGGTTTCCTGAAAGAAGCAGTAGTACACTTTTTCATGGTCAGTTTAAGCCCATTATCCAAACAACAGGTATTAACCTGGGTAAGCTCTTTCTGGAGGGTATAGACATCTGACATAGTTTTCACACTTGCACCCAGTTTGCAGGTGGCTGCAGATTTAGTTAACCAGACATACTGGTTATCATTTTTTGAGATCAGAGAAATAGATGCCAAACAGGAGAAGAACTAGGACAGATCCCCGTGGGACTCAGGTTGATTAAAAAAGGCACCTACCACACAAACTATAAGAGATTTGTATTTCAGCCAATTGGGTATCCCTCTCCCCACATAAGCAACTCTGTTTAGGGGTGATAGTCCTCCCACAATTCCAGCATGAGATATGTTCTTGAATGCTTTGACCAGATCAAGACAAGCTGTAAGAACAAATGTGACCACTGTTGACAGCTTGTGTGACCATCCTGAAAAAGTTAACAAGATTTAACAGGCACGATCATCACCTTGATGAAGCCAAATTGTTGGGGGTCAAGCCTAATGAGATTCTTGATACAATTATTAATGAGATTGGTTATAAAATGTTCCATAGCTTTACAGATCACTCTGTAATGATCAGGGCTTGTGGTAGGGCCAACCGCATCACCACAGCTGTATGCCTGGATTCAGGAACAAAGTGGGTTGCTTGACTTAGGTTAGCAAGTACTTTTAAATTGAAATATTGCACTTTTCTAAGCTATTTCTGAAGACTGCTGCTGTATTTTCAGATTATTTCATTGTATTTTTCTGCATTTCATCACTGTAAAGTATATTGCTTTTCCTTGGTCTAACTGATAGAGTGTTTTGAAATCATTTTAAAGTCTGTGTTCCTCATTGCTGGCTTGTCTGCCTTAGAATCACCCAGTAATTACTTATAGCTAGTTGTCTGGCTTGTTTTGGTCCCCTTCACTTTTGGCTAACTAAGGTATGTTTCTGAGACTGCTCTTCTAGTGGCAGTAGAAAGGTAGCCTGTTTTTTTTTTTTTTTTTTCGAAACACAGAAAGAGGCTTAAAGTGAGATAATTTCACTTACCAGAGGGCTTTTTAGTTGGTTTAGTTACTTTTCATTAGTCTATACATTCTGCTGCCATCATGCAGTAGTGTTATCAGTTTCCTGTATAGACCCAGGCACTTAGAAACTACATTTTCTGTATAAAACTTCTCCTGTAACTTTATTCAGTACTCTATTGTGCAAAGAACAACTGGTTTGCACACTGAGGAGCACTGCCCCACTAATTCAGTCATACATATCCGAGCTGTAGTTTCTACCCTCACAGATTCCAAGTTAGCCTGCTGTACCACCCCTTTGTAGTTCACCTAAAAAAGAGCTCACACCATGGATGGGCACTTTCCCAATGTTTACGCTGCTACTATAGTATATATGGGCATCCTAAGACAACATATGAATTGTCTCATGTTCACTGACAACCAACTAATCCCTAGAGAAACAGGTACAGTATATTAAAGATGTAATTACACAATGCCACTGGAGGCAAGACCCTTTGACAAAAACACTCCAGATAACAATCAGGTTGTTGGTAATATAAGTATAACACCACCCATACACAGTACTGACCCGACACATCAACCAACATGTGCTAGAGCACTTAAAAGCAACCTTCCTAAACCCCATTTGTCTACAAAAAGAATCCTCAGCAATGCCAAAAGCACTCCACCAAAACAACACCCAGCACAACACATACAACCACACTCTTTGGAGCCTCATCTACAAAGCCCATAATTCAAACCAACACACTACCCAATATTTTAGCTATAAGAGACTCCTTTGTGAGACATATAGATGTCCTGCTCACCAGGCTAAATACAGAGAAAATCATAATCAATTGTCTTATCAGGAGCCAGGATGTACCAAATCACCCACTCACTCAAGTTATTAGACCACAAATACCAGGATGACTCGTTTGCAGACCATATGGGTGTAAATGACCGGAGCTGTACATCCCTGGAATATATGAAGAGAGATATTATGGTACTCTTGGACTAAGTGTTCCAGGCTGGTATCTGTCCTGCATTGAGCAGCATGCTACCTTCACCAAGGATGATGCCACATTACAAACAAAAAAATTATTTGACTTCAGTAATTCGCTTAGTTTCTGGTGTCATTCCAAGGAGGTGCAGTATTTGTCAACACAGAAGAGTCTGGTCAACAGACCATGTTGCTTTGCCAAGGATAGTCTGCACCTGTTTCTTGTAGGCTTTCAAATATGGCTAAAACATTGTCCTTCCCCCTGTGCCTTTTTTTCAGGCAATGTCAAACAGAAAATATGTCTAACATATCAAATAAAAAACCAACAAAATCTAAAGATGTTAGGAGTGTAAACAAGAAACTCTGCTCCCCATAAGCTCTCCTTACCCTGCAGAATGTGGACATCTGTGCAGTTACTGAGATATGGTTTAAAGCCTTTGAGAGCATCCCAGCAGTGTAGGGCTACACAGCCTTCCACACATTCGGGCCAGTTACTGTGGAGGTATGTCAGTCTGTATCAACAGCAAACTCACTTCAAGACTAGTCAAACAGGATGATGTGCTTGAGCTTCTCCATGTCCAGATTTTCATCGATAACATTCCATATCATATCCTTTCAAGCGATAGGTCACCCCCTATGACCCAAGAAACCCATAACTCATATTTGGACTTACTGGAGGACCTAAACATTCAACCCAAAACCATATTGGTGAGTGACTCCAACTACCCTATTATAAACTGGTATGATCCCCAAATATACTGGCCCAGAGATCCTGGATTTTGTAAACATAAATACCTTGGACCAGACAGCCCATGTGGGGTGCATCCATACTCAACTTGGTACTCACAAACATAGGAGAAAGCTGTATTTCCCCTAGTGTAGTGTCCTCTCTGGTAAGATCAGACTACAAAACTGTCTCCTTCATAAGAAAAATCAGTTCTCTGTCCCTGGCTATTTCCATAATATTTAGGAACTATTCTAAGGCAAACTTCGTACTACTAAGTGATAACCATGTCAAAATTGTAAGCCTCCCAAACCCTACAAACACAGCTGCCTATGCATTATTGTTCATATAAACCTTGTACAATCAAGTAAATAAATGTATAGAGACAGCTGAACTTAACAGAAATAAGCTCAAAACTAACTGAAAAAACAAACCACCCTGGTGGAATGCAAAAATAAACATGCTGTACAACAAAAGAAAAAAAGCCATGGCCAATATTAGGAAGTGCTATTCCAATCATGATAAAAAACATTTTCATCCAGTTAAAAAACAATTAAGAGGGCAAATTAAGTCTACTAAAGTCAAAGTTGAGGTAGAGTGGCTTTCTTTAGTTATGTTCAACACCTCAAAGGCAGCACACAGCAGTGTGTGGAACTAGAAGATATAGAAAATCTACTGGTCAACAAATTTATCTTCAGTTTTACTCCCTCTCTCCTCTGAATGCCCCCCAGGAAATACCATCAAATAACCCCCCAACTCTCACTAGGGAGCAGTTCTCTAAGGCCAAAATTACTGCATTGATGGACCCTGATAATATCCCCTGGATGCCTTCTAAATAGCCTGAAACATGCCCTATCAGAACAACTAGAGTCACTGTTTAACCATAGCCTCCAGAAAGGCTTTGTGCCATGGAAATGGGGAACTCTAATGGTCATCCCTCTGTACAAGGGCGCACTATCAATGGACCTTGGGAACTACAAACCCATAAGTCTGACTGTCGCATATGTAAAGCCATGGAAAGAATTACAATGGAAATGATTAATAAAGACACAGAAAACCTTCAAACAATGGATCCAACTCAGTTTGGATTCATCAAGGGCAAATCATGCCTACTCAGTCTGGTGGACTTCTTTGAGAAGATCACCAAGGAAATGAATGAGGACAAAATTGTGCATAGTGCCTACCTTGACTTGGCTAATGGACATGATTAATAAGGACATAGAAAACCTTCAAACACTGGCTCCAACCCCAGTTTGATTTCATCAAGGACAAGTCATGCCTACTCAGTCTGGTGGACTTCTTTGAGAAGATCACCAAGGCAATGAATGAGGACAAAATTGTGCATAGTGCCTACCTTTACCTGGCTAATGGACATGATTAATAAGGACATAGAAAACTTTCAAACACTGGCTCCGACCCCAGTTTGGTTTCATCAAGGGCAAATCATGCCTACTCAGTCTGGTGGACTTCTTTGAGAAGATCACCAAGGAAATGAATGAGGACAAAATTGTGCATAGTGCCTACCTTGATCTGGCTAAGGTATTTAATACAGTACCCCACTCAGGCTTTCTAAGCAAACTCATTGATACAGGCATAAATCTGTATGTTGCATGCTAAATAGCGAGATGCCTCTCAGATAGGACCCAGAAAGTTAGGATAGGGGAGACCTCTGCCTCAGAGAGGCCAGTAACTGGAGGAGTCCTTCAGGGTTGTGTGCTAGGCCCACTCCTTTTTAACATCTACTTCTCAGAAGTCAAGGCCAATTTTACAGGCCTCTGGCTGACCAAGTATGCAGGTGATTGAAAACTTAGAGCAGTCATAGAATGTCCCAGAGACTAGCATCCTATAGGAGGGACTAACAGACAAATGACCTATGCCAAATCCATGACCTAAAACTTAATGCCAAGAAATGCATAATAGTATCTTTTGGAACGTCAGCAACCATAGGAAATGACCTCATCGATAATGCATCCCTAAAAGTAGAACCATTAGTCAAGGATTTGGGTACCTCTGTAGATAGTAATCTGGCTATCAACCAACAAGTGTCTAAGTTAGTAAGGCAGTCATTCTATGTTGTTCAACTCATAGGCAAGGGCATAGCATCTAGGTCCAAAGAAGTCATTGTTCCACTGGACTTGGCCCTTATCTGGCTGGCCTATCATTGAGTAAAACATCCCCTTTGGTATATCCTTCACCAGGCACCTACAACAAATGGGACATCCAGAGGTTCCTCACAAAAAGTACACTGTGTATAAACAACAATTGCCTGAAAGCCTTATCACTATAGTCTGTTTCCTACAGACTGTTGAGAGGTAAAAGGTAATCTAGGCCTGGCATGCAAGGCATCCTTGGATCCCACTCTAATGTACTTTTCTTGTATGTGCAAAAACGAATAGCTTCAGAATTATTCGATCTTGGGATTTAAACATTGCTTATGACATAACTAGGATACTTTGGAGGGACAGGTATGTTCCTTCACTGGAACAGGCTTACCATCCTTTGGAAGCAGAGCTCTTCCCTAACTCTATTCAAGAGAAACCTGGACTAATGCCATTGGATGAAAATTGTAAATACATCCCAGGTCTAGCACCTATGTATTTAATGGACAGTGGCAGTCTGTAAATCTTGCCATAACTTACATGTACCCCCTAAATAA
Organism: Protopterus annectens; assembly: GCF_019279795.1. NCBI lineage: Eukaryota > Metazoa > Chordata > Ceratodontiformes > Protopteridae > Protopterus > Protopterus annectens. The sequence goes on along the minus strand of NC_056737.1, from coordinate 1,107,189,909 downwards.
CCTCTAAGGCACATAAACTTGTAGGATACAATTGGAATGCTTGGCTAGGCTTATAAAATCCCCACTGGTCATTAGCATAGTACATGCCTATGAACTTATGAATCCATTTTAATGAGAGGTTCAGTGAGAGCCTGTTTAACACTGATTAGCACCCATGTATGTTGTCAGGACCCATGAAAGAAGTAGTTTTGGTTTTGGATAAGAACATGTGCCTTAGTGGCATTAGGAGGCATAAGGGATCTTGAAATATAAGAAATAAATAAGGAGTTTATGAAAAGAGCATTGCACTTGACACCCCACCGAAAGCAAATTCTTCCTCTGTAGAAGCTGAATTTGCTTTTTGAAAAAACTAACCTTACCTTAATTTGATCCCACCTCTCAGGCTGACTTAAGGGTTCATTACTTTGAAGACTGTTTTACTGACATCTGCCAGGTGAGTCTGTGAGCTAGAAGCTCTCATGGTAGGCCAATCCCATCTGATTTTTCACAAGGACAGGCTTGTGTTATGTACTAATCCATCATTCATGCCTACATTTTTTTCTGACTTTATCTTGAATCAAGCCATCACTCTCTGTGTGTTCTACCCTGATCCAAAAAAACAAGGGTGCACACAAGCACCTCAGGTTCTACCTTGAAAGAACAAAGCATTTTATGAATGCTGAACAGTTGTTTGTCTCCTATACAATGGCTAAGATAGGTCAACCTGTTTGTAAACAAATTATTGCACAATAGTTGCCCTCTGCTATCGTTTCCTGTTACTCCCACAGGGGTAGATCTCTTCCAGACAAGGGTAAGACTCTATAGTCAGGACTGCTAGCTCTAGACATTTGTCCATATGGGCATAAAACTCCTTAATGAAGTTGGCTGATGTGTCTGGGTCAGTGATAATGAAGCCTTGTTTAAATTTAGAGATTTTATCATATATTTGCATACAGTTTTCCCTTCTGAAGTCCTTAAATACAGAAGCATTAACTATAAGGGGATATGGAGGTTCTGAGAGAAAATGTCACACATTTATATTCAACTTAACAAGAAAAGGAGAGACTGGAGGAGTGGAACAGGCAGAGGCAATAAGTAAGGACCGGATCCATAACATTCTGACCTCCAATTGGTCTGCCCATAATTTGATCCAGGGAATTCCTTTTTATCCTGTCCTTTGCCCTGTCAATTTATGTATCATATTTGCAGTAAGTTTTTTGCTGTTACTTTGAGTGCTTTTATGTGGAGCTTTTCTCCCCGGGCTTCCGCTGAAAATGGACATGTATCCAGTTGGACTATCCCAGTCAACAAATGTAAAATAAAATAAATAAAAAATCTCTGGATATATCCTACATTAGAGGCATAGGTACCCCAGGGTATAGCCTACATTAAAGGTATAGGTACCCCAATCTGTTGCTGAGTAAATTAAGTCACCTAAGATTATGGAGATATTCCTTACAGGAATTTCTTCAAGAGTCTATAACAATCATTGGGAGACATTGAGGGGGTTCTGTGGCATGCTATAAGCTGGTATATCACCTTGTTTAACTTCAGCCTGTATTAGATGTGGTCCTTGACAAATATGGAAACACCACCACAGATTCCATCAGGCCTGAAATTACAAAAGGCACAAAACCCAAGTTTGGAGCGAGTGCTCTTTTACATTTAAATCAAATTTATGTAATGAGAAACACAGGAATCTGTTCCAGTTGCAGGAGCACCTCGAGATCAGACAATTTGTTAGGGAGACTCCTGGTATTGAGAAAAGCCATCTTTAATGTCCTTCAGCTTAGGGTTAGATGAATTTACTAAGCTGGGATGTCCACTAGACAGACTCTGCCTAAAAAGGCACTGTGTTGGCAGCAAAGGCTTTTCCCAGTACGTGGAAGTCCTTGAACAAGAGTTGCAGGCCATCCCTTGCAAAATTAGAATCTTGCATCTTAAATACCATGAAGCATGAGTTAGCTGTGCCTTAACAGCACTGTTTGACCTCAGCCTCCATACAGGTTTTGTGCCAAGTGAATGGGGATCTGTTGTAGTCATTCCCCTGCATAAGGGAGGATCTTCAGCAGTCTCAAGCAATTACAAACTCATAAATCTGAGCAGTCTCATATGCAAAGCCATGGAAAGACTTATCATGGAACTAACCAAAAAGGACATAGGGAACCTCCAAATACTGGACCCATCTCAGTTTGGATTCATTAAGGGCAGATCATGCTTGGATTTACAAAATGGCTGCACACAAATCAACAGCTTAACATCAGCTCTCCCAGTGAAAAGACAGAAACTGAGAAAAAGTAGTGCCATTGAAACTGTTTTTTGAGTAAAATTCAGTTACAGCCTAGTAGGTATACTGTCTGGATGCCAGCAAAGAAGAAATTTAGAGAACCTGAAATAAAGCAGAAAAGGGGAAGAGTAAAGATGGTCTCAGAAGGATTCTGCAGCTGTTCAGCAAAAAATGTAGTTCAGACTTCAGCTTTAATTCAAGAGATAGTTTTCAGTAATTAAGAGGAAAAAATAAATCAAATGTATTCAGAGATAATTAAAATAAATTAAACATTGAAGGAATATATAAACTCAAATAACAAAAGGCTAGAAAAATAGAAGCAGCTTTAACTAGCTGTTCAGGTGAGCTGATGAAACTGCAAAAATCAGAGGTTAAAATGAAAAAAGCTGGCTGAATATGAAACTTCTCAAGAAGAGCTGTTTCAAAAAAATAGTTAGAAGGCAGAGCACATAGAGAAAAACTGGGATTTTCTGCTGTACCAGAGAAAACAGAAGGAACAGGCTGTATTAATTTTATGACAACACAAATAAGCAACTGGGCTGGTTTTCCCTAACAGGATTTATTGATTGAAAGGACACATCAAGAATATACTCCAAACCTGGCTGTGAAAAACCATCCAAAATCTATATAAGTAAAAAATGCAATCATACCAGCAGAAAGAGTTGAGCCTGACAAAACTGTGGCAGAAGGACAAACTAGTTAGAATTGGAGGCAGAAGAGTGTTTTAGAAAATGATTATTCATTGTACACCAGGCAGAAGAGAAGCAAATGTATCCTAGTAATCAGGGAATGTCAACAGACAGGTGTGAAATTCAATCTGCTGTTTCTAGCTGTCTTCAGAGTATTTTTTTTCCTGGAGGATCAAATACATTTTTGATGCAGAACAGGCTAAGGAGGAAATAAAAAAGCTTATCCAACAAAATGTGAGTCAGAAAGCAGAAAAGGACCTGTCTCTCATTCTTCTGACAGTCAAGTTCATAGAGAGAGTTTGACAGTTAATTTTTTCCAGTGTTCCAAATGAAAATGATTGAGAGACAGAAAAAAGCACACAGGTTGACTAGAAGAATCAGGAGTACCTTGGAGTCTGCTGTTGGAGAATGTAGAAGAACAGGAAGAAGACCAGCAATACTGAAATTAATTAATAAATGGGAGGCTATAAAGCATCAATCACGTTTATGAAATATGACTTTGCAAGAAAAAGTGACTGAAGACTGGACTTTTATTTACCTTGTTAAATTTGTGGATGGACTGTAAAGCATAAACCCCAGTTTATGTCATTAATGTTTAGAAGGACACTAAAAGGGGGACAACAGTAACTGTAAGTAAAACTGTTGTTGTTATTAGCATTTTATAAAGTATTTCATGATATAAACTGCATATTATATATAATAAAGCAACTAGTCAGGTATTTTAAATGCAGGGGAGTACTTTTAGTGAGAGTTGTATAGTTAAAGATATTCAAATGAGCAAGTACTTTTTAGTTGTGAGAAATATAAGCTGGACAAAAAGCAAGTTTAATGTTATTATGCTGTGATCTTGGGCTGCTGGGGTGGGGTGAGGAGTAAAAGTGCACTGAATATATTGTATGTAGAATTAAGATATTTTCTCTTGATTTTACAAAAGTGAATGTCTAGATTAATGTGTTTGGCTTAAGCTATAAACAAGTTCTTTTTGGAAGCAAGTAGGCTTTAACATGAGACAAAATGGTAAAAGCAATGAAAATTTTTAAGTTTATTGCATCTGCGAATATGTTAGTCTGTTTTATTCCATTAGCAAATGGTCAGTGGAATTCAAGAAGTCAAGACAATTGTACATTCTCTTCTGAATGAAATTGACAGATATTCATTGCTGAGCACTTTTCCTTGAAAAGGAGCTGTGTACAGGTCCAAGCAGATAATCTTGAGAGTTCTGAGCATTCTTTTCTGAGGGAAAAAGGTACAATGACAAGCAGTTTAGAGAAAAATAAAGTCTGAAATTATAGGAAGTGAATAAGAGATAACAGTCTTAATACGTTGATATATGTTATAGAACAGTGTACAATTTAGTTTTGTTTAAAGATAGCCATTGTAGTTTTTCATAGAGCAAAAAGCTAATATTTTCTGAAAGCATACAATATTTTTTTTTCAAATTGGGGGGGGTAAGAAAAGAACAGACAGCAATCAGTGTAAGTGGAAACATAGGCTGTTGCATGCACTTTAGCATGGATAACCTTAAATTTAGGTTAGGTAATATCTGTAGTTGTAGCTATCAATTTGGGACAGTTATTCCTATGTAAAGGGTTAAACTTCATTTTTTGAACATGTACATAGTTTTATGTGTCTTAAGTTAATAGGGGATAGGGGTGTTTTGAAAAAGTATTTTGTTTTTTTGGTTGAGGGTTTTCTTTAAAACAAAAAGTCTTGAAAAATGTGACATAGTTTCAAATTTAGTGAGAAAAAACAACTGTTTAAAAGATCAATCTGCCAAACATTAGTCTTTGCGCATGTAACACAAACATTTGGAAATATGCACTCAAAAAACTGCCATGTATAATAGATAGGAACAATACTTTTTCATCATAATGGCTACACTGTCTATAATACTTTAAAATGTAAATGGTTTTACATGTACAGACAAAAAAGAAAGAGTAATGAATTATATTAAGAAATGCAAAGTGCAAATACATACACATACACCAACTAACTAGATCATGGTCTATCTCCCCCAAAACCAGATATTATTACAAAATACTTAGTAAAGCCTTGAAAATCGCCATAACTGTCCAACTCTGTCTGATGAGGGATGGTGACATTCACCCTAATCCAGGACCCACCATTCCCACAAACCCTCCACCCAACACTATCAACAACTTCTGTCCAAATACTAGGTCCAAAAACTCACTCCTGACATGTCATCTAAACATCAGGAGTATTAACAACAAGGTCCATAACCTTCATGCCCTCTTGGGAGTCTACTCTCCTGATGTACTTTGTCTCTCAGAAACCTGGTTAAAACCAGGAACTAAAGACAGTGAAGTCATTCCACCAGGGTATAATATACTCCGACTAGACCATGCCACTAAGAAAGGAGGAGGCGTAGCAATCCTGTTTAAAAACACACTAGATATCATACTTGTTCCACAACAGCCCCCTCAATTCAGTAATGCTGAGGTGCTCCTCTGCAAGCTGCAGCGTAACAGACTCAAATCCCTATACATCGCCTGCATATACATCCCTCCAGGCGACAACACTAATACCTTAGAAGACTTTCTACAATGGCTTTCATTTAACTACCCCCATGAAACCATGGTGTTAGGAGATGTTAACATAGACTGGAACAACTGCTCCACAGAATCTCCTACCACCCACATAAATCTTTACGGTTATACCCAACTCATCTCAACACCCACTAGGTTAAACAAGCCCGACAACAAAGGCAGCATCCTAGACTGGATACTTGTCATCAACCACCTAGACCTGTATAAGGTAGGCTCCCTCCCAGATGACCTAAGTGACCATTTACTCACTTACATCATCAAACATAAAGTTAATAATAACCACCAAATTCTCTATAAAACTATCAGATCCCACAAGAATTTTAACCTCACCACCTTTCAGAATGAACTCAAAGCATATAATTGGGTCATCCTAAAAAACCTTCCACTGGATGATGCTGTAGCCTATTTTAACTCCAAATTCCTCACCATCCTAGACTCCCATGCTCCTATCCACACCCTTCGAGCCAAAACCAAGACAGCCCCCTGGCTCACAAAGGCTTCTTCTTTCGGCTTTTTCCCGGTTAGGGGTCGCCACAGTGGATCATCTGTCCGCACACATGATTAGCAGTGGAGTTTTACAATGTCGAGTTGCCAGCCCGGCGCCCAACCTTCCACAGAAGGCACACACGCACTCACACCTAGGGCCAATTTAGAGTATCCAATCCACCTACTGCATGTCTTTGGGATGTGGGAGGAAACCGGAGCACCCGGAGAAAACCCACGCGACCACAGGGAGAACATGCAGACTCTGCACAGAAGGCACCCCAGCCAAGGATCGAACCGGAGAACCTCTTGCTGTGAGGCGACAACGCTAACCGCTGCACCACCGTGGCCGGCCCCTCTGGCTCACGAAGGCTACTAGAACCAAATTCTTGGCAAGAAACAAAGCATGGGATAATTGGCGTACCTCTAAAGACCCACTTGACCATATTAACAGTTAAGGAATGATGCCAAGAAAGCCACACTGTTGGACAAAAAAAACTATTACCAACACCTCCAGCACAAACATCAGAATAAACCTCAAAAATGCTGGGCAGGCATTAACAAACTGCTCCACCCTGGCCAAATTACCACTCCCACCCCATCAGATTACAATCTAAAAACTCCAGAGGAAACTGCTAATATCTTTAACAACTTCTTTACCAAGACCATCCAGTCACTAGCTAGCCAGCTACCCCCCATCAACCCCTCACAGAATTTCTCATCTATCTCCACCCAACTACCCTTTAACTTCCAGCCTGTATCCACTTCTACCATCAAATCACTACTCACCAAGCTAAAGCCCACAACCCTAGCAGCTGATCTCCTTCCACCCGAATACCTACAGAAAAGTGCAGAGGCCATTGCGTACCCCATTTTGATTATCATAAACCGCTCACTATCTGAAACCTATTGCCCCTCTCTCTGGAAGGTCTCCCATGTCATACCCCTTCATAAGGGAGGTAACTCAGTAGACCTCTCTAACTACAGGCCAATAACCATTCTATCACCACTGGCCAAAATACTGGAGAAATGCATCCATAACCAATGAACCCATTACCTCACCCAAAATCAACTCCTGGCCAACTCCCAGCACGGCTTTAAGCCTCATCATAGCACCACTTCCACCCTCCTATCCTTCTCTAATACTATCAACATAAACAGAAACAATAACAAACTAACCTCAGCTCTCTTCCTAGATCTCTCTAAAGCCTTTGACATGGTCAATCACCAGCTACTTATCCTTGCCCTGAAGCACCTGTCACTTAACTATGACCCCATTAAATGGTTCCAATCATATCTGACTGAGAGAAAACAAGCTGTATTATGGAAAAATACTCTATCCACCCAACTACCTATTACTCTGGGAGTCCCCCAAGGGTCCATACTAGGTCCCCTACTCTTCTCTATCTTCATCAATGACCTACCTACTATTACCCCCAAGGCCACTTGCATTCAATATGCAGATGACTCTACACTAATCTGCACAGCGTCCTCCTTAACTGAACTCATGACCCTAACCCAGTATACCTTCACTGAGGTAGAAAAATGGTTTGCTGACTGTCAGCTTCTCTTAAACCCTCAAAAAACCAAACTCCTAATATTTTCCTCCAATAGTAAAACCACCTCACCATTTTTTACTTTAACATCCAACAATGGCACTACTATCTCCCCAGATACTCACACTAAACTCCTCGGGTTCACAGTGGACAATACACTAAAATACGACTCCCATGTTAATCAAACAATCAAATCTGTCAACAAAAAGCTGGGCTTCCTCTATAGGAACAAATCCTTTCTCACCCCATTAGCAAGAACTACCATTGCCCGATCCCACTTACTATCCACCCTACTCTATGCTTCCCCTCTTTACACTAACCTAAATAAAGCTTCTCTCACCAAACTTGCTAGATGCTATCACCAAGTTGCCAGGTTCGCCACAGGTACACCCTATAGGACCCACCATTGTCTAAACCTAACTCAACTCGGATGGCTAGAATGGCCTAGCCTGGTCCAATATAACCAACTCATTATAGCCCACAAGGTTCTATACCAACCTGAATGCACCCCTGCATTAAACGATATAATTAAACCATATAGCAACCTGAGGTCCCTGCGCTCTACTGACAAGCTGCTGGTGCAAATGTCCAAGAGCAAAAATGTGGCAGGGGACTCACTATTTGCCAACTCAGTAGGAAAAACCTGGAACTCACTACCTGCCACACTCACTCTCCAACCCTCCCTAACCCTGTTCAAAAAAAGCCTCAAACACCACCTCCAAACACAATGGCAATGTCCCTGTTTAAACCCAGACTAACTACTACCTGCAGTTTGTGAATACTCTGTCTACTCTTATTCTAACTGAGCCTGAACTATTAAAGGACCTAATTCCCAATATGAAATTTTCAATATTTGTTACCTTAAGTGAAGTCAAACCTGTTGTCTGTATGTTAGCACCTTACATATGAATGCATTTATTCAAATGTGTGCTTGTATCCTACTGAACTATGTATATTTACATGTACTTGCAATCTTTCTCTCTATTGTCTTTATGTAACTGTACTTTTTCTGGAGCTTTTCTCCCCGGGCCTCTGCTGAAAATGGACATATATCCAGTCAGACTTTCCCGGTAAACAAATGTAAAATAAATAAATAAATAAAATAAATAGTAATGCTGCAGAAGACACATATGGAAAGAGATGAGCTTGTGAATTTGATAAAGAAAGGATTATAGTGACAAAGTCAAAGGGAAGTAGTTGTACTAATTGTAAAAGGGGTTCCAATACTGGTAGAAGAGGGAAAAAGATGATAATGGTAGATTTGTGGTAGTAAGGAGGTATAGGCAAGGGAGCAGGACTACAATAGAGTGTATTTTATATTCCACCAAAAATCGCTATTGTAGAGCTTAAGAAAATTTTATGAGAAAGTGAGCAGAAAATATTACTTATAGGTGGGGACTGAAACTTGATTTGCAATGGTGAGGATGCATCAGGGGAACCTATAAGGGAAAATATAACAAAAGAGGGTAGATTTCTAAAGAAATTTATTAAAACAGTTGGTATGGACGATGCGAATTCAGTAGCAGACGCTCAGAGAGAATTTACTATTATTCCCCAAGTTGCAATAACTGAGCTAGACAAGATAGAAATTACATTTCATACTGTAGCAACATTTGCATTTAATTCATAGGTTCATAGGTACATACTAGGCTAACTGACTTGAAGGGCCATTTTAAGCTTATCTAATAACTCAAGGTCAGAACTAAACCCTGTACTGTTTATCTATGAGGTTAATACTTTAACCATTATGCCAAAGCCACCCTGAATTGAAAGCTTTGACACACATTCAATAACTATTTTCAGTCATGCACCAACGAAACTAAAATAAAAATCCAGGGTAATGAAGTAAAATGAGACAGTGGGGCTTTCCCACCTACCTCTTAAAAGAAAGGAATTTAAGGAATGGGTAGTTGAAATTATCTGAGAGTTATCAGGGAAGATAGAAATATTTTCAGAAGTTATAGGTAGTGATTAGGATAAAATTAAAATGGAGTTTAAAAACAGAGTAGAAATAAAAGAATAAGAAATATGGTTAAGAAGTACTATGAATTACTTATAGGGGCTGACAAACGTTAAAGTATTGCAGAATAAGGGGAATCTCAAAGAACAAGATGAGGCCCAAATGTAGAGTACTAAAGAGAAACTAAAGGAGTATCTGGATAATATCAACAAGTTTGGAAAAATTGCTATTAAGCAATTATTTTTTGATAATAACGCCAAAGCAGAAAACCTTTTAGCACGAATTAGGCAGTAGAAAGCATTGTTTCCAAACTTAGGGAGCCTATAACAAATAAATAAATAAACAGAGGTCCTGTAGAGGTTTTAGAAAATACTTTGGAAATGTTATGAAAATTTGTATAAAGCAGAGAAATATGGAAATGAAGAAAGAACACAAATGGAAATATTTATGAAAGACTTAGCTATATCAAGGTTAGAGGAAGATAAGAGTCAACAACTAATAGTTGAGATAGGAGGGGATTAGATAAAAAGGTTTATGTATTATCAATATTCAGGAAAGTCTCCAGGAGCAGATGGTATTCCTGTGGAAGTTTGGAAGTTAGGAGAAAGGAAAGTCATAAAGATCTGGAAGATTTTGCTTAACAGTATTTTAAAAGGAGGGGTATCACCAACATCTTACAAGAAAGCTGTGGTGTTTGTATTACCTAAGGACAGTAAAAAAACATCAGACCCAGCTTCATATAGGCCCATTTCAGTTTCAAACCATGATTATAAAGTGTTTATGTCTACACTAGCTAAAAGAATGGCAAATAAATGTCTTTTTTTTTTTTTGTGGAGTGGAGGCCAACATTTGACAACATTAATATAAAGGATCCAAGGTATTGGGAACAGATAATTAGAAAGGCAAAGATAATAGAATGGGTAGAGGCCAAGGATTCATTTGGACTGTAGACTAGATATTGCCTTCCCTATCAAGGACTGATATCACAGTATAGGCAAAGAGAAACAAATAGGGGGATCCTAAGTGAAAGACCAGCACTTGTAGAGTTTTTTAGTAGAATCTAAAAAAAGAAGCTCCTGTTAAAAGGGGATAATTAGTTGGGCATGTAAAATATTGCATGAGAACTATAGGAATCTATCACAGGAGGTTAGACTTGATTGGGAAGGGAAATTGGATAAGCAATTCACAAAGAAACAATGGCAGGATATATGTATGACTCTCAAATGTGCAAAAAGTCAAGAGGATTTAGGATCTTTGCTTGGAAGTGTTTGCATAGATATTTTATACCCCAAGCAGACTCCAAAAAATTTTTCCTCAGGTAGATTGCAAATGTTGCAAGTGTGATGGGGAAGAAAGAGGTAATTGGGAACATATTTTTGGCAGTATGATAAGTTGGCAGACTTTAAAAATTCCATGCAGACTACTCTGTTAGAAGTACTAGGTGAGCAAATTGGTGTAACTAAGGAAATTATTTTTTTGAGCTGTGATACAGAATTGGAATTGCAGTGACGTAGTAAGGCCTTGATGAATTTAATTCTGGTGGCTGACAAAAAAGAAGTTACTAGAAAATGGAAATTAAAGTTTAATCCAATTTAAGAGTGGACATGGAAGCTTTAGAAAAGGGTAGGAGCAAATTACATAGAAAAATGGGATTTGTGGGAACGATACATGCAGAATAATGTTTTGGAGGAGGATTGAGGTTTAAAGGAAAGCAGGAAATGAATGAGTTATGTAATATTTGACTGACAATGACTGTGTAGAAGATTATGAGTGATTTATAATGTTTGCAACTGAAAATATGTTATCATTTGTTTTCATTTATATAAATGTATGATTGCTCATGTCATAAGTGATAATTCAATAAAGATGTTTCTTGTGTAAAAAAAAAACATTAATAGAACATTGATGATTTAGAAGGGAGCAGAATATAGGAAAATACTGCTACTGTTGGTGGGTTTTTATGAAGAGAAAGTATTTGACAGAGTAAGCTGGAATTTTATGAGCAGGAAAATGGAAGCATTTGCATTCCCTGATACAGTCATAAGGATAATTAGCAGGGTATATGAAAGATCAGAGGCAAGAATTAAAGTGGGAGGGTTCCTCTCTGATCAGTTGTTTTTGAACAGAGGAACTAGGAAGAGGTGTCCTCTTTTCTGTTTGTTATTTGGTTTATATTTAGAGCCATTGGAAAAGAAAATAAGGGCCTCAGAAATAAAAAGCTATAATTGGTATGGTAATCAAGAAAAGTTTGTTTTATTTGCAGATATTATTTTGTACCTAATAAAGCCAGAAAAGGACATTTCGCTGTTATGGAACATTTTGAGACTGTTTCAACTCTTTTCGGGATATGAAATTGGTGAAGATAAAACAAAGGTTGCAGCTGTAAATTCTGGACCCACACACAAATTGGTTCAGCAGTACACATATTTATGGGGGCACAATAAGATGAAGTATTTAGAGGTATGGATTAAAAATGTTATATGTGGCAAGAGACTAAAAAAATGCAAAAACTGTGAAAGTGGAAGCTCCTGTTTATGGATATGGATAGTAAAATACAATCAGTTAAAATGTTTTAATCCCTTTAATTTTTTATACAGGTTAGGCATATGTTTATCAACCAGAAGAGGAGTTGTAGGCAAAAATTAATAAAGAGTTGAAGGAATTTATCTGGAAAAGAGAAGGGAAGAAGGCAAGAGTTAAGCGAGGATAAGTTGATCCTTCCAACAGAACAAGGTGGTTTAAGATTACCTGATTTGAAATAGTATTTTAGGGCTACACAGTTAAGGCTCATATACATAACACAAGCAGAAGGTTATAATTTAAAATAGAAAGGGATGATGATGAAGCAGGGCAGGAATTCAAGAAATAAATAGAAAGTGAGATTTTGGATGCAGATCCTTAAGGAGAATAATAACAACCAAACAGAATATTGTATTCATAAAGTAGCAGAAAGTATTCCAAGAAGTAAGCCAACACAGGAATGAGAAGGGGGATTCTGCCAATAGCAATGACAGCATGTAGGGTACATATAATAGTCAATAGGGGGCTGGAATTTTCTGGAGAAACCTGGCAAAGGAACCTAGGTACTGGGAGCAAATAACTGGAGAGGGAAAGGTGATAGAATGGGATGAGGCCAAGTAGACATTTGGACTGCAGGCTAGAGACTGCCTTCCCTACCAGGGATTGATATCAGAGTACAGGCAAAGAGAAAGGGTTATGGGCATCTTAAGTGAAAGACCTACTTTAGTGTGATTTTTAGTTAAATCTAAGACAGAAGCTCCTGATGGTAAAAAGGGATAATTAGTAAGGCATATAAAATATTGCATGATAACTAGAAGAATCAGATGAGGTTAAAAAAAATTGGGAAGAGAGACTGGAAAAGCAATTTACAAGAGAACAATGGGAGAACATATGCATGGCTCCCAGGAATGTAACGAAGTCCAGAAGGTTTAGGATATTTGCTTGGAAGTGTTTGCATAGTTATTTTTATGCCCCAAGCAAACATCAAATAAATATTCTTCAGGTATATGGTAAATGTTGGAGATGTGATGGGGAAGAAAGAGGTAACTGGGAACATGTGTTTTGCAAGTGCAGTGAATTGGAAAATTTTAAAAATTTCCTACAGAGTATTCTGTCAGAAATATTGGGTGAGCAAATGGCTATAACTAAGGGTATGATTTTTCTGAGCTGAGTCACAGGATCTGAATTACCTAGACATAGTAAAGCCTTATTACGTTCAATTCATTTGTTCATCAAAAAAGCAATTACTACAAAATTGAAATCAAAGTCTAAACCAACTGTATTTAAAGTATTGAATATTATATTATAAAAGAGATAAAAGAACTGAAAGAGGGATCTTTAGAAAAATGAAGGAGCAAATTGTGGTAACAATACATGCATAATAATGTTTGGGAGGAGTAGAAGGAGTGAGGTTTAAGGGAAGGCAGGAATTCAGGAATGCAGTGTTTGACTGATGATAATTGCAAAGAAGGAAAATATGGTGCATAATGTATGTAAATAGAAAAAAAGTAATATGGTTTGTTTCCTATTCTGTTAATGTATGTTTGCCCTTTTCTGAAGTAGTAATTTAATAAAGGCAGATCATGCTAACTCAACCTGGTGGACTTTTTGAAAAGGTCACCAAAGCAATGAATGAAAATAAAACGATGCATACCAGATACCTCAACCTGGCCAAACCTTAGACATGATCCCTCACTCAGGCATAGTAGAAAAAGAAAATAAACTGGGACTAAAATCATGTATTACTTGCTGGATTGCCAACCCACTCCCAGATTGGACACAGGAAATCAAAATGGGGAATCTACCTCCACAAAGAGACCAGTCACCAATAGAGTCCCCCAGGGTTTAGTGTTGGGACCTCTCCTATTTGGCATCTAAAGCCAATACCAAAGGGCTCTGGCTTACTAAGTTTGCAGATGACTGCAAGCTAGAAGCAATTATTGAATCCCAAAATGACTTGGTCATCTTTCAGGAAACTTTGCCCCCCCCCAAAAAAAAAAATAATAAAATAACAGCTGCCAAAATCATGGACTTAAACTAAATGCCAAAAAATGCATTATTGTAACCTTTGGTAATCCATCTACCCAGGAAATAACACATTGACAAATATGCCCCTAAGAGCTGACCCAGTTTTTTGGGATTTGGGAACTTATGTGGATAGTGACCTAACTTTCAACCAACATGTGTCCACCGGTGTAAGAAAGTTCTTCTGTATTGCACAGTTTATAAACAAATCAATTGCGTCTAGATCCAGAGATGTTATTGCCCCCTTTACTCAGCCATCTTTAGGCCAGTCAGTTAGTATACTGTCCCCTATGGCATGAATCTGTGAATGCCCACAGAGATAACTTACTAAAAGGATACAAGGCCTAAATAATATATCCTACATGGACTGACTCAAGGCTATGTTACTGTACTCTGTATCTTACAGACTGCTAAGCGATGACCTGTGTTTGGCATATAAAACATCCTCCAACACAATACGGATGGGCCCACTGCACATCAGCAAGTCAAATGGCATCAGAAATGCTTGGTCTAGGGATCTAAATCTCTTTTCCGACATCTAAAAGTGTTTTAATTCTGGTTTAAGCACTTGGGCTTCAGGACAGATATTTTACATTAAGGTTTCTGGTTTACAGTCTTGTGGGAGGAGAGGATAGCCTCTGCCCTTCTGAGTTGGGAATTGCTAGTGAAGGCTTATTGTGCCTGTTATTCTAAGTGTTTTTGTTCTGATTTAAGCACTTGGTCGCCAAACCATTTATTTTACATTAAGAAGGTTTGTGGTCTACACTCTTGTGGCATTACTGTCTAGACAGATTTTTTTTAATGACTAGAGCATCTAGTTTGCTCATAGCTGAGTTTTGCTCATCAAGTTTCTTGTCTTATTAACTTTTTCAATATTTAAGTGTTCCTTACTCCTCCCTAGTATATCAGTAGCCATGGATATGCACCTGACTCTCTCTGTGGCCATTCTGGTTGAGTTGGGTATTCTGAGGCATTGTAGCAATTGTCTCATATACCCTGACAAGCCATTTATTTTTAATAAAACAGATACAGTCTGAATGAGGTGTAAATATACTCTCATGCTGAAGGCAAAACTCTATCATACAACAAAAACTAATCCTATAGAGATTGTCAGTGACACTTGCACCACTCCTGCTGCACAGGGTAAAGACCCTGCATATATAACTACTTATGCTGAGGCACTTAGGCAATCCTCCTAAAACACTAAGACCACCTGCACAGTAAAATCAAAGAAAGGGTCATTGGCCATCACATAGACATTCTTTTAAAACACCACCTGCATATCATAACACTGTATCCATTACCTCCACTGCTAAGCCCTTAAGGCAAACCAGCACACAACCAAATTTCCTGGTCATTGGTGATTCTGTAGTGTGGCACAATGATGGCCCCCCCTCACCAAACTGAGCAAGGAGAGAGTCACAGTTAGTTACCTTTCTGGAGCTAGGATCCGTCAAATCACACAGACACATGTCATTGAACCACAGGTACCAGTATGAGTCTGTCAGAGTCCATATGTGTGTTAATGACCCGAGATGTGCCTCCTTTGACTATATGAAGCAAGACATGAACAAGCTCACTGATAATGTCTCAGGCAGGTATGAGCCTAGCACTGAGCAGCATTACTACCTTACCAAGCATGATGCCATGTTACTAACAGGAAATGATTGATTTTGGCAAATGGCTTAGCTTCTGGTGTCAGTCTGGGGGGTGGTGCAATATTTGACAGCCTGGCGGACATGGCTAACAGACCACTCTGCTTTGCCAGGAATGGTCTGCACTTATCCCTCTAGGCTTTTGGATATTAGCAAAGACCTTTATCACCCCCCATAGTGCCTTTTCTAGGCAGTGTCAGACTGAAAAACCTGCCAGCTTAACCGAACCTACAAAGGTGGTACTGCTCAATGCTTGAAGTCTTAACAAGAAAGTCCACTCCCTGCAAGCCTTTCTCTCTCTGGAGAGTGTAAACATCTGTTTAGTAATGGAGGCATGGTTTAAAGTCACTGAGAGTACCCCAGTAGTGCAAGGTTATAATGCCTTTCACACCTTTGACCGGCTACTGCATAGGAAGGAACTAAAGGTGGATGAGCCTCAGTCTATAGTGAAATCACATCCAAACTAGTTAGTATATTAGCAACTGGAACTCGTACATGTACAACGCACCATAGACAGGTTGTCATACCATATCCTTGCAAACTATACGTCCCCCTCCATATCCCAAGAAACCCATACTGCCTGTCTCAATGTACTAGAGTCCCTCACCATTCAACCCAATATGATATTCATGGGGAATCTCAACTAGCCCTCTATATATTGGGAATTCTACACCAATTTTAATGCACAAGCCCAGTGATTCCTAAACTTTGTTAATACCAACGTCCTGGAACAGCTGGTCCATTCTCCTATCAGGGGTGCAAACATCCTTGACCTTGTACTCATGAACATGGGGTGGGGGGTGATTTTCCTCACCCAGTGTAATATCTTTGCTTGTGAGATCTGACCATAAGGCAGTATTGCTTGAAATAAAAATTAAATCCAGGCATCTAGCAAAACCAAAAACCTTTAGGAACTATTCCTCAACTAACCTCTCTATGCTATGTGGAATCACAGTATCAATCAGTTAAATAACAAAAGAAAAAACAAATCTTGGCCAACCATAGGAGGAAAAACGCCATACATACTAAAATCCCCATGACCAATTTAACAGGCAGCTAAGAGGGTTAATTAATACTTCAAAGGCTAAATTTGAAGAAAAAATTGCTTTTCAGGCAAAGGATAACCACAAAGCTTTCTACAGTTATGTCTGTAACCTCAGAGGAAATACAGAACAATGTGCAGAACTTATTGTAAATGGTACCACCCACACTGAAGCAGAGGCCATTACCAATCTTTTGTCCGACAGTTTCAGTTCAAATTTCTCCCCCACTACCCGCCAGATAGTCCAAAGGAAATACCATGCAACACAATCCCCCCAACCATTACTAGGGAACAGGTTGTCAATGCACTTTTCAAGGCCAAAAACGCTGCATCAGTGGGCCCCAACAACAACCCAGGATGTCTAATAAACAGCAGGAAACATGTCCTCTCTGGTCCACTTGAATCACTTTTCAACTGCAGCCATCAGTCAAGTTTTGTACCCAAGGAATGGAAGATGGCTACAGTCATTCCCTTGCACAAAAGAGGTCCATCCACTGATCCGGGTAACTACAGGCCCATAAGTCTTGCCAGCCTTTTATTTAAGGCCATGGAAAGAATCATGGACATGATAAATGAGGACACATGTAACCTGCAAACACTGGACCCATCACAGTTAGGCTTTGTTAAAGGAAGGTCATGCCTATTAAATCTGGTGGACTTTTTTGAGAGGGTCACCAAAGCACTTGATGAAGATAAGACAGTGCACACAGATTATCTTGACATGGCAAGGGTTTTGATACACTACCCTACTCAAGCATTATAGACAATCTCACTACTTTAGGTGTAAACCATTTTATCACCCACTGGATAACCAGCTGGCTCACTGAAAGAACCCAGGAGGTCAAAATAGGGGAGGCCACTTACACCAAGAGGCCAGTCACTAGTGGAGTCCCCCAGGGCTTGGTAGTAGGCCTGCCCCTTTTTGGCATCTGGAATTGGAAGCAAATACTGAAGGTTTATGGCAGACTAAGTTTGCAGATGATTGCAAGTTGGGGGTTATCATCAATTCCCCTGGGAACACTAGCATTCTTCAGGAAGGTCCATTTCTAACAAACAAATGGTGCCAAAACCATGGTCTTAAACTCAGTGAAAGAAATGCATAATTGTGCCCTCTGGGAAGTCAGCCATCCTGGCTGATTAACATGTTGATAATACACTCCTAAGAGTCGACCCAGTGGTCAGGGATCTGGGTATGCATTTAGGCACTAGCCTTACCTTTGATCAGCACATGGCCACAGTGATGAGAAAATCCTTTTATGTTGCACAAGTTGTAAGTAAAGACATGGCATCTAAGTCCAAAGAGGTCATTATCCCACTGTACTCCAGCCTTATGAGACCAGTCATAGAGTACAATGCTCCCTTTGGTATGCACCTGACCAGGCATGTGCAGCAACTAGAGCGACCTCAGAGGCTCCTTCCAAAAAGAATACAAGGTGTAACAAACCTGAATTACACAGAAGGCCTTAAAACCCTTTCCATCTTCTCAGTTACCTATAGATTGCTGAGGAGTGATCTATGACGGGTTTACAAGGCATCCACAAACTCCCAGACTTATGAATCTCCTACATATTCATAAGTCAAAGAGTATCATAAGTACAGGGTCTAGGGCCCTGAATTTTGTCTGTGACTTAAACAGAACATGCTGGAGAGACAGATTTTTTATTTATCTATTTTACATTTGTTTACTGGGATAGTCCAACTGGGTGTGAGCCCATTTTCAGCAGAGGCCCAGGGAAAAAATCTCCACATAAAGTACAGACAAGTAATAACAAGGACATTTTTAACAATAACTTTTTCAGAGGTATAATGTAAACAGTGTTGTGCTGCGGTAGTGTTGTCGCCTCACAGTGAGACGTTGTCCTGTTCGATTCTCAGCTAGAGCGTCTTCTGTGTGGAGACATGCGTGAATGCGCGTACCTTCGTTGAAGGTTGTGCGTCAGGGCCGGCAAATCGGCACATAAAAATCTACTGCCACTCATTAACGGACCGGAGTTCCGCTGTGGCGACCCCTAACCAGGAAAAGCCGAAAGACACAACATAATGTAAACAGTGTTAAACTGGTGTGATACTCTTGATACAGATTACAGTTAGAATTTATACAGCATTTTGTCAAGTAAGGATTTCAAAGTAGTGAGCTGGGTAATATAAGGTATTAGCTTAAACAAAAACATAATTATAAGGTAAAGACATAAAGTAGTCTGTTAAAAGTTAGGCCTGTCAAAGTTAATTAGTAACTTTCTAATGGGAGCTGTAGATTCTATGACATGTGGTAGTAAGAAGCTGGAGAGTAATTCAGGAAAGTAGACAGTATAAACAATATAGTCAGGAAGAGGTTTGCAGACATGTAGTGTGTGGTGGAAGGAAATCTAGGGGAATTAGTGTTTTACCCTGGTCCATTGCATGAGCCAAACTAGTTGTTAGATAGATGTTCCTTGAGCAATTTTTTTAAATTGAGTGTTACTAGTTGTGGTTCGTGCACCTCCAGGCGTTTTCTGCAGTTACCTCCTACTGCTCCTCTAGGCGTCAGGTATTGATTGTTCATATTTGCAGTAATAATTCCAAAACCATGTTACGTACAAGGTACCAGGATATTTTGTTTTGAGGCATATGTGATGGCAGACACAACTGTATTGATATTTGACCTCTCTCAATGAGTATTTACTAGAACTTTAAGGTGATAACTTATTTTTTTAAAGGCTCAAGCCACGTCCACTGGGAGTTAAAGGCACACACTCAAAAGAGCTGTACCGGAGGGAATGAGTTAAGTCTAGAGGTAGGAAATTCCACATTTTGGCTTCACAGCTAGATATGTGTCCCAGAGACTGCCCCGCCTGTGGAAAAGGCTTCCCATCCTTGTAAAGCTGAATTCATCTATTACCCAACCTAGACCAGTGGTTGGAGAGTAGGAAATTTACACCAGCCCTCCTGGCAACCATCTCCCTTATGGATAGAAGTAGCTTATAAATGCTTGGCCCTCAATGTCCTGTTTGGATACAGGACATCATTATTCTTTCATGAAAACTTGGCTAGACTTAGAAAGCACCCCCCCCCCCCCCCAGGGTCATTAAGTAACAGTCTATGAACCTGTGAATCAGCAGAACAGTTTGGAGGGACTGACATATCTCACAGACAGTACCACTTCTCTGGAAAAAAACTACCCATCCAAGTAAAGCAAAGCTTCAACATCTCCGTATTCAACCACAACTTGGATCTCTGGATGAGTAATAGAAAATTTATCCCAGGACTAATCCCTGTACTACTAATGGGCAGAAGCATCTCCTGAATGCTTTATCCCATGTATGGGTTCCCTCATATTATCTACAGTTACTCTCACAAAGGGTAATATATAATTATCTACCATGGAATGGGTAATGCCAATCTAACACCAAATGGGATAAGTTAAATCAAGCACCAAAAGGGAAATTGGCTAGGCTTACAGTGGCCACACGGGCAGCAAGCCTAGAACTTACTTATGAACCTATGAACTCATTTTCTTGCTGAAATAGGCTAACTTAAACATCCTGTACAGCTGGCTGTTTGCCAATATGTAATCCTTCTTGCTAGTTAATTTGCTTGCATGTTGCATGCATTATGGGATAAGGAAAATAACTAAGTATATTTCCATCTAAAATAAATGCAAAATTTAACTGTCATGTTTTCCATCCTTTAAAGGACTCTAAGGTTGCTAAGAGTCAAATGACAAGTAGTCGACCGGGCAGCAGTTGTAAGTCACTCTCCACTGATACACTTCCTGTTTATATCTCAGATGCTGAAAAGAAACGACAGTTTGCTATCAGGTAAGTGGCATTTAGGGGATGACATTGCAGACGAGGACTATTATTCAGTAGCATATGTTCTTGTGTTACAAGGTACTGTATGTCGTATCTGTTCTGTCCTACTTTAGATCAGAAATGCCATTTTGGGATATAAGTAAACTTGTAGTAGAAAATCTAGTCTGAAAAACTAGAGAGCCTTGTGCCTGATGTGTCTGAGTATCACATCCATTGGGAAGTGTTACACTTTGTCTTGTGCTTAATGAGGGGTGTCAGAAATGTTTTATTATGTGAAATAGAAGACAAGAGCTATTTTGACTGTATGATTATGTTATATCTTTGCTAAACTCTGCATAAAGGGTAGGCATAACACAAAAACCATATGGTTTGCATCTCTACCAAATGTTTGAAATTCACACAGACTGTACAGATACAACTTCTAGAAGCATTTTCCAGAATGTTAAGTCATTTTTTGTTTTAAATCATCTTTATTGTAAAAAAAAACTTCAAACAATCAAGTAAAAATGCAGTAAATCATTACAGCAAATTAATGTCTCATAACATTTCATACTACAATTTGACTTCACCATATTATCAGTTATACAAAACTGATGAGATCAAATCTATACAAACTAAAATGTATCCCCTGTTGTTTATTCAGCCTTTTGGTGAAAAATCTCTCAACTCTTTTGTCCAAAAGCAATTCTATTAACTGTCTTTCCCAGTCAGCACAATTTTATCCTTTTTTACATACAATCCCACAAGGCAGTTGCATGACATAAAAAGTCATAGCTTGTGTCATTAAAACAAAACAAAAAAAATAAAAAACAGTAAAGAAAAGCTAGTGGAAAAAAGACAAACTAGAAAAAAACATCTTCTATAACTGTATGCAACCCCTCCCTTTATAAGTGGGTGTCCCTTTTGTTAACCCAGCCTGTCATTGTACCTTATATTTCCTATCATTCTTTATCCTTTCTGTCCCTTTGTGGTACCCTTGTTTGAAAATCTTAATTATTAAAATCTTCTCCTGACATCTTCTCCATGACTGTAAAGGTCCCTTTAATCTTCCCCCATCTTTTCCAAGCCTTTCAGTTAACTCCAAACTCTTATTTGTAATACCACTTCCACTTGAGTTCTTATTATTTTTTTCCATTTCCTTCTGATTGCCTTCTTATCTTTTGCCATTTACTTGGTCGTTATCACTTTACATTTATTTGCTATCTTTTCTTCATATCCTAATAATCATAGCTTTGGTGATAAGGTATTTTGTTCTCCCATTAGTTTGTGTAGTATATCTTCCATGTCTCCCTTGTATAGTATATTGTCCATGTCTCTCATATCTGTCTAACATCTGACACTCCCAAAATAGATTCATGTACTTCTTTCTGTCTTACATCTCCAATAGTGTCCATCCATTTCAGGGAACATAGCTGCCAATCTGGCTGGTGCATAGAAGTATTTACACAAATATTTTGCATTTCCTGGCATTGCTTCCATATATGGGGAGTGGGATTATCCTTGTCTACTATCCTTCTACTACTTGCACTCCTAATGCTGTTTCCCACTGTGCCTTCATATTTCCATTTTTTTCCCTGTTATCCAGTCCTTCCCTACTTTTAACTAACCAGCTTTACTTTTCTCTTCTTGTCTTTTATCTTCAATCTCCTACAGTATTTAAGGATCAGTTCACCTTTTTTAATACCCTTCTTCATTGTGTTCCACCTATTTTTATAACCCCTCATACTCCCATCTTAGGCAGTCTTTGATGTTATAACACTCCCTAACTTCCTCTCCTTTCCTTATATCCTGATCCTTCATTACTTGAGATGAGTACCTTACCTTCATTTGTCTCATTCTCCATCTCCGTAGAATATGTTTTGTCTTTTCATCCTTCTCTAAATCTCCTATCACGATCGTCATCTCATACCATGGTATCATTCCTGATTCCCTCACCTTTCTTTAAATAACTTTGGTGCTGACTAAGCCACTCTCTTTAACTCTTGCTTCCTGCTCTTCAATAATGCTGTCCATATGTCCCCTTGCCTCTGTCACTGTCTTTCTCTAGTCTTTATCATCTGTTTCCAGTCATCATCATATCTTGTATCAACCAATCGAAGCATATTGCGTACTATTAATGCCTGCAAGTTAACCTTTAAGTTCGGAACTCCCAGACCGCTCATTTCTTTTGATTGTGCCATTTTTTCCCACCCTACCCTCAGCTTTCCTCCTCCCCAGATAAATTCTTTGAACACCTGTTTCGCCTTTTTAAGATAGCTATTTTCCTGGCAATGAACAAAATACCTGCCCTGCATTGTCACATTGAGACATTATATTTATTTTCAACACTTGTACTCTCTGCATAATATCTAGCCCCAATACATTCCAATTCAGTAATTGCTGTTTAGTTTTGTTATAAATCTTTTCAAAAGTATTTACCTTTGTACCCTGTACTGTATTGGTTAGCCATATTCCTAAATATTTCATATTTTCCACCAAGAAGTGCCTTTCTTGCTGCCGCATATTTGTAACTTGCACCCCTATCCTTATTGCCTTTGCCTTTTCTTTGTTCATCCTGTATTCTGATTCTCTTCCAAACATCTGCAAGATCTCCCACATCCTTCTTTTATCTCAGTCATTATTGCTTATCATCAGTAAGATATCGCCCGCATATAGCACTATCATCTTTTCTTCCCTTCCCACTCATAGCCCTGTATATCTGAACTCCTTATTTGTGTCGCTAATGATTCAATTTATAATGCAGACAGTAGGGGGGATATTGGACAACCTTGCCTGGTACCTCTTTTAATGTCTATTTCCCCAGATAACCTTGGTCTTATTTTATTTTTGCTGTAGCTCCTGTATATAAACCCTCCAGTAGTCTAACCCATCCCTCTGGTGTACCTCTTCTCCATATTACTTTAAATAGAATCCCCCATATCAGATGCTTTCTCAGCATCTAAGGAGATCAGTGACAATGTGCATTAATCCCCCGTATCAGATGCTTTCTCAGCATCTAAGGAGATCAGTGACAATGCTCATTAATCCCCCGTATCAGATGCTTTCTCAGCATCTAAGGAGATCAGTGACAATGCTCATTAATCCCCCGTATCAGATGCTTTCTCAGCATCTAAGGAGATCGGTGACAATGCTCATTAATCCCCCGTATCAGATGCTTTCTCAGCATCTAAGGAGATCGGTGACAATGCTCATTAATCCCCCATATCAGATGCTTTCTCAGCATCTAAGGAGATCGATGACAATGCTCATTAATCCCCCATATCAGATGCTTTCTCAGCATCTAAGGAGATCAGTGACAATGCTCATTAATCCCCCATATCAGATGCTTTCTCAGAATCTAAGGAGATCAGTGACAATGCTCATTAATCCCCCATATCAGATGCTTTCTCAGCATCTAAGGAGATCGGTGACAATGCTCATTAATCTCCCGTATTAGATGCTTTCTCAGCATATAAGAAGATTGGTGACAATGTGCATTAATCCCCCGTACCAGATGCTTTCCCAGCATCTAAGGAGATCAGTGACAATGCGCATTCTTTTTCCTGAGCATCTCGTGTTATCAACATTGTTTTTATAATATCTACTGTTCGTCAACCCCCCACAAATCCTGTTTGATTATCCTTTATTAATTGTCTCATGATCTTCCCCATTCTATTTGCTATAAGTTGCATAAAACACTTATAATTACGATTAAGTACTGAGACTGGTCTGTAGGAGGCAGGATTTAAAGGATCAAAGTATGCTTTCCTTCCTAACTGATATGATTGTCTCCTTCCATGAGCCTGGAGAAGGAGCTCCCTCCAATATTCTGTTGAATAATATTAACCAACAGATTTTTATAACTTCTTTGCTTAATTGTCAGAATTCAGTAGGTATGACATTGCTTCCTGGTGATTTTCCCTTTGCTAACTTACTAAAAGCAACCTCAAGTTTCTTCTTTGATATTCATAATAATAAGGTTAATCTACTTGCCTGTCCCATGTGTACAGTCTCCAGCATTTCCAGTTCTTGCTCCTTCTTTTGGGTTCCCCATGGTGTAACTCTTGGTAATATTCCTCAAAGGCTACCTAAATTCCTTCTAATGTGTTCTCCTCTCGGTTTGACCCTTGTGTTTTGATCTTGTGTATTCCTTTCTGGACTGTTTCTTGCCTTAACCTCATCGTTAATATTCTCATTGCTTTAGGTGTCTTCATATTGAACATTTTTTCTGCCGCAATTCTCTTCTCACAGATTTTTTCATTTACACTAGGTTCTATTGTAATGCCACAAGCTCTGCTACTTAGGGACACAGGTGGACAGTGGTCTCACCTTCGATAACCATATCACCACAACAGTCAGGAAATCCTTCTATGTGGCACACCTCATCACTAAGGGCTTTTCATCCAGAAAAAAGGAGGTCATTGTCCCACTGTACTCATCCCTCATTAGACCCATTATAGAATACAATGCCCCATTTGGTATGTATCTCTCAAGACACCTGTAACAACTGGAAAGGCCAGAGAAATACCTCACTAAAAGAGTCACAGACCTGAAGCAGATGCCCTATGCTGACCGCCTTAAAAAACTCCAGCTATACTCTGTCGCATATCGTCTGCTCAGAGGTGATCTCTGCCTAACATACAAGGCCGTGTAAAACCCAGAGCTGTTGGACATGCTACACTTAAAGAAATCCCAATCCCTCAGAGCCACATGCTCCAGGGATCTAAACCTTGTCATCACAATAAACAAAACATACTGGAGGGATAGGTTCCTGACCCAGACTCTGGAATAAACTGCCCATACATGTCAAGCAGAGCGCCTCTTTGGCCCTCTTCAAAAGGAACCTTGACGATTGGATGGGAGAAAGGAAATTCACCCCGGGGATCATGTCAGTCGCCCTGCTGGACAGCGGTCCAGGGAAGTAAATAGTGTGGGAAGAAATAGCCAGGAAATTGTTATGGCTAGGCTTGTATAGGCCCTAGGGCTGATAGCCTAGTGCCAACCTATATTGAGTCCAAATTGGCCACATCTACTAGAGACAGTCATAACACCTTTTCATATATGTCCGTAATCCAAAGGTAGCACCCAGATCTGTTCAGAACTGGTGGTCAAGGGCACCACATATACAAATGCCGTATATATAGCAAACTTGCTGGCTGACAGATTCAGTGAAAATTTCACCCCTCTGTCCCCCATCAGTAAATCAGGACATTCCCAGTACCTGCCCCCTTCCCCTTATAACTAGAAATCAGGTAATCCCTGCTCTCTCAAAGGCAAAAATACAGCCTCCATGGGCCCTGATAACATCCCAGGCTGTATCCTACATGAACTCAGGCAGGAACTTGCAGCACCATTAGGCGTCCTATTCAACCAAAGTCTGAGTACCGGCTTTGTCCCAGCTGAGTGGAGGACAGCCACAGTCATCCCTTTTCACAAAGGTGGAGCGTCCACCGGTCTGGAAAATTATAGACCCATCAGCCTAACTGGCCTGATCTGCAAAGCCATAGAATGGATTATCATGGACCTCATTAACAAGGACATTCGCAGCCTCCAAACACTCGATCCCACGCAGTTTGACTTCAAGGGGAGGTCATGTCTGTTAAATTTGGTCGACTTTTTTGAGACAGTCACCAAAGCCATGGACAAGGGGAAGACAGTCCACACTGCCTACCTTGACCTGACCAAAGCCTTTGACAGTATTCCTCACTTGGGAATAATAGAAAAACTCTCTCAACTAGGCATCAATCCATATGTTACCAGATGGATAGCTAACTGGCTCACCGATAGAACCCACCTAGTCAAAATAGGGGAAGCCATCTCAAGCAGTAGACCTATATCGAATGGTGTACCCCAGGGTTCGGTATTGGGGCCTCTGTTATTTGGGATATACTTTTCTGAGGTGCAGGCCAAAACCAGTGGGCTATGGTTGACCAAGTTTGCAGATGACTGCAAGTTGGGTGCTGTCATCAATTCCCCTAGTGACATGGACATCCTCCAAGAGGGTTTCACCCAAACAAATGACTGGTGTCAGAAACATGGCCTCAAGCTGAATACAAAAAAATGCATCATTATCCACTTTGGGGAGAGTGACATCTCCACAAATGATCACATTAATAACAACGTCCTAAGCACACAATCAGTCATGAGGGATTTGGGCACCCAGATTGATAGCAACCTGACTTTTGACCACCATGTTGCTTCCATTGTACAGAAAGCTTTCTACATGGCCCACCTCGTAAGTAAGGGTATCTCATCCAGGGACAAGGAGGTCATAACATCACTGTATTCTTCCCTTGTAAGGCCCATTATTGAGTACAATGCACCATTTGGCATGTACCTCGCAAAGCACATGCAGCAGCTGGAGAGACCACAGAGGTTCCTCACCAGGAGAATCCAGGGCCTCAAAAATCTACCATACACAGATAGGCTAAAAACCTTATTCTCTCTACTCAGTTTCATACAGATTCCTCAGAGGTGACCTCTGTCTAGCATACAGGGTGATCTCGGACCCCGCCTTGATGGGACTGCTGCATATCCGCAAGTCAAGCTCCACTAGAGTAACCCACACTCGTGGCCTCAACCTGGTCTGTGACATCAATAGGACTTGTTGGCGGGACAGATTTGTGTCCCAGAGACTCCCCCATTTGTGGAATAGACTCCCCCTGCACGTCAAGCAGAGTACCTTTTTAAGAGCAATCTGGATAACTGGATGGGAAATAGAAAATACATCTCTGGGATTCCACCTGTGTCCCTGCTGGACAGGGGCATTGGGTGCTGATTTGTCTAAACATGGGCTAAACTCTTGACTAGGCTTATAAGGACCTCAGGACCAGTAGCCTAGTAACTTCCTATAATATTATGATCAGCGCCCTGCTATATTTTCCTCTCTCGAGCATTCTTTGCTTTATCCTATCTTGTATTGTAATCTTGGTTTTACCTTTGACTATATCCCATTGTGTTCCATTTATAAATCCCATTCCCTTGACTGCCTACTTATTATCTGTTTTATCCAGAGCTGATCCTCTTTTCTGTCCATCAGTCCCCCAGTACTCCCCAGTGTCTTTCTACATTTTCTTGTGGTGAGGCTATCCTTATAGCTAAAGCTGAATGATCTGACACTGTCAGCTGCCTTGTAATAGTGCTGTTTATCAGGTGTTCTTGCTCTTTTGAAATACAGCCTCTAACTAATATCTTCCAGCTATTATGATTACGACAATAATAAGTATATATCTCTGCTATACATTAGGCCTCACATCCCTCAAGTACCTTCCCTCTTTATTTAATCTTATTGCTCTTGGACCTTTATTGACCTCATCTTTACATGCTGTTAAATTCCAGTCTCCTATGTAAATCAGTAGTCCTTCCTGAAACCCTCCTATTCCCATCATTATTCCTCTTAATTCCTAATGGTAGATGCGTTGCTTTTACTGTTAATACTTCCCTTCCAAGTTTCCTTTTACTCCCGCTATTTTTCCTTTTGCTGTCTTCTGTCTTATCTGTTATTTCAAAGCCATCCTTTCCTCTTTAAAAGCAGCACTCTTCTTTTCCTGCGGACCCATGCCGAACTAGCAACTATGACATAGCCGCTTACTGTAAAGGTATTTTACTCAACAGCTGCCAAATCGGATGTGGTTTTAAGCCTTTAAATAGTACATTGCCTTCTGCCTTTTATTCTTGTCACAGAACCCATTCACGTTGCAAGAGACTATATCAAAAGATTCCTGTACGATTCCGTACGTCTCTTTACTGTTCTCCAATTTAGGTCCCCCATTCCGTTTGGAGCCCCTGTTGCTTTCCCCCTTGTCTGCCTTCCATTTACCTTTCTCTTCCCATTTTTAGCCTCTCTTTTAATATTCTTCCTGTTTCCAGTTTATGATAAAAGGATGGGTATCCACCCTCCCTCCCTTTCCCAGTTATAACCACATGCATATTTATAAAAAATTGAATCCACGTACTTTGCTGTACATCTTGACATCAAAAATATCTCCACCACTCTCTCTTTCTATGTCATAACCATAACAGTGTTCAGGTACTGCAGGTACTCCACTGGATCCACTGTCCATTGTCATCTTTCTTAAGTAAACTCCTTCTCTTCTTTCTACAAACTCCTCCCTGTCTATTCTTATATGATTATATTTTGCCTGAGACATCCATTGTATTTTATTTTTTCTGTTATTGCATCATGTGCGTCAGTCCACCCAGTTTGTCATGCTTCACCCCTCCACGTGAATCTATCACATCATATCCCTATTAAATGTAGTATGTCAAAGAACGGGGGAGAAATTGCTTACTTAAACTTGCCATATTCCTTGTTGGTATGAAGGACAAATACAATACTCTCAGCTTGTCCTTATTAATTAACACAATATTATGCAATATTGTCCCTCTGTTTGAGAGATATGCGCATAACTTAATTCAAAGCATGCAAACCCAATGTAATTGCCATGTGTATGTAAACTTATTTAAATATATTAAAAACCTATTTAAAAATATTGAAAATCTATTAATATATAGTATTATCCCCCATAGGAGAGATATTCACTTAATTTAATCTAAAGCATGCAAATCTAACATTAACATGTTGTACATATTTTCTTTTAAAATATTGCATACCAGTCTGTTTACGATGGAAACCCACATAATTGTTCATTTGCAAATGAATAATTCTATACAGTCAAGGCCATTCAATACCTTACAGTTTTATTATTTTCAGCACTGGATTGTTGCTTAGATCTTCTGTTCTTGCTGACCACTTTTTCTCCTTCTGGCTTCCTTAATCCATTGCACTGTTTTTACTAGCATTGGCATTTCTGAAAAAGTGAAAAAAACTAGTCTCTGTAACTAAATTATCTGTCTCAGTAGCGCTTTGTTTCATACATTAGTGAACTTCTATTACCCTGCCTATATTGTAGGTTAGTAGTTTTTTAACAAAGTCGAGGGCATCATTTAGATTACAGAATGTCCACACAGCTCCCTACACATGTCCTTATGGTCGCTGGATACAGCAGTCGCCATTTTATTCCCTTAGTCCGGCACTCTTTTACCACTGGCTGTATGGCATTCCTTTTCATTCTTGTCTTAAAGGAGTAGTCTTGATCCACATAGACCCTGTTCTCACCTAATTTTAGATGATTTCCCAGTTTCCACATTTCTCTTAAATGTTTTTCACTTAGTTTGAAAGTTTGCAAGTGGATTATTACTGGTCTAGGCTTATCTCTGTCTTCTGTCATATAGGTCTCCATACCATGCGATGAGCCCCTCTCTATCTTGATATCTTCCTCCTGTAGAGACCAGTCCACTTTGCCAAGACTACTCATTGTTTTAACACAGTCTCATAGGTTCATAGGTTCATAGGTTCATACTAGGCTATCTGCCCAAGGGCATTTATAAGCCTAGCCCATAGTTATGTGGCTTTCGCCACCCCTTTAGTTTGAATAAAAACTATGCCTATCATTTTGCTGTGCCTCTGTCAAGCAGTGACACTGAAGTAATCCCTGGGGTATATCTGCAATCTCCCATCCATTGGTCAAGATTCCTCTTGAACAAGGCCAGAGAGGTGCTCTGCCTCACATGTACCGGGATTTTGTTCCACAGCATAGGGAGTCTCTGGGTGATGAATCTGTCCCTCCAGCACGTTCTATTTATAACCGTGTCAAGGTTTAAGTCTCCGCCCTTGTGGTTCTGAGGGATCTAGATTTTTGAGGTGAAGCATATTCATCAAATCTGGGTTTGACATGGCCTTATATGTCAGGCACAGGTCACCTCTGAGCAAGCGGTATGAGACTGAATAGAGCTGGAGTTCTTTCAGTCGGGCAGCATAAGACATATTTTTGAGACCCTTTATCCTTTTGGTGAGGAACTTTTGGGGCCTTTCAAGCTGCAGCAGGTGTCTGGTCAGATACATTCGAGCGGGGCATTGTACTCAATCATAGGTCTAATGAGTGATGAGTACAGGGGCGATGACCTCCCTTGATCTAGATGTGAATCCCTTCATGATCAGGTGGGCGATATAGAAGGTTTTCCTAACTACTTTAGCAACATGAGTGTCAAGCGAAGGCTACTGTCAACTTGGGTCCCCAGATCCCTGATGACTTTTCTGTGCTCAGTGGATTGCCACCTATATGGTAGCTAGGGGTAACCTTGTTTTCCCGAAGGGTATGACTATGCATTTTTGGCGTTTAACTTCAGGCCATGGCTCTGGCACCAGTTATCCGTTTCTGTGAGGCCCTTCTGGAGGATATCTGTGTCAGATGTGTTTTCGACTATGGCCCAGTTTGCAGTCATCTGCAAACTTTGTCAGCCATAACCCTCCTGTGTTTGCTTGTACTTCAGAAAAGTAGATGCCGAACAAGAGTGGACCCAGGACTGAGCCCTGTGGGACACCACTTGTGACAGGCTTTGAGTCTGACATGGCTCCAGCAACTCTGACCCTGTGGGTTCTGTCACTTAGCCAGTTTGCAACCCATCTTGTGATGTATGGGTTTACATTCAAGCTGATGAGTTTTTCGATGATACCTGAGTGGGGTATTGTGTCGAAGGCCTTTGCCAGGTCGAGGTAGGCTGTATGGACTGCCTTTCCCTCATCAATGGCCTTGGTGACTGTCTCGAAAAAGTCAACCAAGTTTAAGAGGCAGGATCTGCCTTTGACAAAGCCAAACTGGGTTGGATCCAAAATCTGCAAGTTTCCTATGTCTTTATTTATGAGTTCCATTATGATCCTCTCCATGGCTTTGCAGATAAGGCTTGTCAAGCTAATGGGGCGGTAATTTCCAGGGTCTGTGGAGGCACCGCCCTTATGAAGTAGGACCACAGTCGCCGTGCGCCACTCCTTGGGTATGTACTCTATTTTCATAATTCTCTGTAATTCCCATCACCTTAATATTTTCCCTCCTAGTGTGGTCCTCTAGATCCACTGTTTTAACTTCTAGACATTCCAGTCTCATCTCCACAGCATCGAATGGTGTACCCCAGGTTTCGGTATTGGGGCCTCTGTTATTTGGGATATACTTTTCTGAGGTGCAGGCCAAAACCAGTGGGCTATGGCTGACCAAGTTTACAGCTCTTGATTCTCAGCCATTAATTCCGGGATGACTTTTGTATGCTCATTTAAACCATCTATGAATTCCTCCAACTTATAGGCTCATAGGTTCATAGGAGGTTACTAGGCTAATAGCCCTAGTGCCTTAACAAGCCTAGCCATGTAATACCCTTGTTCCTAGGTTGACCATGTTTAGATGGTCGTTGTTAGCAGAGCGAAACAGAGATTAGCACCAACCACCCCTATCCATGAGGGACATAGGGACTTTATTCAAGAAGAGCCGCAATCTATGGGAGACGTATCTCTCTCTCTCCAACATGTTCTGTTTATGTCACAGGCTAGGTTGAGATCCCTGGAGTGAGTGAGTCTTGTCCCATTTGATTTGTGGATATGCAGCATTTCCATGAGGGCAGGATCACAGATTGCTCTGTTGCCCAGGCACAGGTCACCTCTCAGCAGCCTGTAGGATACAGAGTACAGAAAAAGGGCCTTCAGTCTTTCCATGTAGGTCATGTTTTGGAGGCCCTCAATTTTCTTGGCTAGAAACCTCTGTGTTCTCTCCAGTTATTGCAGGTGTCTAGTGAGGTACATGAAAAAGGGAGCATTGTACTCAATTAGTGGTCTAATCAGGGTCAAGTGTAGAGGAGTTATAACATCCTTAGTCTTGGATGCAGTGCCCTTATTTATGAGATGTGCAACATAGAAGGCTTTCCTTACCAGTGTGGAGACATGGTGATTGAAGTTTAAATTGCTGTCAGTGTGTGTTCCCAAGTCTTTCACCACTGTGTTTGAGCTTAGAGGGGATGCTATCTATAGTGTAATTTACAGAGACCATTTGTTTGCGAAAGGGGGGATAATGATGCACGTTTTTGTGTTTAGTTTTAGACCGTGACTCTTGTACCAGTCATTGGTCTGCATTAGCCTCTTTTGTAATATGTTAATATTGTTGGGGGACTCATTGATTGCACCTAGTTTGCAGTCATCTGCAGACTTGGTAAGCCATAAGCCATGTACTTTTGCCTGGACATCAGTGAAGTAGATTCCAAATCGTAGAGGGCTCAGCACAGATCTCTGTGGTACACCACTGGTAACTGGTCTAATGGTGGAGGTAGAATCCCCAACTTTGACAGTATGCATTCTGTCAGTGAGACAACTTGCTACCCACTGGGTTAATCCCCAGCTGGTAGAGTTTCTCAATGATACCTGAGTGGGGGATTGTGTCAAAGGCCTTGGCTAAGTCAAGATAGGTGGCATGTACTGCTTTGCCCTCATCCAGGGCTTTGGTGACATTCTCGAAGAAGTCCACCAGGTTTAATAAGCAAGACCTTCCCATAACGAAGCCAAACTGGGTTGGGTCAAGAGTTTGGTGGTCGCATATGTTCTTGTTGATAAGATCCATGATGATTCTTTCCATGGCCTTGAAGATAAGGTTGAGTAGGCTTAGGGGTCTATGGTTCCCAGGGTTGGTTGATGGCACCCCTTTGTGTAAGGGGATTACTGTTGCTGTTCTCCACTCTGCTGGAACAAAGCCAGAGTTCAGGTTGTGGTTGAAGAGAGTGCCAAGCAGTTCCACTAGGTTTTGTTTTAGATTGTTTATTAAGCAGCCTTGGATGTTATCTGGTCCCTTGGAGGCTGTGTTTTTGGCCTTGGAGAGGGCAGATATTACCTGCTCTTTGGAGATGCTAGGTAGTGGACTGGTGACAGGGATGCTTTGGATGTGTCTGGTGGGGACAATGGGTGAAATGTGTGCCATATCTGTCCACCAGCAGGTTTGCATTTTTTTCGGGTTCAGTGTGAGTAGTACCATCCACAATCAGTTCAGCACATAGCTGAGCATTCCCTTTAAGATTTCGGACATAGCTAAAGAAAGTCTTATGATTGTCTTTAGCTATAGATTCTAATTTAGCCTCATAATTGGCTTTAGAGGACTTTACAAGATATCTGATTTGCTTGTTCAAGCTGTGGAGGATATTCTTCCTCTGGTGAGTAAGTACCCTCTTGTTCTTGGATAACAGTTTCTTCCTTTTGTTATGTAACCTATTTATACTTGCAGTCTACCAGCATGGCCTGTTTCTTCAGGAGGACCTGGTTTTGATCCTGACAGGTAAAGCCAAGTCTATACAGTTGTTTAAATGTCTATACAGGACATTTGTTTATTCCTCTGCATAGAAGTCATTGCTGGATGTATTAATGGGGGGTTTGAAACTTTTTATAACCTTGCTTAGTAGGCTAAAGTTTGCTTTGGAGAATTTTTGCAGTTTGTTTGCTCCTGTGGGGGTGTCCAGTCTGATCTTTACTTCAGGTGAGACAGGTTTATGGTCTGACCTCACCAGGGAGGGAAACACACAGAGGGTAGTGCAGTCACCCGCCATGTTGGTGACTACCAGCTCCAGGACATTTAAGCTCCTTGTAGGGGTGCAGACTAGCTGTTCTAGAGCATTTGAACTGACAAAGTCCAGGAACCTCAGGCTGATTGCATTTCTGCTCATGTATGTTTAAACTATGGAAGACTAGTTGAAATCTCCCAAGACCAAAGTGTTTGGCTATATAGGGAGTGATTCTAGCAAGTCCAGGTAGTCAATGTTTTTCTATTGGTTTATGTTGGGGGACCTGTAGCTAGCAATGATGTGTCAGGGTATTTTTACCTAAATTTAATTGTACCTGGAGTAGCTCTACAGAGTCGTATTGTTTAACCAGTCTCGAGGTGTATTTCAATTTAATAAAGATGGATACACCTCCACCTTTGGTTCTTTCACACTCATTTTGGGGTCTGAATATGTGGACATCATTGTAGCCTTGTATGGCAGGAGTGCTGCCTGCGGCCTTGAACCAAGTTTCAGTGACTGCACAGACATTGGCATCTTCCAAGGTGAGGAGTGCTTCCAGGGAGTGCAATTTTCTGATAAGGCTCCTAGAATTAAGCAGCATAACCTTACGTTTGTCTCGAGTGGATTTCTTTACTTCGGGAATGTTTTTGTTTTGACATTGCCTTTTCCTGGTTTTCCATACTGTCTAATAAAGTCTGTTTATCATCTCTTTTATTTCTTTCCAAGTAGTCTCTAAGATAATCCTCTCTGTCACTCTCTCACTATCCTGCAATGTCATGCTTACATCGCCCTCCCTGTGTCTGCTCACTTTCAGCCTTTTACTCTTCTTTGTCATGTATTCCACTGGGTCATCTGCGTATTACAGCAAAAAATTCTATCTCAATGTATCCAATACCTTTCACAGTTTACTGATTACTCTTAAATTTTTAATCTCAATGGCACAGCTCTGTGGAACACCACCCAACTAGTATCCTGCCATACCAGAGGTCTCCATTTAGAAGTCATTTATATGCCCATAAGTCATGAGTTATAGATGAGTTATAGTATTTGCACATGAAAGTAGCAATGTATGCCTACAGCCTGAAGTTCCCTGGACACTCCCCATCACCCCCTGCACACACACACACACACACACACACACACACACACACACACACACACACACACACACACACACACACACACACACACTTCTCCCAGGATCATCAGCCTAATGTTAAAAAACACTCATGATGGATTTCTTCTGAAAAGTGTATATATAGTATCCAGTTTACTTTTGATGCTAGTAGCTACCAGCAACTGCGCACAAACCAAATCTTGAACAAAAGATGTCTCTGGTGCTAATAACCTCCCCTAAGTTCACAGTTTCCTGGTATTAATAATTTGTTCCCTGCTGATTGCCAAGCCAGTGACAGCAGTAACAGTTCCCTGATGATAGTAGTCTACTTAGTATAGACTGTTACATTACAGATGTGTAACTTCAGAAGTCTGGCATGTCACAGAGGGTTAAAACTGTGAGCTGCAGTTCCTGTTTGATACCCTCAGCCCTCATTTGTCTACTTTGTGACCTTGAACACCTAACCAGTCACTGCTTAGAGGCAGCTGTGAATCTGAGCTAGTTTCCTGAATGGTCCCCGATACTGTAATCCTAGTAACTACCTATGAAACTTTGTATCTAGCCTACCCTTAAGATGCTGTTAGTACCATGCTGCCACCCTTTCTCAGACTTGTACTCTCTCCATCATCTGTCTCATGCCATCTTTAAAACATTGGTGAACCTACAGGCTACCAGCTTCTCTGGTAATATCTTCCATTTGTCCACCATCATTTCAATACAGAAGTTTGTCTTTGTGCCCAAGTTGAAATCGGTGCTCTCTGTCTGCCAGCTGTACTTCATTTTCCTTCCATTAGGTAGACTCCACATACTGTGCCCTTACTGTTTTATTTATTCAGATCATGTTTCTTCTCTGTGGGGTGAGTATATCCACTGCCATAACCCTTTGTCCTTACTTCCTCAGCTACAATATCTTCAATTTTTCCCCCTGTATTTGTTCAGTCATTCAACACATTTTATGTAGGCAAGACTGTATAGTAAATAACTGCATTAAGCTGGAGTCTGCAAGAAGCCATGGAGGTTTCTAGATGCTTTTCTGGAGTGTATTTTACATTTATTTTGTTTTGTTTTGTTTTGTTTTTAAGAAGATTTACATCAAATGATGGCCTAAACAAAGCTTTTGAATAATGGAAGAAATTCAGTTTTATTTTCAACTTTCATTATTCCCTGAATTCTTGTAACACACCCTAACTGACTAAGACTACATTGTAATAACTTAGATGGAAATAACTGCATTAAACTAGGGGTCTGTGGACTGCAAGACCCCTAGAAATGGGCGTTCTAGATGCTCTGTGGTGCATGTTACAATTATGTTAAGCATCTTTTCCATGCAATTATGACCTGAGCCAAAGTCATGACCAAAGGAACAAATTGAAGCTTGTTCTTCAACTTATGTTTTTCTGCTGAATCCTTTCAAAGCACCATGAATGGACAAGAGTACACCATAATAATTGTGGCGGAAATAAATGTATTAATGTCAGGGCTGTTGCAAGGGGGTTCTAGATGCTCCGAGATGCATGTTACAGTTGTTTTAACAACCTTTTGATTCAGTGATGGCCTTAATACAAAATGTGATTAAGGGAAGAAATTTGGTTTTGCACTTCAATATTGGTTTTCCGTGAATCCTTTCAACACACCCAAATTGATCAAGACTATGCTGTAATAATTAAATTAAGATGAGGGCCTACCTGCTGCTAGGCACCAGAAGCCATGGAGTTACAGATGCTCCGAGGTGAACTTTTTACCATGCTTTTGCTTCATGATCACCTGAACAAAAATTATACATACAGAAATCAATTTAATCATACTTTTTTTTTATTTCAAGGTAAAAGCGAGTTATTTCCAAGGCTTAATGCTCAAAGTCAGCCAAACAACAGTGCATAACGAGCCTAGAAGACAAATGCATGTGATACATAAGTTATTCCTAAAAATATTACCTGCTTCCATATACCACATTAAAACAGGTAGTCACTTTCTTTGTATCCATGCCCAGTGTTAAATTGAGCTGAAATTTAAGGGAGAAATTACCACAATTATATTTCAAGCCACTGCTGTCATATGTATATGCAGCATGCCTCCTCACCCCTATCCGCAAAAGCCTGCCACCTTTTACCCGCTGATATCACACCTACATAAAATTGAAAAAAAATAGAACATATGTTCTCTTATACATGTATAAACATAATGCTTCTTTACCATCCCCCAAAAGATAGCCACCTGTATATGCATCTGATGTTTGATTGTGAGGAAAATGAAAAACAAAAATAGTTACAGTAATGTTTCCAATTTACTTTTAGACAGTACACCTCTTCTGTACAAACCTCAGTGACCTTTTGTGTTCCTTCTGAAATCTGTAAGGAAAGTTAAAGAAATAATGACCACACCGTCCCCAGCCTAGCATAAGATGGCGACCCTCTGGGGTATGGGAGGAAAAATAAGGCAATAATGACATCATCCCTAGCTCCCCAAACAAGCTATAACCATTTCCTGTGTATGCCTGTCAGCAGGGCTCATTTTATATTAGGTGGGATTCGAAGCAGAGGTCACAACTGAGCCCATGTGTTAAAATTCATTGATACAGCCTTCTTATATGGAGCCTACCAGCCCCCTAAAAGCTTTGAAGGTCTGGGTATTCTGTGATGCATTTTATCCCTTTGGGAAATGGCTGTAAACTGAGCAAGTGACAAGAGGATCAGAGACAAAGACCCAAAATCAGCAGCAGATTGTATATATTGCTCTTGCATACTAAGATAGTTGCTAGTATAATAGGCTTTGCATTAACAAGCACCTTCTGAAGAATATGAAGTCTGAAGCTCATAGATTTGTCATTATTTAGTGACTGTGATCCACAACACTTCATTGGAAAACCACAAAGTTTATGAGGACACCAGAGGTAAGACTCAGAATATATGTCCTCTATACATACACACACAAACAAATACACACATGCATGCACATACACACATGCACATACACACACACACACACACACACACACACACACACACACACACACACACACACACACACACACACACACACACTTATGACCATATTCTTCAGAAGAGGTTGCAATTGATGAAGTCTGAAACTCATATGTCTACCATTATTTAGTGACTGCAATACACAATAATCTGCCAGAAAGCCACAAATTTTACAAGCAACAGACAAAATTCCTCGCTTCTTTGCTTATGAATTCTGGACAAGGCAAAAATAACAGTGGACACAATTAGAGTTAGCTTTTAGATTTTACTTAAATTAACTTAAAATGTTAATAGATTAACAGTTATCCATAATTCCTAGAAAAAGAAAACAACTTACCAGAGAGCCTTAGCATAGGCTCAGCGTCCAATTCAGCCAATAGTGGGTAACTCTGCACTGGCCAGCAGTTGTTTCTTGGATAACTCACTTAGCTCTCCAGCTTCCTCTGATGTAGTCCTTTCAACAACCATGAAATGGGGGTTAGCCACATCCTCTTTGGCTGCTCCAGTGTCCAGACTGAGCATGGGAGAATCATCCTAATGGGAAAATCATCAGCATTTATTGGGGCATGGAAACACCAGGAGGTGCTGAACGATGTAGCCAGATAAAAAGATCTTTTAATGAGGCAGAAGTTCCTTCTCCTAGTCAGTCTTCAGGGATACTTGTGAAGAAAAAAAAAGTTAAAATTGTTTTAGCTGAAAACATGGTATCTATAAAAAAAGATGATTTTCTTACTTTAGCCAATAAATTGTTAAAGATAGTTAATCTTGATATTCAAACTACAGTATCTGAGGAGGAAAGGTCAGTTCTGATAAAGACAGAAAGAGGGCTTTATCTCCTGCAGATTCTCAACCCCAAATCTCAGATTCTGTGAAAATGTGGTCCTCACAACTTCTTTTGGAGTTTTTTTTTTCTTTTCTCAGATCACAGCCAGGATGAATTAGCTCTTCTTATGTGAATGAGTAGATGTTCCCCTGAATTGAGGACATATTATGGCATATTACAAGTAACATACCTCATTCTATTGTCCACTCAACTAGATCCATGGCCACTTCATCTGCTTTTTTGGTCAAGGACTTCTAGCGATGATATTTGCATGGCAGCCACATGGTCCAGTGCTCATACCTTTGTTACTCATTACAAATTGGATCTAATATCCAAAAGCAGGGCTGCCTTTGGCTCAGCGGTTTTCTGGAATATCTTTCCATGAGGGCCATCCAAGATTCACGTAGTTGGGAACTCTGTCCCATTTGTTGAGGAAGAATGAAAAGGACAACATCAGATTTGAAAGTTATGTACTCACTATAACTAGGCATCTGTGTTGTCATTTCAATTCTTCCTCAACAAATGGGACAGAGTTCCCAACTACGTGAATCTTGGATGGCCCTCATGTCTTTAACAAATATATATCTCAAACTATTCCATGTATTGTTTGCTCCAACAAACTCAAAATTTTATTCAGTTCCTCCACAGTTGTTTATTTATTTATTTATTTTTGCAATTGTTCCTTTTGTTCCACTGTAACCTTGTTTACTGGACACTCCTTCTGTATATTAATCTGTTCTTTATGCAATTCCTGCACATATTCCATAACTACCCCCATTATCCATTCCTGCATTACCATAAAGCTATTCATCAGAATCTCTTCCCTTTTATTTGATTTTTTAACGGGACTAATTCCATCTTTTCTAACTTTCAAAAAATATTTCTCTTTCTTAATCATACTAACAAAAAACAACTGGTAAATAAAAACAAGCAAAGCTTCAAAAATATATATATATATATATATATCCAGTTAAAGCTCCGAGTGAAGAAATTAAGCCCTAACGTCGTACATGTAATCTAAACAACCATGTTTATTTTGAAGCACTTTTCGTTGCTGGTATCCAGCAACTTCCTCAGAAAAAACTTTGAAAAGGGTTTTGTGTGGGAGTTTGAGTGTGTCTGAATGTGTGGATGTATGTATATGTGTGATGTTTGCGTGTGTGCAAAGGACTGTGAAATGTGTGGGTGTGTGTTTTCTTTTTGTGTCTGTGCGATCTCGGAGTCAGTATATATAAGTAGGGGGGTGTGGGGGTGCAGGGGGGCTTGCCCCTCTGCTTACATGTAGTGTAGTGTACGTTTGTTTGTGTTTTTATGTGTTTTGTTTGTTGTGTGGGTTGGACGATGTATGTGTTGTGTGGTGTATGGTTTGTATGTGTTCGTGACTGTGTGTTTCACGATTGTGTGTTGTCGGGATTATGGACATTCGACTTTCTGATTTTGAAATACTGAAATTCCGTCTTTCAGTGTTTCAAAATTATAAAGTGAATCCCTCTGTTGCTATATTCACTACATCTAGTTAAGTTGGTCTAGACTTTGATTTCTATTTTCTAGTAATTGCTTTTTTGGCAGCCACCATAATTAGACTCAGCAAGGCTTTACTATGTCTAGGCAAGTCCGCTTCTATATCATAGCTCAAAAAATCATCTCCCCAGTCAATCCAATCCACTCACCCAGCATCTCTTATAGAGCGGTTCGAAGAGAATCCCTAAAGTTGGCTGGCTCACTACACCCCCAAAAAATATGTTCCCAGCCACCTCTTTCTTGCCCGTCACACCTCCAACATTTGCTATCCACTTGAGGAAAAATTCTTTGGAGTCTACTTGGGGTATAAAAATACCTATGTAAATACTTCCAGGCAAAGATCCTAAATCTTCTAGACTTTGTTGCATATTTGGGAGATATTCATACATCCTCCCATTGTCTCTTTGTGAATTGCTTATCCAGTCTCTCTTCCCAATCCTTCCTAAGCTCCTCTGATTGACTCTTATAATTATCATGCAATATTTTATATGCTCTACTAATTATTTCTTTTTTAACCTTTGTTCTAGATTCTATTAAAAACTCTACCAGTGCTGGTCTTTCAGTTAGGACCCCCCTATTTATTTCTCTTTACCTATACTCTGATATCAATCCTTGATAGGGAAGGCAATCTCTAACTTGCAGTCCAAATAAATTCTTGGCCTCTTCCCATTATATTACCTTACCCTTTCTAGTTATTTGCTCCCGATACCTTGGTTCCTTTGCCAGTTTTCTTCAATAAGTTCCAGCCCCCTCTTGCCTGTTATGTGTATCCCTAACCGCAGTCATCCCTATCGGCAGAATCTCTTTTCTCCATTCTCATGCTGGTTTAGTTCTTAGAATACTCGCTGCTATTTTATGAATGTAATACTTTGTATGATTTTTGTTGTTCTTAAGAGTCTGCATCCAAAATCCCAATATCTCCTTATTTATTGAGCTTCCCCCATGTCATCATTTCTTTCCACTTTGAATTATAAATATTATGTAGTCCTATCTTGCCGTAATTTTTGCTGGATGAGTTCGGCGCTGATATTCAGCTCTGACTCGGCTGATACTAAAGCTCGAGAGCTTTTACTGGCTTGAGGCTAACCCCTATCTCATGATGCCTCATGGCAACTCCCCAGATCTCGTTTGTCACGAAAGCTTCGAGGTTGTCGCCTTACTGGCTCGTTGGCCAAGTAAAAGATTTATTTACTAAATCTTGCTTTTTTCTGCACCTTTTTTCCTTATCTTTGATTCCTTGTAGTTTCTAGCTTATTGTGTTATTGTACTGAGTTGTTTGACCCCTATTTCCCCCCCATAGGATTGTACGGCCTGTTTCAGTTAGAGGGCCGTAGTTGCCCATTTAAGTTAGAGGGCCTTTGCTCCCTGTGTTTGTTTCTTCAAAAAAAAAAAAAAATTATAATAAACAAATAGAATCTTTCTTTCTCTATCTTTACTGTTCTTGTTGGTATTGTTATCAGTAGATAGTAGCTTAGTATAGTTAGTGTTGGTGTTTTTTCTAGGTAGCTTCTTAGTTTGTTCCTGTTAGCATGTCTAAGGAGAAGGACAGAGAACACAAGGACCATCGCCCTTCGGGGTTTAAAAAATGTGATAAATGTTCACAAAAGATGTCTTTGACAGACAGTCACACTAGCTGTGTGTACTGCTTAGGTGAAGCACATTTACAAGAGCCCTGTACTTTTTGCCGTGCCTTCAGTACCAGGGTTTTGAACGAGAGGAAATGAAAATTGATAGATAGGGGTCTTATGACCAGTTACTTTCAGGAACAGCTGGAACTTGATCAGACAGCTCCTAAGACTTCTGAACAACCATCTTCGGCTCCAGTTTCAGAACCGTCGAAAAAGTTCAAAGTGTCGGAGCCAAGGAGTTCTGGCTCCGATTCCGCTTCTTCTCTATCAGTACCGTCGGTCTCTTCGGTGCTGAGGCAACCTTCGGTACCGAGACAATTACCTGACATTGACCCTGTCTCACATACCTTGAGATCGCCTATTTTGGAGAAGAGGAGATCTCCTTCTGTCTCCACCCGATCCTCCAGGACACTCTCGGATGAGAACATCAAGCTGGTGAAGAAGTTGCTTTCTGACCCAGCTCTGGCAAGAAAATTGGCCCCTCTGGACCCAAAGACTTTGGAGCCGATCCTTTTGCAAACCACTGCTCCTTCTCTGACTGCTTCGCTCTCAGAGCCAATCACTTCAGGTTCTTTGATGTTGGATCCGTCGGTTCCGAGGATTGTTCCTGCTTCCTCGGAACTGATAACTCTATCCTCAGTGGCTCAGTCAGGAGCCGAGGGATCTGGGAGCCGACCCTCTTGAGTCGACTCCGAAGGAGATAGTCACCCTGGGTTTTCTTCTGAACTGACCCTCCCTCTCGACACTTCGGCTCGACTCAGCTCGGTTTCCACATCTGCTTTGGAGCCAATCCCCCTTGCTCAGTGCCAACCATCCATCTACTCGGAGCAGAGGTCTTCCTTGGAGCGGGGGGGGGGCCTTTGAAGCAATAGAGAAGGCTTTATCCTCTACAAAAGCCATACCTTTGGAACCTATGCCCCCACCAGCAGCTGGCAGCAACCTCTTCTCCCCTGCCACCCCCACAGCATAGAGAGCCAGAGACTCAAGCAGCCCCCATTGGAGGTGCCCCCTCTTCCGAGACCTCCCCATATTATCCCACTGGAGAGCTCCCTCGGAAGAGACTTTGTAAGAGGAAGCATGTTGACTCACCTGAGTCTGTCACATCTGACACTGATTTGGAGGAATCAGAAGGGTCCCGTGATCCCCCCCCCGAAGATGTCTCTTTTTCTGGCATCCTAGAAATCCTTAGACAGAGAGGTGATTGGAAGACCTCTAACTCTACTGAGGCCGAATCAGTGTATCTTGAGGCCTTTGGTTCCCGACCTTCCACCTCCTGGGTGACACCTCCTTATGACCAGCTCTTAGGGGTCATATCATGGAAAACCTTGACCTCCCCAGACACAGTGGAGCCCATCCTGAGGAGGCCAAACAAATTCATGACTGCACCAGAAGACAAGTCCTTTCTTTCCAAAGGAGTTCCCATTGATGCTATGGTGGTAGAGTGGCCACCAAGAAGGAGTCGTCC
This sequence comes from Protopterus annectens, assembly GCF_019279795.1. Lineage (NCBI taxonomy): Eukaryota > Metazoa > Chordata > Ceratodontiformes > Protopteridae > Protopterus > Protopterus annectens. The sequence continues at coordinate 1,107,146,476 of NC_056737.1, read as the reverse complement.
GAAGCTTCTTCTAATATCCATCCTCCTAACAAGGAGTCCAGGACGATGGATAGGTATGGAAAGCGTACCTTCTCTTCAGTGGCATTTACTCTAAGATCACTGAATTACCTTACCCATTTCACTCGACTTCAGAGGGATCTCCTGAAGGAGTTGGGAGATACCCTTTAGGGTTCAGTAGCTCTGGGATCCACGGATAAGATTTCTGTGCAGCTCCCCACCCTTACGTCGATAGCTAACTCCTTCATGAGGCTGATTTTGTATGCAGCAGATGGAGCGTATAGGGCAGCTGCAGCAGGAATCTCTCTCAGGAGACATTCTTGGATGCGCCTTTGCAGCTTCACGGAATCCTTTAAGTCTTCCTTCACCAACGTCCCCTTTGATGGTTCATCTCTTTTGGGACCTCAGGTGAAAGAGACCTTGACCAGGTGCGAGCAGGAAGGGAAAACCTTATCTGCTGTCGGAGTCTGTTTCTGCCTTCCTTCTAGACCCTATCCCAAGGGTAATACAGGAGGGAAAATGTGGTTCCATAAATCCCAAAAAGGTTTCCCTCAGGCACAAGGTCTCAACCCTCCCCTAGGGGCAGAGGGAGAGGATATAATGGAAGACGCCGTCCTTGTGGCAGAGGAGGTCTGCAACACCAGGGAGATAGAGAAACCTTCTCTGATCATCCCTTCCATTGCCCCTGAGGGGTTGCCCGACTGTCCGTCTCTGGAGGCAGTTGGGGGTCATCTATTGCAGTACCCAAGTGCCTGGCTAAACATTTCACAAGATCTTTGGGTACAGACCATAATATCCAGAGGTTATCTGATCCCCTTTGTTTCTGATCCCCCAGTAAACCGGTCTCTACCAGACGTGCCACCCAATCAACTAGACTGTGCAACATCAGAGGTCATCTCGTTGCTGCAAAAAAGAGTCATCCAAGAAGTCCCCACAGAGCAAATAGGATCTGGAACTTACTCTCTATTCTTTTTAGTTCCAAAAAAGACAGGGGACTGGAGATGAATCCTAGATCTCAGCAGACTCAACAAGTCTGTAAAGAAATCGAAGTTCTGAATGATCACTCTGCGGTCGATATTTCCCTTTATCAGGAAAGACAATTGGATGTGCTCAATAAGTCTTCAGGATGTGTACTACCACATCAAAATGGACAGGCACTCCAGAAGACACTTACGCTTTTGGCTGCGAGCCAGTCATTTTCAGTTTCGAACACTGCCCTTTGGCCTCACTACAGCCCCCAAAGTGTTCACCAAATGCATGGCAGTGGTAACGGCTCACCTGAGACGTCAAGGATTCCAGGTATTTCCATACCTAGACGACTGGCTCCTCACTGCTACCACCAAGGTAGCATCAACTCATCAGAACTAGGGATGAGACTCTATCCTTGTGCACCAGTTTAGCCATCACAGTCAACCTAAAAAAAAATCAGCCTCATCTCCATTGCAGCACATTGTTATCTTAGGTCAGAAATAGACTCAACCACCATGTCAGCAAGACAAACACCAGAAAGAATAGAATAATTACGCAACCAAGTCAGATCGTTGCTAAACAGTCAAAAAGTTCAGGCCAGGGTAGTCCTTCAAGTCCTAGGGACCATGGCTTCCTCCATTCTATTAGTTCCTCTAGCCCGTCTGCATATGAGTGTTCTTCAGTGGCTACTATTTGCCCAATGGTCAATGCAAGATCTTCCCCTGTCTCATCAAATTCTTATCACAAACACCTGCAAGAAGGATCTGACGTGGTGGTTGCATACAGAACAACTTCTCTTAGGTCGTCCACTTGTTCCTCCTCAAGAAAAGGCAGTTTTGACCACTGACGCCTCCCAGATAAGGAGGGGGGGCATTATCTGGGAATGACAGTCCAAGGTACTTGGCAGAACCACAGGAACCACTTGCACATCAATGTTCTGGAGATGAGAGCGGTGCTGTATGCGTTGCAAACACTTCACAGCTCTCTTCCAACCGGAACAATTGCGATTCAGTCAGACAACATGTCTATCGTGTGGTACATAAACAAGCAAGAGGGAACCAAAGACATTAAGAGTTTGGAAATGGGCGATGGACACACAATGCTTTCTGGTAGCAACGCACATTCTGGGGAAGTCTAATGTGATAGCAGACAAACTCAGTCGGTCCCTGAATGCAGAAGTTGCAAAAGAGATATTTCACAGATGGGGCCAGTCTTGCTGCAACCTATTCGCCATACACCTGAACACTAAATGCAGCAACTACTTTGCCCTAATTCTCCATCTGGGGATGTCACCCAGGGATGCTCTAGTCCACGATTGGCCCCCAGGACTTCTTTATGCCTTCCCACCCTTTCCTCTCATTCCAAAGGTAATACAGAAAGTAAAACAGTTGAAGAGTACCCTGATCCTTATTGCTCCTTACTGGCCTCACCAAATCTGGTTTCCCTTTCTGTGGCCCTACCTATTGGAGGAACCATGGATTCTGGAACCATCTCCAGATCTACCGATTCATCAATCGGGGCAGTTCCACCTGTCCATCCACACCCTACAATTGACAGCATGGCTGCTCCAGTTCCACGAATAGCCAGGTGCATTTCCCTTTCACCTTCTGTCAAACACATTCTGATTTCTTCCCACAAGCCTTCCACTAGGACGTTATACTCTAGCAAATGGAAAAGGGTCTCCATTTGGGCTGTAAACCAAAGCTTAGATCCCTATACAACTCCTATAGAATCTATTTTGTCCTTTCTTGCATCCATCTTCCATGAAGGGGCTGCAGCCACTACAGTTAGAGTCCAGTTAGCTGCCATCTCTAATTACCATTTTGGATTCATGGGAAATCTCATCATGTCCCACTCTTTGTGCAAAACCTTTTTTAAGGGAGTTCTCCTTCTCAGGCCTCCAATTAAACAGCCACCAGAACACTGGGACCTAAATTTAGTTCTCACATCCTTAATTTCTTCACCCTTTGAACCATCTTCTTCATCGGATCTGAAATTATTATCCTGGAAAACACTATTCTTAGTAGCCATAACCTCTGCTAGGAGAGTCTCAGAACTGCAAGCTCTTACTATCAGACCCCCTTACATTGTTTTCCAGAAGGATAGTCTTACTTAGGACTAACCCATCCTTTCTTCCTAAAGTATGCTCAGAACATAATCTTAACACTACTATTGAGCTACCAGTGTTTTTTCCAAATCATTCTAATAAATCTGAATACAGGCTACACCAATTAGACATCTACAGAATTCTCAGGTTTTACCTACACAGGACTAAAGAATTTAGAAAATCAGATCAATTATTTGTTTCCTTTTCTGACAAAAATAAAGGCTTGCCTGTTTCTAAGGTTACCCTTTCAAAATAGCTTTCAGATTGCATTTCCTTTGCTTATCAGACTGCTGCCAAACAGTTACCCAACAAAGTGAAAGGCCATTCTACAAGGGCAGTATCTACTTCATGTGCCTTTAGATCTGGGCTCCCAATTGACACTATTTGTGCAGCAGCTACTTGGGCAAGACCACATACATTTGTCACTCATTACAAATTGGATTTGGCCTCCCGGGACAGGTCATCCTTTGGGTCCACTGTGCTGAGGAGTCTCTTCACTTGAGCCACCCGGGATAAAGATGCTAGGGACGCTCCCATCCAGCAAGAATTACGGTGAGATAGGACTACATAACATGAAGTTATGTTCTTACCATAACGTTCCATGTTTGTAGTCCATCTCGCCTGCATTCTTCCATCCCTCCCTCCTGCCCCCTTCCTGTTCCTGGAGGATCTGGTGGACTATACTTAAGCTGTCTGACCTGGTTGTAGTTGTTGTTCACCTGCCATAGATAATGTTACACAATGTTTTGTCTGTATGTAGACAGTTACTGATAGTTTCATAACTATTAGGTACTTATTGCTTTCTTGCAAACAAGATCTGGGGAATTGCCGTGAGGCACCATGGGATAGGGGTTAGCCTCGAGCCAGTAAAAGCTCTTCAGCTTTAGTATCGGCTGAGTCGGAGCCGAATATCGACTCCAAACCCATCCAGCAAGAATGTAGGCAAGATGGACTAAAAACATGGAACGTTATGGTAAGTACATAACTTCTTTTTTTCTGCTTCTGCTATGTATAAGAGACTTAAATGTGTTACTCTAAGATATCCCTTCAAATTAGGTAATCCTAGTCCGCCTTGTTCTGTTAGAAGAATCAGCTTATCCCACTTGACCCTTGCTGTCTTCCCTTCCTAGATAAAATCCTTCAACTCTTTTTTAATTGTTATCCGCAGCTTCTCCCGTGGTTGATAAAAATATGCCTGACCTGTGTAAAAGACTTTGTTTCTTATCATATTTTAATACATTTCTCCACAAAATGGCCATCATGGGACGTAATATTAACATGATCTTGTTTTACTGTTTTAATGCCATGTTCCCAGATATTGTTTCAAGCCTCTTTTATATGAGTCGTGCTACACATAAGGAAGTGAGCAGTTTTTAGATCTTATGTAAATATAATGGCAGGACTTTGAATCACATTCATCTTAACAGTTTCTGGAATCTGACTGCTTTTCTCTTTTTGCCTGAATTGCTCTGACAATGCATTGTTCTCAGAGTTGTTATAGTCTATTGGTGGTAGTTGTTACTCCTCAAAAATAAATAAATAAAATAGCTGAAGTGTGGCTTTTTTCCTAAGGATGCCAAATTTTGTAATCTTTCAAGTACTGACACACCCACTGTCTTCACAAAAATACAGTTTTTCTGAGATGTCAAACCTATAATGGTAATCCAGGAGCTCTTAAATGAAATGGCTCTTGCTTAAAAAAAAAAAACTTTAACAGACATGCAATTTACATCTTTTTGCTCTCCTATTTTGGACACAATAGTAGTCTTCGTGGGTTCTGTTCAAGCAGCTTTATTTTACACAAACACATCACTATAGAAGTTTACTGACTTTAACTTAAGTAACTTATATACAAACGTAACAACTGTGACCATGCATGCTCTCTGTCTGACTGCTCCTTCAAAATGGCACTAGGGATTGCACGTGTGGAATTTATACTTGCATGTACAGCCTTGACATGCTTCTTGATACAGCGTACTTTACTTGCATTCTGATGTACACATCTGTTATTCTTTAGTGTCTGCAGTGGAAAGATGAGGTTTTTCTGAATACTGGAGGAATGCACTGCATTTGCTTAAAAGTATTTGCACTTTTTGTCATGTTGTTTATATCCTTACACTGCAGCACAGTGCAAAGTAGCTATAACTTTCTGTTCCTTGTTTCTTTTTTACTGAGACACAAATGTCTCTGCATTACACTTCCCTCTTCAGTTACCCCCTTGATTTGTAACTGTACTACACTAGTGCTTCATCCAAACCATAATCCTTGTAGATGACAAACCAGTAGTTGGTTTCTGTACTGTGTGTGAGACTAAAACACTGCTGTCTGTGTGAAGGCTTATTTACAGAAAACGTTATCTCTAAGAAGTGGATCATTATCTAAAAGGATGTAGTCAGCTATACGCTCCTGTACTGTTCCTCATCTTTGCAGCAAAGGCAGCGGAGACAATTTTTCCATATCACTCTGTACATGTTTTGTAGCAGCTGATGTCAGCTAGACTGAAGGCTACTTTTGTAAAATTATGGACAGTACCCGACAGGAAGGTGTCTGGATTTCCTTATATCTGTGGCATGTCATGGAGGTAGAGACAAATATTTCTGCCAAACATGCAAAAGGTAAAGCTTAAAATAAATTTGGATGGGCTTTCCTTTCATTTGATTTGAAGGCAAGGAAATGAACAGTTCATAAAGTACAGGTTAGTTTTGGGTAATCAAACCATTCTGCAACCATCGTATGGGGAGAAAGGAAACATCAAAAGTGAGTTAAACTTCAGGTAATGATGGACACACACCTGGAAAAGGCTGGGACAGGATTATTAAGTAGTCCCCCTTCTGCCCAAACTATGTTTCTTGTGTATCCAACATGGAGGATGAGCTGGAATGTAATGCATACTGCCATCTTGATCCCAGCAGCATTGTGTGTAGAAAATAATGTTATGCCCCCCTTTAGACATGAAGGGGTACAGAAATGTCATGCTATGGTTAACTATGGCATTGAAAAGGTGTTTGCAGACTTCATGGTAAATAAAAATAAGGGAGAGATATGTTATAATTTAACTAAAGTGTAATGGCAAGCTTTGAGAGATTTTGGCAGACAAAGAAATTTGATTGTTAAGCCCCCTGATAAGGACAATAAAATTGTAGTAATGCAATAAAATTGTAGCAATGCATTTTTCCCAATATTTGAATATGTGCTATGAACTTCTGAATGACAGAAAATATATAGGGTTGCAGACATAAAGGAATATAAGCAGGCATTAATGCAGCATCAAGATTTACTGAATAAGGGGCTTAAGTTGGGGTACTTGTCTAAAATAGATGTAGAAAAAAAGTTTTGCATTGAGGGATCCGAGATGGCCTATTTTTATTGCCTCCCTAAGATTCATAAGAATATGCATAACCCACTTGGTAGGCCTATAGAATCTGCATGCAAATATTTCCTGCATAGTATTGGTTTGTTATTACATAAATTTCTATTGAATGTAGTTATGAAGTTGCCCTCTTATATCAAAGATTCATTTGATTTTCTTAGCAAAATATCCAATATTCAATGGGAAAGAAATATGTATTGGATCACTGTGGATGTTGAGTTTGTATGCTAGTATATTACATGAATTTGGGATGGAAGCATTGAGATTGTTTCTTAGTGACAGTCCTTCATCCGTTACATCATGGATTTAATTTATTTTAGTTTAATGCATAATTATTTTGAGTTTAATAAATTTTGTACCATCAGTTACAGGGTACTGCAATGGGGGCATCATTTGCCCCCGTGTATTCCAACTTATTCATGGGTATGTTTGAAATGGAGTACCTTTATAGGCATGAATTTTTTTCTGAAATTTGTTTTAAAGTATTATAGATTTATAGATGATTTGATTTTTGTGTACCGAGGGGTGTGCGAACAAGTGAGACATTTCATAGAGGATCTGCATAATAATAGGTTTGGCATAAAATTTGATGGTGTACAATATGGGACAAGTGTGGTGATTTTGGATATTTTTTACAGGGTAGGTCTGTTGAACAAATAAAAACTAGAGTGAACAGAAAATTTGATAGTGTAAGCCATTTTTCGAATGGCAACAGTTGCCATCCACCACATACCATTAAGGCACTCCTATTTGGTGAATTTTTACGAATTTCCAGATTATGTAATGACCAGGATGTTTTAAGTGAAGAATTTATTAAAACTGCTATGTTCCTTAAGAGAGGTTATGATAAAAGTCTAGTAGAAGGAGCCTTATGTCGAATCAAAAATGAAATTAATAATGATTTAAATACAGGGTTGGAAGTTGTGGATAATGTATATATTAACAAACATAATAGTTATAAGGTCAAGAATGACATTTTTGTAGTCACAACTTATAACATTTTGAGTGAACAAATTAAAGAGGTCATAAAATATTATTGGGATTTTATATTACAATACAGTGATTTGAAAAATGTGATAAGAAGTGTTCCATTGCTGTCTTATAGGAGAGGACATTATGTTAATATTGTGGTTTACAGTAGGTTTCAGCTGTCTGTGAATAGTTTAGTAATCCAACCTGTAAATGTGGGAACTTTTTCTTGCAATAAATGTGTGAGCTGTAAGTATATAGTGAATACATTTGACGATATAAACGTAGTTTTATTTAAATCTGTTGATAGATATAGTTGTCACACAGAGGGTATTGTTTATGCACTGAGATGTTCTTGTGGATTATTTTATATAGGTGAAAGCAAGAGGGCATTTAAGTCCAGGTTGCAGGAACATATAAGAGATACTTGAAATGTTAGACCTGAAAGCCCTCTTGCTATGCATTATAAACTGTATCATGATAGTGGTCCTAATAGTCTTAGGGGCACAGTTTTGGAGAAAATAAATGTTGAACAAAGGCAATTTTGATATTAAAGAGAAGTTAAAGTATAAAGAAGTTTTGCTCATTTTAAAATATGCAACAATGATCCCTACTGGGCTGAATGTAGAATGTAATTGGAAGCTTCTTATTTAATTTTTTTAATTATTTTAATTGTTTAATTGTATAATTGGAAGGACCTTTTTGTATATAAGAGGTGTGTTTTTTAAGTGTTTGTACTCCTTGAAGGCTTTTTAGCCAAGGCACTTGAGTGTGAACTGATATATTAAATTTGGCCATCTGGTCTGTTTTTTGTTTTATTTTATAAGGTAGTTTTTGCTGCTACCAGTCACTCCTGCCAGCTACCTTAAGGCCCTTAGCAAAGGGTGTCCAACCTTACTGTGTAATATTAATATTAACACAAATGGTAGTTTGACCAAGAGCAAGACTATTAGGAGTGGCCCACACAGTGTCACTAAAAATATGCAAATACTCTCAAAACTTAAATATCTCTACACAGATCAGCCACAGTGCATCTTAATATAAATATATTTAACAATAAATAATAAAAAAACAAGAAAATACTAAATATATGTTCACAGTGTCATCAGAGTTCAAAACCACAGGAAATATTTAAAACAACATTGCAGGACAGTCTCAAATAAATAAAGAAAAGCATCTAAACTAAGCTTTACTATATTCCTTACAATATCTAAGAGAATTATACTGCAGTGTTCCGTAGAAACTTACTTCATTAGAGGAAAGCAGATGTGGTGAATACAGAATGCTCTGTCTCACTAAGAGACTTCTCAAATTAATATCTCAAATATTACTGCTAGGATAACTTGCAGAATGACATAATTTATTGTCATCTGACTGCTAGTCCCAGGCCAAAAACCATTGATGAAGCTGGCAGTATTTAGCATCTACCTGTAAAAATATACAGACAAGAGCTTCTCCTCAGATCTCTGGCAGATGCTTGAACTCATAAAACAACTGGATTCCTTCATGCTTTCAAGACTAGTAATTACTTCACCCTAAAAATAATACAGAAAGTTTCTTAGTACAGACATTGTGGCTCTCACTGTATTGAAAACTGAAAGATACCATCTTTCATGGCCTAGCCATAAAGTATTTTAATTTCAGTTATTTTTCTAAAGCTAACCTCCTGTATTCCAGTTTCCATTGTTAAAATATATACGTTTAAACAGTACAGTAGTGCATGTACATTTCTGTTCTCTTCCAATAGAGCGCACTGTGGCTACATTTTAAACAGGACTCTTCAAATACTCATTTAAACACACGCTTCTGTACAAGCAGTTTGATATATACGACATACAGTTCTAATACATTTGTAACACAAGCATCTTACACAAATCATTTCGATATTCACCAGTGACATATAATTATTTACAAAATACCAGCTGGCTGAGCTGGCATTATCTCCTTTCATCACACCTCTTCCCCCATCGAAGACTCAAACTAGTTTTTCAAGTGGCCCTTGAGAAACATTGCTTGAGAGTAATGAGCCTATCTGGGAATACATTACCCCATTCCCTGTTGAGATTCCAGCTGCCTTTGCATTGCTGATCCCATTACAGTGTTGCACTGTCATATCATTTGCCTGCAACCCTAGGCTCCACCATAGTAATTAGGGATTTTGCTGGCTGGCTCCCTGTAGCCATATATATCCCCCTCAGAATCCTCCTGGCTTCTACTGCAGATATTTAGCAACAGAGCCTCCCTATCACGGTAAGGATTCATCATGTTAACATGGTACAATTTGCGCCCCTGCCTCCTGCTTAGCAGTTCTACCATGTAGTTAACATCACGACCTTCGTTACCACTTTGAAGGGTCCCTCCCAAGCTGCCTGCAGCTTATTGTGTCTGACAGGAGTAAGAACCATAACCTGCTGCCCCATAGCATACTGTCTAGCATGCACATTCCTGTCATACCAGACCTTTTTTTGCTGTTGGGGTTCTGCCAGGTTCTCCTGGGCCAAGCCCATTAGTTCCCTGAGACTTGTCCTGAGGTTTAAGACATATGCCACAACAGACTCCTTGTGGGATTCACACTCGCCCTCCCACTCATCACAAATAAAATCTAGAGGTCCCCTCCCTCTATGCCCATACAGCAACTCAAATGGGTGAAAAATCTGTGGATTCCTGGGGCACCTCTCTGTAAGCAAACAACAGATGGGGCAAATATTTGTCCCACTTCCTCTTAAACTGGTCTGCAAATGCCCGTAGCATATTCTTTAGTGTAGAGTTTAACCGCTCCACAAGACCATTAGTCCGGGGATGGTCTTTAGGTGCTTCACCCCACAGTGCTTCCACAGGCAAGCCAGAAGGTCTGACATGAAATTGGTACCTCTGTCAGTCAGTATTTCTTTTGGAAAACCTACCCTGCTGAAAATCTCTAACAAAGCATTTGCCACCTTTTCTGCCTCAGTGGAGGACAGGGCCCCCACTTCAGGTCATCTGGTAGCATAATCTGCTACAACTAGGATATACTTCATCCCTGTGGAACTTGGGGTACTCAGTGGCCCCACAGTATCCATAGCTACCCTCTGAAATGGCTCCTTAATCACAGGCAAAGGCACCAAAGGAACTTTGGCCTTGTCTCCTGCCTTTCCTACTTTTTGGCACTGCTCACAGGTCCTGCGTTACCCTGTTACATCCCTGGAAATCCCATGCCAATAAAAGTTTTGCATAATATGTCTCTTGGTATGCTTTACGCCCATATGACCTGCAAAGGGAATGTCATGGGTTATGACTGGAAGTGCCGGATGATAGGCTCTGGACACTACCAACTGCTGTATTCTCTCACCCTCTAGCCCTCCCTCAGGGGTACACTCTCTACACAGTAACCCTTTGTCGCAGTCTACATATTCCCCCTTTTCTTGCGAATCAGGCACCTCCGTGCCTACCTCCTCTGAGCCTGTCTTAACTCTCTCTTTGTAACCCTTTCCAGCTCACCTTCCACAGGAAATATGGTATCCTCTGACAGCGGTGCCTCACTGTCAGCCTGGGTACTACTACTCACCTCTGCTGTTGCATTCACTCTATGCAATGGAACATCAGTACCCACCAGCAGATGTGGCTCACCTTCAGTCTCACTGTCACAAGGTGGCGCTCTTCTCTGAAGTAACCACCTCATCAGTCCTGGCTTCAAGTGTGCGGTCTGTTTGGGTCCCCCAGGCTACCAGACCAACATGCCTGTTTCCAAGCTTAACTGCATGTCACTGCATGCACACAAGGTACTGCCTTATCTAAATTATTCCCTATCAGGACATCTGCAGGGATAGCCTCAAACACATCTACTTTCTTACTTCCTTTTCCACCCATCCAGTCAAGGTGAACCCTAGCGAAAAGTATTTGGAATGGGGTCCCTCCTAAAGCTCTGACTGCAGTAGACTGCCCAAGCAAGTAGTGCTGCCTTTTTACCATTGCAGGCTTCACAATGGTTAGGTCAGAGGCTGTGTTTTTCTTAGCAGTAGCCTGTTTCCTATCTACTAAGATAGGATATAACCTCTTGTGGTAGTTTGGTCCCCTTGTTGTCTCCAGAAAACTTACTGCTGGCATTCTGTCATTCCCACCTACTGGCTCCCCTACCTTTTGTTCCCCACCTTACCTCCATGGACATCTATGTGCTACATGGCCCCACTGGTTACATTTAAAACATTTAACCCTTGATCCTGTCCATGTACCTGAACTAGTGACTTCACCTGTTACTGGCTGACTCTGTTGGGGCAGTTTAGGCTGCCCACCATGGGATCCCTTAGACCATGTGCAGCACTGGGTATCCCTTTCCTGTTCAGTAATACCCTGCTTGCTAGGTATAGGTCTCCCTTTTTCCCCAACTCATCTGCAGTACTGCATTCTATGTTTGTCAACCAGATCTCATGTCATCAGGCAAGGTTCTAAGGGCTTGTTCCCTCACCAAATGGTCTGCCAGCCCTTCAGAAGTGGTGACCTGGCACCCGCACACCCACCTATGAAAATAAGTGCTTAACTCAGCAACATAATCACACATACTTTCATCTGCCTTGCATCTATGCTCATTAAACCTTTTTTATAAGCTTCAGGTGTTAATTTAAAACACTCAAACAAGTTTTAACTGTATTATAATTTAAGCAATCAGTATCAGACAATTTAAAAACAGCAGTTACAACTTTACCATGGAGTAAGGGGGTCAGGAACCACACCCAGAGCCCTTGTTCAGCATTATACTGTTTACATACCCTTTCAAACATGTGAATAAAACTATCAAAATTATCACCCTTTGTAAATTGTGAAAGAAATTTACTGACTTTTATTGCTTCTGGGTTTCGATTATTCCCTTCCCCATTACCTCCATGACCATGGAGAAGAGTCAGCATTTCCTTTTCATGTTGCCTCTGCCTCTCATTTTCTTCAGCTTCCAGAGATCTTAGTCTCTCTGCTCATTCTATTTCCAAACATTTGGTCTCCAGTTCAAGTCTCTCTAACTCCAGATGGATTTTTAAGTCCTCTGAGGCAAAGATGAACTGTCCATTTTCTGAGAGCTGTTAATCCCCAAGGCCATTCTGGTTGTTCTCCTGATTGCTGGTCTGTGATGCAACTGTGGTTAAGGTTGCAATCATTTCTGCTTTGGTCAGGTTGGCATGCACCAGTCCACTGGCTCCTTGTCAACTTGCCATAATCCTCTGCTGATATGCTTGCCTACCCTCCCTGACTAAGTGAGGTAACAAAAAATAAAGAAAACTATTGTGATATGAAACTCTGAATATCTACTGTGTGGCTGCTTGAGAGTACAAGCACCTTCTTTAGTGACCACTGTTTACAGACTACAGGATTTCAGTATCCACACCACTGAATCCCAGTATGTAATGTGGTGATCCCACCACTGCCAAACAATATGTGACATGGATATCCCACCACTGCCCACCAATAATGTGATGCCCCACCACTGGACCAGTAATAAAGGAGCTTCAATCCTCACTACTGGCAACAGTGGGGGAAAGTTCACTGGGAGGATGACAAGTACACACATCATATTTCTAGATGCAGCTCCCTGCATCAAGTGCAGTTTCCCTTAACAGCACACAAGAGACCAGAGTCAGTCCCAGGCAGGTTTCTCCCTCTTTCTCCAGATCCCCAATAAGACTCCCCACTGGCACAGCTATAGAGTTGATATATCAGCTGATTGACCAAGCCAAGACCTCTAGCACCCTGTCTGTCCCACCAGTGCTTTGTGTCCATACACAAGTAGCTGACACACACAGTCTTCATAGGTTCATAGGTTCATACTAGGCTATCTGCCCGAGGGCATTTACAAGCCTAGCCCATAGTTTTGTGGCTTACGCCACCCCTTTAGTATGGGGAACTATACCCATTATTTTGCTGTGCCTCTGTCGAGCAGTGACACTGAGGTAATCCCTGGGGTATATCTGCGATCTCCCATCCATTGGTCAAGATTTCTCTTGAACAAGGCCAGCGAGGTGCTCTGCCTCACATATACCGGGATTTTATTCCACAGCATAGGGACTAAACCTCTTTGAGGTTTGATTTACACACACACACACACACACACACACACACACATGCGCGCGCGCGCATGCGCCCACACACCTGGGAAAGGCTGACACATGTTTACTAGCTATGCCTCCTTCTGCCCAGACTATAAGGTAGTGTTTACTGCCACCAGTCACTCCTGCCATCGGGTGTCCAATCTTACTGTGTAATATTAATATTAAAACAAATGGTAGTTTGACCAAGAACAAGGCTATTAAAAGTGGTCCACATAGTGTCACCAAATAAGTATGCAAGTGCTCTCAAAACTTAAATATCTCTACACAGATCCGCCACAGTGCAAGGTTTAATTATATTTAATAATAAATAATAAAAGAACAAGACAATACTAAATATATATTGACAGTGACATCAGAGTTCAAAACCACAGGAAATATTTAAAACAACATTGCAGGACAGTTTCAAATAAATAAAGAAAAACATCTAAACTAAGCTTTACTATATTCCTGACTACATCTAAGAGAATTGTACCATTCCCCAGAAACTTAGTTAATTAGAGCAAGGCAAATGTGGTGAATGGATCTTCTAGCTGTTGTCAGGTCCAAGACAGAATGCAGAATGCTCTGTCTTACTAAGAGACTTCTCAAATTAATATCTCAAATATTACTGCTGTGTTAACTTGCAGAATGACATTATTTCTTGTCATCTGACTGCTAGTTCCCAGGCCAAACAACCATTGATGAAACTGGTAGCATTTAGCATCTACCTGTAAAAATATACAGACAAGGGCTTCTCCTCAGATCTCTGGCAGATGCTGAAAGTCATAAAACAATTCATGCTTTCAAAACTAGTAATTACTTCACCCTAAAGACAATACAGAAAGTTTCTTAGTAAAGACATTGTGTCTCTTGCAGTATTGAATACTGATATATACCATTTTTTATGGCCTAGCCGTAAAGTAATTTAATTTCAGTTATTTTTCTGAAGTTAACCTCCTGTATTCCAGTTTCCACTGTTAAAATATATACATTTACACAGTTACAATAGTGCATGTATATTTCTGTTCTCTGGTGGGGCATCACAGGCTCATCAGAAACACACATAAAAACATTTTACAGTAGCTAATAAGTAATTTTATACAAGAGGAGAAAATCCCCACAACAGTTAAAAAACATAAATATTAAGAGTACAATATGTCCTGCAAGTAGGATAACCTATGTCAAGCAAACTAATACACGGTTATTCAAAATGTTGACTATATTTCTAATAATGTACTGAACTAAAAAATAATAGAGTATTCTGCTGCCAAAACATATTGAGTGGTAGAATGAGATGAGGAGGAATAATGAGCAGCAGGGAAAATTATGGACATGGAGAGAAAGAGGTTAGTGTGAGAGAGATGAGAATGTTATGGAAGGACACAAGACAGGAAAACAAATAGTAGTCGGTGTTGGCTGAAGAGGTAGAAGAGCATACATTAGTAGTATGGCCTAGCAGTATTTCATATATATATATATATATATATATATATATATATATATATATATATATATATATATATATATGGGTCTAGGACACATGCTCCATTAGCATATGTCTGAATCACAAAACATCGAACACACTTACACGAAAGTGCTTAACATTGAAAAGCGCTTCTGTGTATGTGTAGTTCAAAAAAATATATCTATGTTTCTGTAGGGGGGCTTTGCCCCCCTGCACCCCTCACCCACCCTACTTTATTATTCTCACTCCCGAGATCACACTACGGTGGGGAAAAGGGAATTTTCCCTTACCCGCACTGTAGTCCGATCTATGAAACAGGCACACATACACGGAATGTGTCGATGTTAAGCGCTTTCGTGTATGTGTGTACGATGTTTTGTGATTCGGACATATGCTAATCGAGCATGTGTCCTAGACCCATATATATATATATATATATATATATAGATATAGATATATATATATATATATATATATATATCTGCTAGGCCATACTACTAATGTATGCTCTTCTACCTCTTCAGCAAACACTTACTACTATTTGTTTTCCTGTCTCGTGTCCTTCCATAACATTCTCATCTCTCTAACACTAACCTCTTTCTCTCCATGTCCATAATTTTCCCTGCTGCTCATTATTCCTCCTCATCTCTTCAGCCCCAGGTGGGGGCTACAAATAACCGGTGTAATAAGTGAGCAGTTTTTAAACATTAAACAAGAAGATGGTACAATATTGCGAATAAGGATTATCTAGTTACTTGTTTGGAGCAATTAATATTAAAAATAATTATGAATCAAAAATTGATGGTATATGTCATTAAAATATGTAGTTTCAACAAGTTTAGTACAGTACAAATTTACAGAAGTAAGGGTTGATGTTATCTTCAAACAAGGGTAAAAACACGTAGTATTAGCACATTGCTAGTGTGGCAGGTGATTACAAGCTTGTTGAAAACTGATCATGTAATTAGACTTTGCTGGAAGCTCTAGTAGAGAGGAGATTGCGTACTTTAGTTCATCAAGAGAGGGGCTTGAATAGATATCTCCAGGAAAGGAATCCCATATTTCTGGAGCAGAAGGCTTGTTCTCAGATCAGTGAGGTGGATGGCCACTGAAGTGTGGGAATGTTACTGGTTTGGGAGGATAGAAGATAAGTTGTTGAGGGAGTAAGTCACTGTGAGTGCTGTTTATAAGTACAATCTTTGATGGTTTAATAAACCGCTATGAGTAGGAGTAAGTCAGATCTTTTGGAATAAAAAAACATTATTACTTAAAGGAATAAGCAATGGTATTTTCAAACTTCAGATCCACTTTGGACTATTTGTTATTTTTATCTTGTTTTATTGTAGTCAAAGAAGACTGCTTACTTTTATAGTAACATATCTATCTAGTTTGTATTACATACTGTTATAAAGAGAGCACAGCTGAATTAGAACATGCTTATGGTTGTGGATACATATAATTATTTTATTTTTAGTGGAACATCTACAGTGTGACATTTACTACTATCTTCCCCAACTATTTACCTACAACATACACATATCCCTTCAGGAAATGCTGTGTAGGAGATGTGAACATGGAGCAAAGTACCTTATATAAAAGTGAGTATTGTGTCTCTTTCATTAGTACCTAAACAGGTGTGAGATAAAAATTTGGATGGAGACATTGGATGCAGGGGTGGGTGAATTCAAATGTTATCATTTACTGTTACCGTGACTGCTTCTTGAAGATCTGCATTTATGGTTGGTACCTTACACAACAATAAGCACTGCATTAGACACACAAAGAGGTACACAAAGTGTGTTAAATAATATAGCAATAACCCATGCCTGGGTGTGGGTAAATCAGCATTACTCACAACCAGCCATGGATTACTGCTATTATACAATGACATTATTTAAGAAAAAAGTTACTTATCTGTCTTAAATAATATCCTTGTATGAAGGCACCATGGTGCTCTTCCATGTTTTTCCTGGTATCATGTGGCTTTCTTGATGTACTGTGCATGCGTGTGGGATTGCGTTTCCATGCGTACACAGTACATCAGTGTTGTGGAAAGAAAGCAATGGAGAAAGGAAGATCTCGGTTGCTTTTTTTTTTTGTTTGTTTGTTTTTAATAAAAAAAAATTTAAATCTGGAGACTTCAAACATATGAGAAAAAAGGGACAGAGAAAATATAAGGATAATCTGGTACGTTTCTCTAGTTTTGCATAACGTACCTCATTATCCTCGTATTTTCTCTGTCCCATCTCCCACGTTCTTTTGAAGTCTATAGGTTTTTAAATTTATAGTTTTTTTTAAATTAAAGAAAACTAGAATTTCAGTAGCATACATAAATAGAAGAAAGTCAGGGTGACCAGACTTTTTTCTATTGGTATATGCTCGATTTACAATGGGCACGCTGGATGGGCTGACCAATCAGCATGGTCGTTTTTGAATGTTAATGGCCAGTCATTGTCTAATTAAGCAATAACCGATGATGTGGTGTGGTATATTGAAGATTTACCCACAGCTGGCGTGGTTTAATCACGAGGGTGAAGCCCGAGTGATTAAATAAAGCCAGCCGTGGGTAAATTTCAATATACCACAACCACAGAGTCGGTTATTTATATCTAATGACATTATTTAAGAAAAAAAATACTTACTTTTCTTAAATAATGTCTTTGTATAACGGCGCATTACTGTTCTTCCGCTGGTGGTGGTATACTGCTTCCTTGTGTTGATGTACTGCGCGTGCATATGGGACTTGTGTTCCTATGCATACCCAGTACATCAATGCTTTGAAACGGAAGCAACAGAGAAAAGAAAGTCTGTGTTGCTCCATTTTTTTTCTTTTTCTTTTTTTTATTTATTTATTTTTAAAAAAGGTTTTGGACACTTTATACCAACGGGAAAAAGTCTGGGTGACCGGACCTTTTTCCGTTGGTATATTGTGGGATTTACAACGGGCACGCTAGCCAATTGGTGTGCATGTTTTGGGATATTAATGGGGGGGTCGTTGTATAATACTTTTTATTGTACCAGCACTTGGGGCATCAAGCTACACAGGACTCTTCATTAGCTAAACTATGCAGAGTCGCAACCTTAAACATACTGTGCAACTTTGGGTTTTGGAATATAGTTTTACACAAGCATGCAGCACTTCCAGTGGTAAGAATATGCATAACCAAGCACATACAAGACAAAAATGCTGAGCTTTTAACTGCAGTGATTTCTGATAAGGTTGTATACTTTGCAGGAAGTCATTAGAAGAGAAACTTAAGAATGAAGCGGAGAAAGAGCAGTGGCTGAAGCAACACAGAATGAGATCCCAGACCATGAATAAATCTGTTACAAGGCGTGCAAAGGCTATGGATCACCATAAGAGCCTTGCAGAGACAAACGAAGAGCAGGTTAAACGCCACAGGTACAGTTTCACTAGATACATTTTTTAAAAGCCAATAATTACTCTACGTTTCTTGCCTTAAGTTAAGAGTGATTATGCTCTCTGGGTTATCCTTTTGACCTGATTTTGCTTTGCTGAGGAGTGGTGATGATTATAGAGGTACTGTAATTTAGAACTCTGGGAGAAATTCTGGCTTAAGGTTTCATTATTTACTGGTGTCTGAGAAAATTAATATTGTTGTTTGGATTCTGATTTCTGCCTGTGAGTGAAGAAGCTTTGTATTCAGTTCCTTGTCTCAATAAAAATATGATTTGTGTTTGACATTCCATTGTCCAAAGTTTTGAAGACTGACTCGAGCTTATACTTAAAAATTTCCCATTCATATACTACAATTAATAACCTTCCAAAACTCCTAAAATAAATTAAATAAACCCAATTAAATTCAAATCAATGCATTTAAAACAATTATTGCAAGCTTTCTGTTAGAGAGTTGTGTCCACCAAAATCCAGTTATTACATTAGTGATATCATACAATCATATATAATGGCTTCTACACCACACTATAAAAAAGATGCTAAGCATGCATACTTTGTCCTCTCTGCCTAGCCAAAATAGATTTCCTGTCCCTAGGGGGGTTTGGCTGACCAAAGACTGTCCGCTTCTTTAGAAATTTCTGTCAGAAAGAAGCAAAAGCTCAAGCATTTGTCTTCTCTTGTTTTAGTTAGTTTGAACAAGAGTGATTTATTAGGTTTGGCTCAGAGCTTAGTTCAGGCTCATGACCCTTCCAGTTCTGCTGTTTCTGGTAAGAAAAACAGAGAAAAAAAAGCTATTTGTCATTGTATGAAGAGCTTCAAACATGTGACCCACAAATGATGGTGAAGGGATCATTTCTGTTTTAAATTTGACCCACAAATGATGGTGAAAGGATCATTTCTGTTTTAAATTTGACCCACAAATGATGGTGAAGGGATCATTTCTGTTTTAAATTTGACCCACAATTGATGGTGAAGGGATCATTTCTGTTTTAAATTTGACCCACAATTGATGGTGAAGGGATCATTTCTGTTTTAAATTTGACCCACAATTGATGGTGAAGGGATCATTTCTGTTTTAAATTTGACCCACAAATGATGGTGAAGGGATCATTTCTGTTTTAAATTTGACCCACAATTGATGGTGAAGGGATCATTTCTGTTTTAAATTTGACCCACAAATGATAGTGAAGGGATCATTTCTGTTTTGACTCCACAGATTTCCATCTCAAGTGAGTGTGTGGCTTCTGCCAGTCCCTTTGATGCATTTCTTTTTCTGAAACTATTTCCAGAATATCATTTGTTTCAGTGGGAACAAAATGACATTCCGCTGAGCCTGAAGAAAATTTCCTAAGAACTTTTCCAAAACCAACTCCAGTTGCTTCTGTTCTTTCATTTTTGTAGGATGTTCTTTTCACAACCTGTAGCTTGCTTGACAGCCAGTCTGCTGCCATCAAGAAAGCAGACAGTGTATTAGATTCCTTCCTTAGTGTTTTAAGTTTTTGTATACTAATCCCAGATCAGACCTAGCAGCTGTTGTTCTAGTGAACCCCAGCTGCTGCTAAACATCTGGTTAATACCAGTCCCTCATGTTTTAACAAGGATGGGGAAAGCTTTTGTTTTGGGGAAAATGTATTCTTCTGCAACAGCAGCACTTATTTTTAGAATTCTCATTTGTCAAGCTCATATCTTAAAGTTCATGTTTGCCTTTTTTGAAAACACAAATAATAATATGGCATCAGCTTCCTCTTCTCAGGACAAATCTTTGTATAACCTAATTGCTTCTGTGTCTCATGTGGCTGCCCACTGTTTGAGATGTACTTATGATTCTGCTGGTTCCACTTCCAGGGCTGCTGCTACTGGAACTGTCATGAGGAGGTTTGCTTGGTCATGTTTTCAAAACCTTCCACAGAATGTCAAAGGTGAAAGTTTGAACTCCCCTTAGAGAGAGAGAGAGTTAGTTGTTAGACCATCTGCTGCGGAGGTCTTTAAAAGGTGTGATGAGAACAGTAAACTGATTCAAGGAATTTCTCAGATTTTTCAGCCTTCCATCCCCAAGTTTACCAAGATTAACCCTATTTAAGCACAACCCAGATAACTGGATGGGGAACAAAAAATATACCCCTGGGATTTCACCTTTGTCCCTGCTGGACAGTGGCATAGTGTGCTGACTTGCTGGAACATGGGCTAAATTCTTGGCTAGGCTTGGAAGTTACTCAGTGCCATTAGCCTTGTAACTGCCTATGATCCTAATACTACCCCTACAACTTTTTTTTTTAAAAAAAAAAGCAAAATAAACAAACACAGCAAACTGCTGCTAAGCAAATGTTTAAAAATCAATGGCAGGGACGTTCCAAAAAGAAAGGAAGAACCACCCCACAGACAAAATGATTGTCTAATAAGTCTGAATGACTGTCCACAATACTCCCTTTTCCCTTCCCGCTTTGGCAAACCCTTAATCCCTCCATAAAGTCTGAAACTCTGTTTCTCTCTTTGGCAACAGGTTACAAATGGCACTGGGATTCTCTCCCTCCCTTTTGAATGATTACCCCCATCCACTAGACCAAACTCCTCTTTTACCTCCTGTCATTCTGCATCTGTTGTCTCAGGAGGTGATAGAAGTAGTCTTTCCTCCTCATTGAGGAGAATGGTTTTATTTAAGGATGTTTCTGGTAACAAAGAGAGAAGATTCATGGAGACCATTTCAGGATCTTTCCTTTCTAAACCTGTTTGTGACAGTGCTCAAGTATAAAATGTTATCCCTTCACAACTTGTTGCCCCTTATTCCTCATTTGACTTTTCTGGTGACTTTGGATTTAAAGGATGCACATCATCACGTTCATATACATAGGGTCATAGGGTCATAGGAAGTCACTAGCCTACTGGCCCTGAGGCCCTTACAAGCCTAGCCAAGAATTACCCCATGTTCCGACAAGTCAGCATCTGATGCCCCTGTCCAGCAGGGACACAGGTGGAATCCCGGGGGTGTATTTTCTGTTCCCCATCCAGTTATCCAGGTTGTGTTTAAAAAGGGTTAATGAGGTACTCTGCTGGACGTGGAGAGGGAGTCTATTCCTCAGAAGGGGGAGTCTCTGGGACACAAATCTGTCCTGCCAACAAGTCCTATTGATGTCACAGACAAGGTTGAGATGAGGCGTGTGGGTTACTCGAGTGGAGCTTGACTTACGGGCATGCAGCAGTCCCATCAAGGCAGGGTTTGAGATTGCTTTATATGCCAGGTAGAGGTCACCTCTCAGGAGTCTGTATGAAACTGAGTAGAGGGCCAGGGCTTTTAGCCTACCTGTGTAGGGTAGATGTTTGAGGCCCTGGATTCCCCCAGTGAGGAACCTCTGTTGTCTGTCCAGCTGCAGCATGTGCTTTGTGAGGTATATGCCAAAAGGGGTGTTGTACTCAATAATGGGTCTTATATGGGAAGAATAGAGGGATGTTTTGACCGCCTTGTCCCTGGATGAGATATCCTTCTTAATAAGGTGGGGCATGCAGAAAGCTTTCCATACAACGGAGGCAATATGGTGGTCAAAAGTCAGTTTGCTATCAACCCGGGTGCCGAAGTCCCTCACAACTGATTGTGTGCTTAGGACCTTGTTATTAATGTGATAATTTGTGGGATGTCACTGTCCCCAAAGAGGATGATGATGCATTTTTTGGCATTCAGTTTGAGGCCATGTTTCTGGCACCAGTCATTTGTTTGGGTGAGACCCTCTTGGAGGATGTCCAGATCACTAGGGAATTGATGACAGTGCCCAGCTTGCAGTCATCTGTAAACTTGATCAGCCGTAGCCCACTGGTTTGGTCTGCACCTCAGGGAAGTATATTCCAAACAACAGAGGCCCCAAGACCAATCCCTGGGGTACACCACTCATTACAGGTCTACTACTTGAGGTGGCTTCCCCAATTTTGGGTTCTATTAGTGAGCCAATTTGCTACCCATTTGGTAGCATACGGATTCATGCCTAGTTGAGAAAGTTTATTTATTATATCCGAGTGGGGGATAGTATCAAAGGCTTTGGCAAGGTCAAGGTAGGTGGTTGCACTGTCTTCCCCTCGTCCATGGCTTTGGTGACTGTCTCAAAGAAGTCGACCAAATTTAACAGGCATAACCTCCCCTTGACAAAACCAAACAGTCTGAGATTGAGTGTTTGGAGGTTGCCAATGTCCTTGTTAATGAGGTCCATGATAATCCGTTCCATGGCCTTGCAGGTCAGGTTAGTTAGGCTGATGGGATCCAAAATATCTGACTCTGTCCCATACTTCCACTCTGGCTCTGAGCAGGGGATATCAGCAGTCACAGTGAAAAATAACTTTCTTGCCAGCTTGTGAAGAAACAGCTCAAAGGCTTCACAAGAGCAACAGACAGCCTTCCACTCCTTTCTAGTAGATAAGCCCCCTTTGGGGAACCTTTCCACACAGATATTTTAGCTGCATTATTTATAGGTATATATAATATAAAAAGTGTTATTCACTTTTGTTTTATATCATGTGGTTCTGTCGCTTTAACAAACCCAGTATTTTTCTAATATCAGAAGTTTCCTGTTAGGGATCATTGCTTTTAGCTTTAGCTAATTAGGTAGCTACTTTGCTGACAAAGTGAACTGCTGATGTAAACTTTTTACTTTTTAAGTAAATGTTTAGTGTGGGGAAGTGTTTTAGTAGAGTGAGAATGACTACCTGTTATGTAGTACTTGCGGTCATGCTGTGACAACTTACCGGATATTTTTTTCTGTCAGACCAAACTTTCTTTGCAGGTTTCTGACAGTGATTTTAGTGTGATGCTTATGTATACAGTATGCTGGGGACTCTGTATGTGTGTGAAAATGTAAATGTGTTGCTTGTGCAAACTATCTGATGCTTTACTTTTCAATGGACTCATTCCAACAATCCGTACTGCATACAAAGCATCCAGCTTGGTGACAGCATGGATACTTGCACCACTCCTGCTGGTCTGACTTCTGTAGTTCCTAGAAAAAGAAAACAACTTACTAGAGACCCCTAGCCTACTCTTCAGTCTCAGTCTCTAATTCATCCAATAGTGGGTGACTCTGCAATGGCCAGTAGTTGTTCCTCAGATAACTCACTTAGCTGTCCATATCCTCTGATGTAGTCCTTTCAACCACAGTGAAATGGGGGGGGGGTTAGCCACATCCTCTTTGGCTGCTCCAGTGTCCAAAGTGAGCATGGGAGAATCATCCCTATGTGAAAATCATTAGCATTTACTGGGCCATGGAAACATACCAGGAGATGCTGAATGATGTGGCCAGGTAAAGAGATCTCTTAACGAGGCAGGTGTTCCTTCTCCTAATCAGTATTCAGGGATACTTGTGAAGAAAAACAACAAAAGGTTAAAAATTGATTTTTCTGAAGACATGGTATCTATAAAAGAAGATGATTTTCTTACCTTAGCCAATACATTGTTAAAGACAGTTAATCATGGTATTCAAACTACAGTACCCGAGGAAGAAATGTCAGACAGTTCTGACAAAAGACAGAAATGGGGCTTCATCTCCTGAAGATTCTCCAGTCCAGTTCTCAGATTCTGTTGAAATATGGCCCTTGCAACCTTCTTTGGAGGATTTTTTTTCTTTTCTCAGATCACTGCCAGGATAAATTAGCTGTTCTAATGTGAATGAGTAGGTGTTCCCCCTGAACTGAGGACATTTTATGTCATGTTACAAGTTATATACCTCATTCTATTGCGTAGTCTTCCTCTAATGCCAGCTTTAAAGGACCTGTATAATGCTGCCTGTAGCAACTATCTTTCACAACCTTCAGTCCTCAGCAAACCAGATAATCATTATAAAATATCCTAAATTAGCAAGCCTTAGGTCTGCTCCTGCAGCTGTTTTCACATTTTCACCTACAGGGAACAGGCTCCTGGTATCCTCCAACCTTTCCACTGTGGACAAGAAGGGGAAGATATTGGACAGATCTGGGAATTTTTTTTTCTTCTTCAACAGACGTGTGGAAGTTTGTGCTTTTCTTGTATAGACATTTTGAGGGAACTAGCCAGCACTCTTCACCCTGACAGTCATACCTGTCAAATTCTATTATTTCTAACATTTCCTGAGTATCTAAGCATGCCTTAAGGTGTGTTCATCTCCCTCCCCATACATATCTCCCAGCAATCCCTGCCATCTCAGTCCATATAGGGAAATAAAAAGATGTGGCAGGAGGGGAACAATAAGAAAGAAATCCTACCTAAGAAGGGACAGTCTAGAACCACAGAATGACTATACCAGCATTCTTTCCCTTCTCCCCTCCTGTGTCTGTCTCTCAAAATGTTTTCCAGCAATTGGCTCTTTACATTCCCCCTTGGAAACAAATTGTGACAGACTCATGGGTGTTAAAGGTGGTTCAGGGTGGATACAAATACCTTCTTTCAGGGGAGTTCTTCCCCACCATCCAATCCAAACATAATTTTTCCTTAAGTAGGAGTTTTAGAACCAGTGCCATTAAATCAAATGGGCAAAGGCTTCTATTCTAGAATGATTTTTGTTTGCATACCGTCACTTTACAATAGCCTAAGGCTTCAGGAAATGTGTCATGTTTTCTTTGTCTGGGTCACCAGTTGGTATAATGGTTAAGGTCTTTGGCTCCCGTGCAAAAGGTACAAAGTTTGATCCTGACCTTTTGCCAATGCATTTGTGGAGCTTGTATGTTCTGTGTGTCCCTGTAGGATTCCTCCCACCTGTCAAAAATATGCTGAATGGTTCCACCTCAAACTCACCCATGAATAGAGGTGTGGGTAAGTAGCACAGACTCTAGATGGTGCCGTATATGGGAGAAGAATTGTACAGACCAACCACTTTGGGCATCAACTGTGGTGCACAAGCTCCTCGAGATAGGAGAACAAGGATCACAGACTGCATGTCATATCAGGGATAGCCACTCGGTGTAAAAATGGGCTCTAGGTGACCTAATTTAGTCATGCAGACTAGTGTCACCAAAAATGGACTTAGATATTTGCCAGTGCTAAGTGTTTTGAGGATCCAGCCTATTCCAACCTATGCCAGGGACCCATACTAATGATAGGAGGAATATATGTGTCCCTGTTGGCCAGTGTGCCCACCATAAAGCCAAGCAGTCATGAGTTAATAAGCTACTGGTTGGCTTTGCTCAGCTCAATCAGCTGGGATAGCTCTTGAGCAAAAGGTGATGTAAAACCAATCAAGTGCCAAACGTAAGCTAAGAATTGCAACACTCAGTGTAGGTTTACTGACAGGATGCAACTTGAAAGTGGATGACATCATAGTAAGGAGGAGGCTGGACATCTTGTGCATCCAAGATGGAAGGGCAGTGCAGCAAAGTCACTTGGCTTGGGGTCCAGAGTCTACTACACAGGGGGAAGACAGGCTAGAAATGGTGAGGAGTGTGACAAACTGAAATGATGCCAGCCCAGCTAGCTGGAATTTTGTAAATAATTATATGTCACTTGAAAATATTAATATGAGTTATATAAAAATGTGACACTGCCAGCCCAGCTATCTGGAATTTTGTAAATAATCATATGTCATTTGTGAATAGTAATATGATCCATAGACTTGTCTTACAAATGTAAGAGAACTATATATTATGTGTATATTAAAGTACTGGTGCAGAAGTGTGTGTTGAACTGTATGTTATGTACTAAGCTTCAAGAATGTAACAACAGTGTACCCTACTGGAAAAGAACAGAAATCTATATGGAGTATGTGCCTGTGCAAATGTGTGTTTTAATGGTAGAAGTTGGAACATACAGAGTTAACTTGCAAAACCTCAAGAAAATAAGTGGAAATTGTTTTACGATTCTGTTATCGCTGTTTCAGCTCAGAGCAGACACAATGTCTAGTGTTGGAGGTTGTCCTATTGTCTTGAAACAGAAATAATTACTAGGTTTCAAATGTAAAAGTGTTTTAACTGTTTTATGACTTTCAGTTCTAGGCAAACTTCTGAGAGATATGTACCTCTGACACAGAGGTGCTAAATTCTAAGTTTCTGTTAGCCTGGGAACTGAAGGCAGTTGACAAAGTGTGTCCCAGCTAACCCAGCAGTAATGTGTATTATTAATTTAATAACTATTTCAGAGAGTGAGACTGTGCATTTTGTATTTGTCTTTGTGTCTGACAACATCCTCTCATCAGCACTCGCCTTGCTAATAGTAAGTAACCAGATTACAGTGATTTCTCTTACAGATAGAAATATAGTAAGATTAGTTTAGATGTTTTCTGTATTTATTTATGTCCGTCATGCAATTGTTGTTTTAAAATATTTCCTGGGATTGTGAACTCTGTAGTCACTTTGTTGAGTTATTGAATATTGTCTTGTTCTTTTATTATTTCTTACTAAATATATTTAAACCTTTTAATTGTGGCTGGTTTGTTTAGAGATATTTAAGCTCTTAGGGTACTTGCATGTGTATATGATGACACTGTATTTGGTGTCACTGTACAGGCCACTCCTAAACAGCCTTGGCCTTGGTCACACTTACCATTTGGATAATAGTAACATTACACAGTAAGATTGGTCACCCTTTGGGAAGGGCCTTAAAGAAGCTGATAAGGGGTTCTGGTGGCAGTGCTAACTACCTTATGGTTTGGACAGAAGGGGTCATAGCTTGTAAATGTGTGCTAGCCTTTCCCAGGTGTGTGTTTGTGTATAATTCAAATCTCAAAGTGTGTGTGTGTGTGTGTGTGTGTGTGTGTGTGTGTGTGTGTGTGTGTGTGTGTGTGTGTGTGTGTGTGTGTGTGTGCGTGTGTGTGTGTGTGCAACTTGGGCAGGGGCACGAAGCACTGGGTGGACAGAGAGAGTGCTGGGAGGACTTGGCTTGGAACCCTGGCTAAGGACTCAACTCTATAGCTGTGCCAGTGGGGAATCTTATTGGGGATATGGAGAAAGAGGGAGAAACCAGCCCCAGACTGACTGTGATCTCTGTGTGCTGTTCAGGGAAATTGTACTTTACTGTGTATGTACTTGTCATCCTCCCAATGTACATGTCCCGTATTAGTGTTGATGGTGAGGATTGAGGCTCCTTGATTACTGGGCCAGTGTAGGGGTGTCACATATTAACTGGTGGCAGTGATGGGATAGCCATATTACATATTAATTGTTTAATAGTGGTGAGTTAGTGGTGGTGCTGTGGTAGCGTTGTCGCCTCACAGTAAGATGTTGTCCTGTTCGATTCTCAGCTAAAGCGTCTTCTGTGTGGAGACATGCGTGAATGGGCGTACCTTCGTTGAAGGTTGTGCGTCAGAGCTGGCAACTCGGTACATAAAAATCTACTGCCAATCATTAGCGGACCGGAGTTCTGCTGTGGCAACCCCTAACCGGGAAAAGCCGAAAGATACAACAATAGTGGTGAGTTGGCCACATCACATATTAATTGGCTTGTAGTAGTGTGGATATTGAATTACTATTGCCTGTGTACAGTGGTAACTGATGGTGTTTGTACTCTCAGTCAGCCATGCAGTGAACATTCAGAGTTCATATCACAATTGTTTTATTTATTTATTTATTTTTGTTAGCTTAGTTAGTCAGGGAGACGTGGCAAACATGTCAGCAGAGGAGTATGGCAAGCTGACAAGGAGCCAGTTGGCTGAGATGCACCAGGAGAAAGGACTGGTGCATGCCAACCTGACTAAAGCAGACATGATTGCAGCTTTAGTCACAGCTGCATCACAGGGTAGCAACCAGGAGGACAATCAGACTGGCCGTGGAGATGTACAACTCTCACAAAATGGACGTAGAACTTAAAAATTCATCTGGAGTTAGAGGCTTGAGTTGGAGGTCCAGCATTTGGAAGTAGAGAGACTGAGACACCTGGAAGCTGAGAAGGAGGAGAGGCAGCGGCAACATGAAAAGGAGATGCTGACCCTTCGCCAGAGTCATGGAGGTAATGGAGAATGGAGTAACTGAACCCCAGAAGCAACAAAGGTCAGTAAATCTCTTCCACAGTTTACAGAGGGGGATAATTTTGATAGTTTCATTCATATGTTTGAGAGGGTATGTGAACAGTATAATGTTGACCAAGGGCTCTGGGTATAGTTCTTGACTCCCTTACTCCATGGAAAAGCTGTAACTGTTCTTTTCAAACTGTCTGACACTGATTGTTTAAATTATAATCTAAAGAACTGTTTGCTAGAATGTTTTAAGTTAACACCTGAAGCTTACAGAAAAAAAGTTTTGTGAGCATAGACGCAAGGCAAATGAAAGTGTGTGTGTGAATATGTTGCTGAACTAAGCACTTATTTTCGTAGGCGGATGAGTGGATGTCAGGTTACCACTTTTGAAGGGCTGGCAGACCTTTTGGTGAGGGAACAAGCCCTTAGCACTTTGCCTGAGGACATGAGAATCTGGTTAGTTGATAGACAATGCAATAATGTAGATGAGTTGGGGAAGAAGGGAGACCAATACCTAGCAAGCAGGACATCACTGCACAGGTAAGGGACACCCAATGCTGCTCATGGGTCTAAGGGAACCCATGGTGGACAGCCCAGACTGCCCCAACAGAGTCCACCAGTAGCAGGGGAAGCCACCAATCCAGGTACATGTCCAGGACCAATGGTTAAATGTAAATGCAACCAGTGGGGCCATATAGCATATAGATGTCCACAGAGGCAAGGTAGGGAACAAAGGTGGTTGAGCCAGTAGGTGGGAATGATAAAATGCCAACAGTAGATCATCTTGAGACAACAAGAGTACCAGACTACCACCCTGCAGATGTCCTGATAGGGAATGATTTTCCCTGCGCTTGCTAAGCAGCCTACTGCGGTCTATCTCTTTACTCCTTAATTACCAACTAAGCTGTACTTCAAATGTTTTGCCACTAGGTGGCACTGCACACCCACTAAAGTGTGAAGTCCATTTCTTTACCTTTTTCAGTTCCCTGCCATAGCTGTCCCCAACCTCTTAGCATATTGTCCCCACTGGTCTGCTTTGTCCTGTGCATAGTACATTTTCCTACCCCCCCCCACACTCCCAAGCCTTGACTCACCTTGCTGTTCCTACTTCCTCCAAGCTCCCACTTTTCAGCTACAGCTGGCTGATTGGTTTCTGCCAACCAACTTCTCTCTAGCTCTTCCCGCTCCGTTCACCCTGTGGGCTCACTCTGCTCCCCTACCCTGCCCCCAAATTCCACCCACCCCAGTGCTCCTAAACGTATATTCCAAATAGCCACACTCCTCCTACAACAGTCTATCACCATCCCTCATTCCTCAAATCCACTCCCACTTCCATACCACACCCTCCTGCTTACAACCATCCCCTCTCCTAATCCCACACAGACCATGCAAGGCATACTACCACTACTAACTCTCACTACTCTAGCATACACCACATCTATACACTCTAACATACCATTAAACACTACCTTCCACATAACACATGCCCACACACACACACACACACACACACACACACACACACACACACACACACACACACAAAAAACATAGTAATCTCCTCCACACTATTTAACAATAGCTCATTATTTTATATATGCAAAATATTAACCACACTACCTCTCAATAGAGAAATGGTATCTAGAAGACATACA
Source organism: Protopterus annectens (assembly GCF_019279795.1). Taxonomy (NCBI): domain Eukaryota; kingdom Metazoa; phylum Chordata; order Ceratodontiformes; family Protopteridae; genus Protopterus; species Protopterus annectens. The sequence continues at coordinate 1,107,116,586 of NC_056737.1, read as the reverse complement.
GACATAGCTCACGCCATAAAACTCACACTATTCCTCAAAAAATGCCTACTAATCTCAGGAGACATACACCTCAACCCAGGTCCATGCAACCCAATTCTCTCACACAAACAGAAATCAGATCTACTTATTATTAACCTAAACTCAAGAAGTATATCCAACAAACTACATGACTTACACGCATTCATAGCCCACTACTCCCCAGATATACTAACCATTACTGAGACCTGGCTAAAACCTACCACACAAAACAAAGAAATCCCCCCCCCAGGTTATAACATCCTAAGGCAAGACAGAGATACTAAAAAGGGGGGGGTAGAGTTGCAGTCTTATTTAAAAATACACTTAACCTCCAGCCTCTGAAAACCCCCACTTCCCAATTTTCAGAATGTTGAAACATTAGGCTCTGTTATGTCCCCCAAAAACAAAAAGAGAATCAACATCCTCTGCAGATGTTTTTCCTGTTTCACTGTTGCAGTCATTATATTTGGATAATCTGCTTGCAAGTTACCCTCACTTGGCCTGATTAACAAAGTCTTGGGTCCTGCGTCGGTTGCTGTCCCTTCTTCCATGACGTCAGGTCGTCAGGGGTGTAAAACATGCAGCCGATACCATGACATCAGTTTTTCTTGCCGTGCGGTGCGAAGCAGTTCGCAAGTGCCGGTCGGCTGACTCCTGAAATTTTCGTTTTCGAGTTTCAGAACTGAAGTCTTCAACTTAAAGCTAAGTACCTCGTTGTGGAAACTTTTTCTTACTCCTTACCAATGTCAGTAAAAGTTAATGATTGCATTACTTGTGGAAAGCGAATACATCATAAAGATTTTCATTCATACTGTATTCCTTGCCTAGGCCCTGACCACGACGTACCTTGCTGTCGGTTTTGTGGCTTATTTAATCAGCGCACTATCCGTCTTCGGTATATTTTTGCCTCTAAATATTTCGGGTCTCGGTTTAATTATCCAGAAATGTCATCGGTTAGCCATCCGACTACTGGGATTCTGAAAAAATGCAAAGATAAAGACAGAGACAGGCTGCCGAGGTCCAAAACTGCTGCCAACGCTTCTACTAAGCCAGTCGCCAGTTCACCGGTACTCAGTGAGGCGCTTTTGCAGCCCCTGATACCCACTACTTCTGATTTGCAGGCCTCTACTGAGACCCATTTGGAGTCCAGTATGCCGTGAGATACTTCAACTATGGAATCCACGAATGTCTCTACCTTGGATGGGTCTAAAGCCGCTGTGTAGGCACCGGCTTCTGAGGGTGTATTCAGGCCTACAGACTTGCATATTAAATCCTCACCTCCTTCATTACTAAGGCCTAAATCTCGATCCATGTCTAAAAAACTGACACCCAGGCCACATGCTCAGGCCCCTATGCCTAAAAAACAAATGATAAAAATGGCTGAAGATCTAATAACTCTAATCAGGGGTAGTCAACCCATCCCCCCCCCCCTGAGGCCTAGGGCTGAGCTTGATTATGAATCTTCTGATCAGGATTCTGTTTCTTCTGACTCTTCTGATCACCTGGATTTGTCCATACCTACTTATGAGGATTCTGATGCAGAGGATTCTATTCCTTCTGCTTCCCCTCCTGAGGATTTTTCTTTTGGGGAAACTTTACATACTTTAAGGGAGCATTTTCACTGGGAAAGCCAGGAATTTTCTGATTCAAAAAAGAGGCTTAGGGATTTCCTTCTCCTACCTCAGCATAGGCTTTTAGCTATTCCTCCTGTACTAGACATTGTTGATGATGTTTTCCTGGAATCCAGTTTGGCCCCTGATTCCCTACCTCCTGCTCCTAGTAAACCTGACAGATACTACAGGGTCCCTGAGTCCCACAAGTTCCTATTCAAAAATCCTGTTGCAGATCCAGAGACTATTTCTCAGGGGCCCAAGGGCATTAAGGCTTCTACTGCTAAAAATCCTACCCCTTCTGATAGAGACTCCAGAGCGCTGGATAGATGGGGTAAGAAGGTTTACACTTCAGCAACCTTGGCAGTCAGAGCTTTAAACTGCCAATTTTACATGTTAAAATATGAGCAACATGTTATTGGACTGCTTAAACAGAAAATGATGTTGATTCCTGACTGTGTGGAAAAAGTTGGAAAACATACTTTGCAATGTGGTTTTGATTCTTTAAAGGCCTCTTGCAGGGCTGCTGTTACTGGGTCTGTACTTAGAAGGCATGCTTGGCTTAAGGAGCAATCTTTGCCTGATCATGTTAAAGCTAAATTGTTGGATGCTCCTTTAAATCAGGACTACCTGTTTGGCAACAAGGCTGAAGAAGTTCTTAAAAAAATGGAAGCTAAAGCTAAATCTATGCAAACTGTTAGATTTTTTACAATTGCAACCTCCTAGATTTAGTAGGCACTGGCCTACTAAGAATTGGTCCTTTCCAGTCCCTTCCAGGTCTTCTTAAGCCAAACCCAGACACAGCAAAAACCCCAGGTTTCAGTCTCAGGGGGCTCTCAGAACTAAGCAGTGGGGGCCTCCACTTCTAAATCTGGAAATAACAAGACACCCCCCTATGGTAAACAGTCTCAATGACTTCCTTTTAAAATTTCCAAGCACTTATCTTTTGACCACCCCTTTGGGGGGAAAGATTGCTCTTCATGCAAAGAACTGGGAACTCATAACCCAGGACAAATGGTTTTAAATATAGTGTCCCAAGGATACAGATTTCATTTCCAAATGTTGCCAACACCAAATGGGTGACCAGACCTGCCCCCAAATCAGTGGGCAGAGGCTCAAAAACAAGTACTTTCCCTCTTAAGCATGTGGGCTATTCAACTGGTACCAGAGGAGGAAAAGGGACAAGGTTTCTACTTCAGACTTTTTCTGGTACCCAGAAAAGACAAATCATGGCGTCCAATCCTAGACCTGTCTACTCTAAACACTTTTCTGGAGTTTCCAAAATTCAAGATGCTGACTCTTCACCAATTACTTCCTATGCTAGGCAAAGACGCCTGGTTGGCAACACTAGATTTAAAAGTAGCATACTTCCACATCCCAATCAGGGAATCTTGCAGAAGATACCTACGCTTCAAAGAAGGCTGCACGCATTATCAGTTCTCTGCACTGCCCTTTGGCTTGTCTACTGCACCCAGGGTATTCACAAAGTGCCTGGCTCCAGTTATTGCATTTTGCAGGCAAAGAAGTATCCAAATATACCCATACCTGGACGATTGTCTAATTCAGGCAGAAAGCCAGGGCATACTTTTGAATTATCTGGCATTTGTAAAAAGGGTTCTAACTTGTCTGGGGTACACCATAAATGAAAATAAATCACAACCGGTACCCTGTCAACAAATTACATTCCTGGGAGCAAGCTTGAATACAACTTTCCAGATGGCTTACCTCACGCCAGAAAATCAAATTAATTTGGTAACCGATTTCAAACAAGTGGTCACAAAAACCCTGCTGTCTGCAAGACAAATACTGCAAGCCTTGGGGTTCATGGTTTCCTGCATTCTTCTAATTTTATATACAAGACTGCTTATGAGGAAACTACAGTGGTATCTAAAAAGTCTATGGAGTCAACATTCTCACAGCCTGGAAACAATGATTCCTATCATACCTTGCCTTCATCTAGAGCTCCTCTGGTGGGCAGAGGCCTGCCACCAAAACAAGGGACTACTATTCACACTACCCCCTGCCAACCAAACCCTAGCAACAGATGTATCACACTATGCATGGGGGGGCTCACCTGGCAGGGAAGTGCATTCAGGGCAAATGGAACCCAAGTCAAATGCACCTACATATCAATCAAAAAGAAATGTTAGCTGTACAGAATGCTCTGACAGCCTTCAAGGACTACATTCTTCCAGGACAACTAATGGTAAAGATGGACAACACCACGGCTATATGGTACATAAACAAGCAGGGGGGTACACATTCCTACCCTCTTTGCAGACTAGCCATGGCATTGTGGAACACAGCTTTGAGCTACCAAGTGCACCTACAAGCTCAATTCCTGCCAGGAAAATTAAATACACTGGCAGACAGACTAAGCAGAAACCTCATGGACCTACACGAGTGGAAACTGGAACCAAGGATTTTCAACATGTTGACAAGTGAATGGGGGAGCCCAGACATAGATCTATTTGCCTCCCCCGAAATCTACCAGTTGGACAAGTTTTGCGCAAGGACTCCCCACAAACAAGCCTGGAAAGTGGATGCTCTGTCCTTCAGCTGGAAAAACCTATCAGTCTACACCTTCCCCCCGCTGCCTCTGCTCTCCAAAGTTCTACTAAAAGTCAAACAGGACAAACCAAGGATGATCTTGATTGCTCCAGACTGGCCGCTCCAACACTGGTACCCCCTCCTGTGCAGTGTGTCGCAGTTATGTCCATGGCACCTGTCTCAGACCCCTTCCCTGCTGTCTCAGCAGGAGAACCAAATTCTGCACCCTCAGCTTCCAACATTGAACCTTGCAGCCTGGCTAATCACTTAAATTCACCCTTATCATCCCTCAGCAAACCTGTGTTGGATGTCATCTTAGAGGTATGGATACCTAGTACTAGAAAATCTTATGCTGAAAAATGGAAAAGATTTTGTGCCTGGAACCATTCTCATGGGATGAGCACAGCAGCACCCAGTTTTCCTCAGATTTTGCAATATTTAACTGAGATGCTTCACAAGGGCCTTTTTCCTCCATTAAAATTCACGCCTTAGCCATTTCAGCTCATTATAACACAGAACCTCCCCTCTTCTCTTATCCACTGCTCAAGCAGTACCTCAGAGGGGCCAAAAACTTGAGACCACCCAAGAGAGCTCCAGCCCCTGCCTGGGACCTTAACTTTGTATTGGAGAAACTCACTCTACCTCATTTCGAGCCAGCTGCTACTGCAGACTTAAAATTTATTTCTTGGAAAACAGCTTTCCTTTTAGCAATCACTTCAGCTAGAAGGATATCTGAATTACAGGCCCTTATGGCAGTGGAGCCTTTCATCATCTTTCATGCGGACAGGGTGTCACCCAAGGCCAATCCATCCTTCATGCCCAAAGTGGTATCCAGTGTGGCTCTTAATCAGTCCATTCATTTGCCAACCTTCTTTCCCAATCCACAGAACAAAGGGAAACGGATTCTGCATTCCTTGGATGTGCACAGACAACTTAGATTCTACTTGGACAGGACTAAACCTCGAAGAAAATCTGAACAACTGCTGGTAGCATTTGCTGCAGGGGCAGAGGGGAAGGCTATTTCAAAACAAACCATTTCTAAATGGATAAGCCATTGCATTCTTTTCTGCTATAAACACCATGGAAAACCTTTCCCCCAGGGGATCAGCTCTCACTCCACCAGTGCTGCATCTACTTCTGCAGCCTGCCTCAGAGATGTTCCTACCAGGGACATCCTAGAAGCTGCTACCTGGAGTTCTGTAACATACTTTCACCAAGCATTATCATTTGCCAATTTTCTCTAATTCCAGAGCTGTCTTTGCAACTGCTGTCTTGCAGGGCCTTATAGCTGGCCCTAATGCTATGTAAACTCCTCCTCCCAACCATAGCTTTGGGAATCTACACAAATGTAATGACTGCAACAGTGAAACATGAATAACATAGTACAGTTGTGTACACTTACCATAAATGTAGATGTTCGAGTGTATTCACTGTTGCAGTCCTGGTTACCCTCCCTCCAGCCCCCTAATCTCTTCTGGCTATACCTCTACTTTCCTTTACTATGCTTAAAAGCCTTTTTGGTGTATTTGCTTTTTGTTGGAGGTATACCTTTGTGTTTTTATGTTTATTTGCTCCCCATTAGGGGGCACCTGACATCTGGGGCAAGAAAAACTGATGTAATGGCGTCGGCTGCATGTTTTATACCCCTGATGACCTGACATCATGGAAGAAAGGACAGCAACCGATGCAGGACCCAAGACTTTGTTAATCAGGCTGACTGAGGACAACCTACAAGCAGATTACCCAAATGTAATGACTGCAACAGTGAATACACTCGAACATCTACATTTATGGTAAGTGTACACAACTGTACTTTATATTCCTCCAGGAAATAACTCACCTATAATAGAAGATATATTACAATGGGCTACAATCAACCTACCCCAAGAAACCATCCTGCTAAGCGACCTAAATCTACACTGGCTAGCCTGCAACTCCAACAATCCCTCATATTAACTTATTCGGATTCTCACAATTAATCCAAGAACCCACCAGAGTTGACAAAAAATCCAAAAGAACCTCCAGTCTCGATTGGACTTTAGTTAATCTCCCCAAAGAAAATTATCATGTGGGCTGCCTACCTAATGAACTGAGTGACCACTGCCCCCATTCCTCCTTCGTAAACAAGTAAACATACCCAAACCCATACAGTTTAAGGGAACTAGAGATAAGCACAAGGTAAATCCACAAATTCTTAACAGCAGTGTGACTGACACCCACTAAAAACTCTACCATTAGACCAGGCAGTCGATTTCTTCAATAGTACTTTTATGAATGTTCTAAATATACTAGCTCCCATCAGGAAACTTAGAACTAAAGTTAACTATGCCCGTTGGCTAAATAGGACAACAAAAGCCTTACTAAAGGCCAGAGACAATGCCCGGAAGAACTGGAAAAAGAATAACACTAGCCAAGAAAGACAAAAATATCAACAACTTCGGAATCAGGCCAAATAACAAACAAAAATGGATAAATAAAACTACTTCCTAGACATCCAAAACAAGCATTCCAGAAACCCCCAAAAGTTCTGGCAGGCTATCAATTCCCTTCTAAAACCCTGCAAAACTACCACCCCAGCTACTAACACCAATACTGATAATGACAGCATAGCTTCTCAATTTAAACTTCACTTCACAGAATCAATTCTCTCATTATCTACCCAGCTATCCAACAATAACTGTAAATTCACCCCAACTATAGATCAAAATAACATACCCACCTTTACACTCTCACCTGTACCAACCTCCACAGTTAGAAAACTACTCTCTAAACTAAAACCCACCACTCTCGCAGCAGATGGTCTACTCACTAATTTCCTAAAATTAGCTGCAGAGTTGCTAGCCTACCCTGTCTCAATTCTTATAAACTGATCTATACAAGAAGCTTACATCCCCCAACTATTGAAAGTGTCATATATTATTCCCCTTCAAAAAGGCGGCAACTCCTATGAAATATCAAACTACTGGCCCATTGCTATCCTATCCCCCCTTTCCAAGCTCCTGGAGAAATGTATTCACACTCAGATAATGCATTTCTTAACCTCACATAATCTCCTCTCCCTCACACAGCATGGCTTCTGCCCAAACCACAGTACAACTATTGCTCTTCTCTCCTTTACCAACCAGGTTAACCAACTCAAAAACAACAACAACTTCATATCAGCCATATTCTTAGATCTATCTAAAGCATTTGACATGTTCTCCCATAACCTACTCTTAGACACTTTATCCACCATGTCCTTTGCCCCCTCCACTACTTCCTAGTTCAAAAACTATCTCTCTGATAGTATACCTTGCCATTTCACTGATTGTTTTCTATCACCTCTACTACCAACTACTATAGGTGTCCCTCAAGGATCAATACTGGGTCCTCTACTATTCACCATTTTCATTAACAAATTACATACCTCCACCCTGCATGCATCACGTATACAGTACGCAGATGACTCCACACTAATCTGCTCAGCCCCATCCATAACCACTCTCCAAAAGCTTACCCAAGAATCCTTCTGCTCCGTGGAACAATGGATTACTGAGATCCAACTTATTTTAAACCCCAACAAGACCAAATTACTCCTTTTTACCCCCAATAAATCCAAAACCACACCTCTTTCCTTCACTATCACCTCCATAAATGGCACCACAATCTCCCCCTCCCCCATAATAAGCTCCTCGGTGTTGAAATAGATAAAGATCTTCACTTTGATGTCCATATCTCGCAAACCATTAAAGAGGTACATAAAAAATTAGGAACCTTATACAAACGCAAACAGTTCCTATCAGATCAAGCATGAATCTCCGTAGCCCAAACCCACCTCTTGTCTACCCTGATGTATGCATCACCAATCCTAATTCATATCAGGAAAACAGACCTAGACAAACTAGAATCATGTTACAATAAAATTGCAAAATTCTCCAGTAACTCCACTTTTAGAAGTCATCACTGTCTTGCCCTAAAGGAATTACAGTGGTTAGAACTCCCACAGCTAATTACTTACCATCAACTAGTGCAAACTAGTGCTCACCTTCAACATAAGAAGAAACCCTGACAAAACCCCAGCCATAAAGCATATACTAAACCAATATTCAGCAATTCGTCCTCTATGCTCATCCAACAAAACCCTGCTCTGCATATCCAAAGCCAACAATACTGCAGGGAAAGCTCTTTTCTCTCATACCATCGCTAGGGAATGGAATAACCTCCCCCAAAATATCTCTTCAGCACCATCTACCTTACTGTTCAAAAATGTCACTTAAGTCACATCTCTTGCAATCCTGGCTCTGTCTTTGCATCACATAAATGCTTTTCTGCTCTCCTCCAAATCTTGCTACCCTCCTCCCTTCACTACTTACCATCTCTAATATACATTACTCAAATACTCCCATATAAGGCCTACTATCTTACATATTATTTTATCTGTAAAATGTCTCCTTAATGGCATCAGTTTTTGATTGCATCACTCAATGTGTGTTTTGTTCTACCAATACTGACATCCAGGGTCTACTATGTATAAGCTAAGCTTGCTTAGAACAAACTGTTATGTGATATATCTCTTTGATTGTATATATACCTCTGTACAGAATTGTTTTTTGCTGTAATTGTGTTGTTGTGGAGCTTTTCTCCCCAGGCCTCCGCTGTAAATGGACCTCGCTCCAGTCGGACTTTCCCGGTAAACAAATGTAAAATAAAATAAATAAATAAAAATAAAAAATAATGCAGTACCATGTATGCATGCAGTTACAGACAGGCTTGGAGACAAGCATTTGGGTCTGGTAGTCTGGGGGAGACCCAGACAGACCACACACTTGCAGCCAGGACTGGTGAAGTGGTTACTTCAGGGAGGGAGCTACCCTGTAGCAGTGAGCCTGAGCTGCTTGTGGGTACTGATGTTCCCTTGGACAGAGTGACTGCAAGGGCAGAGGTTAGTATTAGTACCCAGGCTGACAGTTTGGCACCGCTGTCAGAGAATACAAGACTTCCTGTGGAAGAGGAGCTGGGAAGGGTTACAAAGAGAGAGTTGAGACATGCTCAGCTCTCAGACCCAACATTACAAGGCCTGAGAGAGGTAGCTAGTGAGGCAACTGATTCTCAAAGGAAGGGGGAATCTGTATACTAGGGCATAGGGTTACTGTATAGAGAGTGGACCCGTGAGGGAGGGCTAGAGGGTGAGACAGTACAGCAGTTGGTAGTGCCCAGAGCCTGCCGTCTGGCATTTCTAGCCATAGACCATGATATTCCCTTTGCAGGTTATATGGGCATAAAATGTACAAAGAGACATATTATTTATTGGCCTGGGATTTCCAGAGCTGTAACAGGGTTCTACAGGACCTGTGAGCAGTGCCAAAAGGAAGGCATAGCAGGAGACAAGGTGAAAGCTCCTTTGATGCCTTTGCCTTTGATTGAGAAGCCATTTCAGAGGGTAGCTATGGATATTGTGGGGCCTCTGAGTACCCCAAGTTCCACAGGGAAAATGTATATCCTAGTGGTAGTAGATTATGCTACCAGATACCCTGAGGCAGTGGCTCTGTCCTCCATTGAGGCAGAAAAGGTAGCAAATGCTTTGTTAGAGGATTTTCAGCAGGGTAGGTTTCCCAAAAGAAATACTGACTAACAGAGGTGCCAATTTCATGTCAGACCTGCTGGCTTGTCTGTAGACGTACTGTGGGGTGAAGCATCTAAAGGCCACCCGCTACCATCCTCAGACTAATGGTCTTGTTGAGAGGTTAAACTCTACACTCAAGTCCATGCTTCAGGCATTTGTAGACCAGTTTAAGAGGGAGTGAGACAAATATTTGAACCATCTGTTGTTTGCTTACAGAGAGGTTCCCCGGGAATCCACAGGTTTTTCACAATTTGAATAGCTGTATGGGCATAGGGTGAGGGAACCTCTAGATTTAATTTGAGATGAGTGGGAGGGTGAGTGTAAATGCCACAAGGAGCCTGTTGTGGCATATGTCCTAAACCTCAGGACAAGGCTCAGGGAACTCATGGGCTTGGCCAAGAAGAACCTGTCAGAAGCCCAACAGCAGAAAAAGGTTTGGTATGACAGGAATGCTCGAGACAGAGAGTATGCTATAGGGCAGCCGGTAATGATTCTCATTCCTGTCAGACACAACAAGCTGCAGGCAGCTAGGGAGGGACCCTACAAGGTGGTAAGAAAGGTCTGTGATGTTAACTACATGGTAGATCTGCTAGGCAGGAGGCAGGGAGCACAGATTGTACCATGTTAACATAATGAAACCTTACCATGATGGGGAGGCCCTTGTGCTAATTATGGGCAATATGATGTAGGAGGAGTCTGAGTGGGATCTATGGTTACAGGGAACCAGCCAGCCAAATCCTATATTACTGTGGTGGAGCCTAGGGTTGCAGGCATATGAATGGACAGTGCAGCAAGGTACTGGGGTCAGCAATGCAAGGCAGCTGGAATCTCAAGACAGGAAATGGGGTAAAGTATTCCCAGATAGACTCAACTCTCTCAAGCAACGTTTTTCAAGGGTCACTTGAAAAACTAGCTTGAGTTTTTGTGAGGAGAAGTGTGACAAACCAAAATGCTGCCAACCCAGCTAGCTGGAATTTTGTAAATAATTATATGCCATTTGAAAATATTAATATGATTTATATAAAAATGTGACCCTGCTAGCCCAGTTAGCTGGAATTTTGTAAATAATCATATATCATTTGTGAATATTAATATGATCCATAGGCTTGTCTTACAAATGTAAGAGAACTATATGTTATGTGTATATTAAACTACTGGTGCAGAAGTGTGTGTTGAACTGTATGTGTGTGTTGAACTGTATGTTATGTACTGAGCTTCAAGAATGCAACCACGGTGTACCCTGCTGGAAATGAACAGAAATGTATATGGACTATATTTGTCTGTGCAAATATGTGTTTTAATGGTAGAAGTTGGAACATACAGAGTTAACTTGCAAAACCTCAACAAAATAAGTGAAAATTGTATTATGATTCTGTTATCTCTGTTTCAGCTCAGAACAGACACAGTGTCTAGAGTTGGAGGTTTTCCTATTGTCTTGAAACAGAAATAATTACTAGGTTTCAAATGTAAAAGTGTTTAACTGTTTTACGACTTTCAGTTCTAGGCAAACTTCTGAGAGATATGTACCTCTGACACAGAGGTGCTAAATTCTAAGTTTCTGTTAGCCTGGGAACGGAAGGCAGGTGACAAAGAGTGATGTCATCCCAGCTAGCCCAGCAGTAAGTGTATTATTAATTTAAGAACTATCTCAGAGAGTGAGTCTGTGCATTTTGTACTTGTCTTTGGATCTGACAACATCCTTTCATCAGCACTTGCCTTGCTAATAGTAAGTAACTAGATTACAGTGATTTATCTTAGAGATAGGAATATAGCAAGATTTGTTTAGATGTTTTCTGTATTTATTTGAGATTGCCCTGCAATGTTTTAAAATTTTCCCTGTGATTCTGAACTCTGTAGTCGCTGTGCTGAGTTATTGAATATTGTCTTGTCCTTTTTTTGTTTATTATTAAATATATTTAAACATTTTAATTGTGGCTGGTTTGTTTAGAGATATTTAAGCTCTGAGAGTACTTGCATATGTATTTTGTGACACTGTATAGGCCACTCCTAAACAGCTTTGGCCTTGGTCACACTTACCATTTGGATAATAATAACATTACACACTAAGATTGGTCATCCTTTGGGAAGGGCTTTAAAGTAGCTGATAATGGGTTCTGGTGGCAATGCTAACTAGTTTATGGTTTGGGCAAAAGGGGACATAGCTAGTAAATGTGTGCCAGCCTTTCCCAGGTGTGTGTTTCTGTATAAATCAAATCTCAAAGTGTGTGTGTGTGTGTGTGTGTGTGTGTGTGTGTGTGTGTGTGTGTGTGTGTGTGTGTGTGTGTGTGTGTGTGTGCGTGTGTGTGTGTGCGTGTGCGTGTGTGTGTGTGTGTGTCAGCTACTTGGGCAGGGACACGAAGCACTGGTTGGACAGAGAGTGCTGGGAGGACTTGGCTTGGAATCCTGGCTAAGGACTCAACTCTGTAGCTGTGTCAGTGGGGAGTCATATTGGAGATCTGGGGAAAGAGGGAGAAACCAGACCCAGACTGACTGTGATCTCTGTGTGCTCTTCAGGGAAATTGTACTTTACTGTGTGTGTACTTGTCATCCTCCTAATGTGCACATCCCCTCACTGGTGCTAGTGGTGAGGATTGAGACTCTTTGATTACTGGGCCAGTGCAGGGATGTCACAAGGAAATTGTGGTGAGGGAGAGGCTTCAAAAGGCAGTGAGAGCCAATATTCTAATATTGAACTTAGTACTAAACACGCTGATTTTTTGTCAAAAGGATTTAACTTTGTGCCAAGTAGAAGGGGGAATATTGTTGATTCACTAATAGATTTAAAACTCTTTACTCGAAAAATGAACCTTAAGTTGAATGCTGAGATGGACTTAATTAACAATAATCATGGAATGGATGATAGAACATTAAAAAAATCCAGCCTTTTTAACTCTGTTATGAATCCAGATGTGGCAATTTTTGAACATATTTGTGAGTGTGAATACAGGGAACATTACAGACATAGAGAGCAAGAAAGTAAATTTAATCTCACAAAAGATGAGTATAGTATATTAAAGTTTATTGGTAACAAGGATTGTATACGCATAATGAAGCCTGATAAGGGCAATGGGGTTGTGGTGGCTAATAAGCAAGATTACTATAGTATTATGATGTCTATGTTGTTGGAAGAGAATTATAGTGAAGTCAGCATAAATGAAATCAACATAGCCTATCAGAAGATAGATATGGTCTTGGATGATATGGTATTCCAAGGTGAGATTACTGAAAGTGAGTATGAGTTTATGCAGAATCAATATCCTGTTGTAAGTGCTATTTTTGGAATACCAAAAATCCATAAAGGACTCAGTAATGTTAAATTTAGACCAATTGTTGATGGGAAACGTAGTAAAGTGAGTTTTATTAGCCAATTTTTGGACCATAAATTAAAGAAGGGCCTTGAAGTTACACCACATTTAGTTAAAGACTTGTGGCATTTTCTAGAAACCATTAAACATTGGGATATACCAAAAAAGTTTTATTTTGTAACCATAGATGTTTGTAATTTATTTAGTGTGATTCCACATGATGTGGGGTTGGAATGGCTGGAAGAACAGCTTTATGTTACTGGGGTCTACGAACAAGATAAAGTTAATACATATGTTAGACTAATGGAACTAGTATTAAAAAACAATTTCCTATATTTTGATGGTCTTTACTTTAAACAATCTCATGGCGTAGCTATGGGGGCAGCTTGTGCCCCCATCTACGCCAATTATATCATGGCCTATTGGGAAAGAGAGTACGTACACAAAAGTGAATATAGTCCATACATAAACACATATATGCGATTTTTGGATGACATTTTTATTGTTTGGACAGGAAACAAACTATTATTAGACAACTTTATAGATTACATCAACAATACTGTGTGGTTTTTGAAGTTCACACACTCAACCAATACTGAGAAGATAGATTTTTTGGACTTTAGTTTAATATATGACAAGAAAGAACATAGAGTGAAATCAACTATATATAGGAAACCTACCTTCTCAAACTCGTATTTACATTACGATAGTTGGCACCCCAACCATCAGAAGAAAGCCATAGTTAAAGGGCAGATGGTTCGAGTAGTACGAATGGTTAGTGATACTGTGGACTTTGAGAACGAATTAGATTTTGTAATAGGAATGTTTCTCAATAGAGGGTACCCAAATAGGTTATGTGAAAACCTGAAAAAGGAAATTGTTTTTAAAAGGAACAACAAGATTATGGTTCCAATTATATTATCGGATGTAGATCAGTTTGGATATTCTACCCACCAGAGGGAGCATAATACATTTGGTAATGACACCATTTTATATATTTTAAGGTACAACAGTGACACTGAGTTCATAGTCAATATTGTAATGAAATATTGGGATATTTTTCACAAACACAAGGAGGAACAAAGGCTTTTTTTATTTAAGCCTAAATTTGTATATAGAAAGGATTGGTCATTGAAAGATATTTTTGAAAGGGGTATGGCAGACAGTAATAACATTAGTAATAAACCCAAAGGTAACTATAAGTGTGGAAGATGCACAACATGTAAACATATTTGGACAACGGGACACAAAATTTTTGTAAACAACTGTGACATTGTAATTAATGGTCATTTTGATTGTTTTACTAAAAATGTGGTGTATTTGGCTAAGTGTCAACAATGCAGGGCATTTTATGTTGGAAAAACCTGTAGAAGGTTTAGGGATAGAATAAAAGAACATATGTTAGACATACAACATAAAAAATCTGTAAATGCCCTAGCGAGACACATTATGACCAATGGTAGTCACACTTTTAAGTTTTGTGTGATACAGCAGGTGATTTATGATCTACAAGGTAGAATTACCCAGTTCCATTTAGACATGAGTGAGCTTATCTGGCAACTTAGGCTGGACGCCTGTATTAACCCAGGCTTGAATGAATTTCTTTCAATCAAGCCTTGGCTTAAAATAAGAAATATTCAAAATATTTAAATTTTAGCTGTTGAACATCAGTAGTGGGTGAAGAGGTTATTATTTATATATTCTATATACATATTGAAGTAATTGTAGCTAACTTTTAAAATTTTTAATTAATATTCACATACACATAACACATATGCTTTTAGAATAAATAACCATATACACATGTGTAGGATGATTTACATTTTTTATATATATTTTTTTTAGGTATGTATATTAATTTTTTACATACACTACAGCTAGGTTTATGCAGTATGTATTGACTTTGTAAAGGCAAACCAATGAAGCAAACATAGGCAGAAGCTGGTGCTTTTAGGGTTTGGTTTTCAACTCAAACTAAATTAAATAAGTGTCAATTAAGTGTAATTGTTTAATGAGTTTTAGTATATATTAGTGGTACTATGTCACCAATCTGATGAAGTCATTTCCTTGGGACGAAACCTGGGTTATTGGTGATTTCAGTGCTGCTATTTTGGAGTGTTCACTGTTTTTATGCGTTTGGAATAAACCTGTTTTTAACATCTTGGGCAGTTTGGACATCGTTCATTCAGATTACCGTTGAAGTTAGTACTATCCAGTACAATTTTTGGTTCAAAAGGCAGTGAGAGCTGTCATCAGAATTAGTGACAGACTCATGGCAGTCAGACCTCAGTATAAGGACAGAACACTAGTTATAATCTCAGCCTATGCCTCACAGCAGGGTTGTGATAGTGAGGAAAAGGCTGCAGTTGCGGGGCCAGTTAGGTTAAGCAGGACAGCATGAGTTGTTGATAATGGGTAATCCAGATGCACATTCTGGAACAGACAGAACAGGATGTGAGGACTGCCTGGGTGTACATGGGTGAGGCAACAGGAATAAATGAGAGACCATTCTAGACTTCTATCTAGGAAATGGCTTCATGGTGGCCAACACATGGTTCAGCAAAACAGACAGTCATAAGATCACATACAGGAGTGGTCAAGGTAAACTTCCTCCAAGTAGGCAAAGGGCACTAGGGTAGAATCAGTGATTGCAAAGTCATCCCCAGTAAAACAGCCATTCCCCAGCATAAATCACTGGTTGCTGCAGTCAGCTGCAAATGGTGATCAGAGAAAGTTCTAAGGTCAGCTGAGACTAGGCTGAAGACCTGACGTTGACTGGAGAGAGGAGTTCAAGGAATTACTCAGGGTTTTAGCATCTTAGGAAGAAGAGGAAATTGGTGTTGTTGAAGAAGAATTGCAGTCTTTCAAAACAGCGTGTATGAAAACTATAAAACAGATATGCGGCAAAGCCAGCTACATGAATAAGGTACGTAAGAAAAGCTGGTTGTGGAATGCAGAAGTCTGCATCAAAAGAAGGAAGGAAGGAGTTCAGGAAAAAATGAAAGATAGAAAAGATGGACCAGGCTAAGAAGAAACACTTGTTTGCTGGCAAAGAGGCTAAGATAGGAGTTGCAATAGGAAGAACAAGGTATCAGAGGCACTCTACCAGTTTCTGGAACATGACTCAGTAGATGGCACAAATAAACTATCAGTTTGCAAGGTAGAGATAGAAAGATAAAGCAGATGGTCAATCACCCTTCATAAGGGATGTCAGCAACAACCTGCTCACCACTCCACGGGACATCAAAGATAGATGGAAGATGTACTTTCAGCAGCTTCTGAATGAACAAAACCCCACAGAAACTGTACTGCCCCAGACACAGCCTACAATGAAGGACAAGGGAGGAGCCCACCCTAGAAGAAGTAAGAACAGCAGCAGGCTTAGATGAGGTCACAGCAGATATGATGAAGATGTTAGGTGAGACAGTGAGAAATGGCTCCTGAGTAAACCCATTGCAGTATGGAGAGAAAGGTGTATCCCAGATGACTAGAGAATAAATGGCATACTATTGCCAGTGTACAAAAAAGGGGGGACATCTGTAACTGTGGGCAGTACAGAGGTAATCATGCTCCTATCACACTGCATGAAATTTCTGGAGAGGGTGATTGATAAATGAATACGCACAGTAGTAGAAAGTAAGCTAGGAGAGGAGCAATTCGGCTTTAGATAAGGATGCAGCACAACTCACCTGATGTATGCAGTGAGACAGATAGTTGAGAAGAAGCTAGAGATGAGGAAAGAGACCAACTTGGCATTCCTTGACTTGGAGAAAGCAAGTGACAAGGTCCTAAGAAAGATGATTTGCACAGTCGTACAGTGGTTCAGTGTCCCAGAAACATTGGTAGAATTAGTGCAGGCTATGTACAAGGACCCAATGCCTCAAGTATGAGCAATGTTTTGGGCATCAGGGTTCAGCCCTGAGTCCACTGCTGTTCATACTGGTGACGGATTATATTAGTAAACAGTTTGGATGGGGGGGGCAGATCAACAAAAGTGCTGTATACACACAATGTGGCACTACAGGCAGATGCTGAGCAAGAACTTCAGCAAAAAATAGGGGAATGAAATGCAAAACTGAAGGCATATGGGATAAAACTGGTAGGACAGCTGATAGCTGTCATCCACGCCACATCATCCAGAATATTCCTAAATCACAATTTATGAGAATGATAAGGATATGTTCTTCTTCACAGGATTGCTCTCATTTTTGTGATGATTTATCGAACAGATTTGTTGATCGTGGATATAAAACATACAACATTACCAAATCTTTGAAGACTGTTAGTAATTTACCTCGCTGTAAATTATTACAGTATAAATCTAAGAATCAGACCCAATTGGGTTCCAAGGACCATTCTATGTTGAGGTTAGTAACTACATATGGGGCCAATACCAATCGTTTTATTGGTATAATCAATCAACATTGGGATATATTACGGTCACATGAAATCTTGAACCGTATATTACCGGACCAATGTTCTTTTTCTTACCGTAGAGCCAGGAACTTAAATTCCTTTTTTACTCATTATAAGAGATACACTCCCCACACTTCCTTACAAACCACTTTAGGAGGCCAAATACTTAAAGGCAGCTTTCCTTGTGGCCATTGTTCTTTTTGCAAATATATGGTAAAAACCTGTGAATTTTCCACTAAAAATACGTCTCAGGTTTTTGATATCAGGATATTTGCTAATTGCAGTTCTGATTGGGCCATTTACTTGGCCACTTGTAATTGTTCGGCATTCTATATTGGACAGACCTCCAGGTCTGTCAAATTGAGAATTTGTGAACATATAAGTGCCATTAGGAATAGACGCACTACCAACGCTTTATATAAACATACTTTGGAACATCCTTCAGCTACTTTTACATTTGTCATTATAGACAGAATTATTCTTCATCGAAAATTTAAAGCAGGATGGCACCAAAAACTGAATGATATGGAGAATAAATGGATAATCAGATTAGGGGGTCTATTTAGACCAGGTTTAAATACATTAGAACCATCATATTGAGAGGATATTAAACTGTATTGAGGTGATTATTTTGATTTTCAATTTTTTCAAAATATGGGTAACCATGCAAATATGAAATATTGCAACATTTATTATAGCTGGCACTATTCAGTTTTATAAATTAATATGTGCCAGGTATATATGTATTAGGATTTGTAGTATATTTAGAGTGGCATGGCTATCATATTTCTATTGCTTTATATTATCTGCACATAATAATTTACATGTGCAGATTATTGTTTATATATATGTACATGTCTCTAATATGTTATAATTTGATATGAGATATGTGCATATATGTTTTTTTGTTGACTATTGAGATTTGCCTATTATGGGTTTTGTATATTGTATAACACATGTACTCATTTTAAATGCGGGTCATATCACTTTAAGAGTGGGACTATAAAAAGGGTCTAATATGGTGGATGTTTCTACTTTATCTTATTCTGGCATTGAGAAAGGCTAGCAATAGCCGAAACCGGTTTGCTTCAGCATAGGTTTTTACCTATGCTGACAAGATTTTTTGTGCTATGATGCAGCAATAAATATTATTACCATCATCCTGTACGTGCTGGTCCGTTTTTGGTTTGAGGACAGCTGTAATGACAGCAAATGGGGGAAATCAGAAGAAGCTGAGAAATGAGATAAAAGGGAAAATAGTGCAACAATTTAACAGCTTCAAGTATCTGGGAGTATCTAGTTATATAGAAAGGAATGCCAGAGGTTTTCCTTGCTCCATCGGTCTAGAATGCATGCACCACATGTTTTTAGTAATGTTGTTACTGGATAATTAATGTGCACATCTAGACTTGATGTTAGAGTTAAGGACTTCTCCCAGGACTTAAAAGAACTAGAAACCAGATTTAAGGCTAGGGGATATAAGCCTAATGATATAACATCAGGTAGATCAAAAGTTATTAATATGCGTGGAAATAGAGCTAAACCTTATTTTTCATCTGGCTATATCCAAAAGGATTTTACTAAGTCGCAGAATGACATATTATTTGTACTCATGGTTTTTAGTTCAGATACTAGGACATTGAAACATAGTATATATAAACACTGGAATATACTTAGTAGTGATCCAGCATTAAGTATTGTAGGTATAAGACTGAAATTCTACTATAAAAACAATATTTTGATAAAATGAATGCTATGGTATCCTAAAGGTGAGAAAACTCAGATGAGTAGAAAAGGATATGAAGGACAGAGAGGATGTGGGTACAAAAAAGTGTTATAATTGTGCATACTGTGAATATAGTGATACAACAGGTAAATTTATACATCCAGATACTGGCAAAGAATATAGGATCTGAAGTAGTTGTCTTCATTTGTCTTCAACCTGTGGGTTACGGATCCATATCAGATCTGCCTCAACCGCATATCCAGCATCTGATCTGAGCTCAAAGCTTCTCCCCCATAATGCCCCTGTCTCCTTCCTCCCTTCAGATCTCATTTGCTGCCTGTAACGTCCGCATCATGGTCTGAGCTCTCTGCTTTGTGATTGTGGTAAGTGAGTTGTTTTGGGGGTTTTATCTCTCTCTCTTTCTCTCTATCTCTATCTCTCTATCTCTCTCTCTCTCTCTCTCTCTCTCTAATTCTGTCCCTACTTTCTACCTCCCCTCTGCATGGTCGTCGGTAAAAAAACCCCCTCTTTTCTCTACATTCTTTACTTTTCTATAGCGTGTGCGGTGAGTCTTTGTGAATGTGCTGGGCCTGTCTTGGGAAACATGTCCGAAACTCCCAAGCCGGGATACAGAAAGTGTACAGACAGGATTCAGAAAGTGTACATAACTCTCCCCAGCCAATGGCCACACTCTGTGCATGGTGTGTCTGGGGGAGGCCCACCTTCAGACCTCTTGTTCCATATGTGTTGGGTTTAATCCCAGGGCACTGAAGGACAGGAGGGATAATTTAATCCTAAAGAGCCTCCTTCCCTCTTTGGGGACTGTAGTCCCGGCGCCCCCAGTTTCAGCTTCTGCTTCTACCACTGCCCCGGCCTCTGGGACTCAAACCTCTGCCAAGAGGTCTGGGGAAGGGGAGTAATTAAAAAAGGAGAGGCCGAGAAAGTGGTCTCCAGAATCCTTGGCTCTGACCAGCCCTCTGCTAAATCTAGGCCAGCTACCAGACCAGAGTCTCCCTCGTTCCATTCTCCCCGGTTTTCCCCTGAGCCAGAAGAGCCCTGGATCCAGTCTCCTGTGCAGGATTCCCCTCACTGTCATTCCAGGCCAGTGTCAGTTGCCTCATTCTCCCGCTCCACCCAGAACCTTAGTGATGCAGAGATGGAAGTTCATCCACACCCAGATTCAGAAGGGAGTCTTGCCCTGCCCCCTCTCCCTCTGGAGTGGGGAGCATGCAGTCATTCTTCACTCCGATTACTCCTTCTCTGATCTGACCTTTGGTTTCAGAGCCCTTGGATCCAAGGACCCTCAGGGTCAAGGGGTCGGCACCAACGGTACTTTGTACCTCGATGCTGGCCATGGCCTTGAGTGTGTTGGATCCAACAAGCTCTCAGAGACGTAGCCTTGGCGTCTGATCCAAGGGGATGTTGTCAGCTCTGTGTGTGTGTTGGAGTGCAGTCTTCCTTTCGGTATCTCGGCACTTGGAGGCTCGGCTCTGGCTCCCCCATTGGGTCAGAGGGAGTCGGCTCCTACTGACCTTTCTCAGGATGTCCGTTCCCCTTTTGGCTTTTGATGTGGTGGAGAGGGTTCTCCCGATTCGAGAGCATTGATCATCTCATCCTCGGACTCTGCCCCGACTCCCTCTGTTTTAAGTATGGTTCTGGCCATCCTGCCATCTCAAGGACAACCTGCTGCCATTTTGCTTCAGGAAGTTTCTGCTTGGGAGCAGCAGAATGTTGATGAGTTCTCCCCAGAGATTCCCACTGAGAAGATCCCTTGCAAACGCACGTGAAAAAGGAGACACTTAGACTTCCCTCTGGAGTCACTCACCAAAAACACTGATTTGGAGGAAGGGGAAGGTTCCCGCTGGTCACCCCCCGAGGATATCTCCTTTGGAGACATCATGGATCTCCTTCGCCCGAGGGGGGGGGGGGGGTCTGCCCAGAAACCTACCTTTGACAAATCAGTGTTCCTTGAGGCATTTGGCACAGGCCCCTCTACTTCCTGAGTGTCCCCTCCTGCTGATCCATTAGTGGATCTGATAACCTCTCAGGCGTGGAAGGAACCGGACATGGTGGAGCCCATCCCAAAGCACCTAGATAAAGTTCTAAGCCCCCTGTCAGTTAGGACACACTGGAACAAGGGTTCCCCGGTTGATGCTATGGTGGTGGCAGCTGCCACTAAGGAAGAGGTGACTCAATAGAGCTCTACGGTTCATCCTCCTGACTGTGAGTCAAGCGCGATAGACTGATTCGGGAAGCGGGGTGTATGCTTCACTGATTTTTTCAGTAAGAGTGCTGAATTACATGGCACATGTGATTCGGCTGCAACGAGACCTGTTGAAGGAGATCTCCGAGGTGACCTCTGAATCCATGTCGGCAGAGGACAAGAAGACATTTTCTGCTTGCATGGGCACTCTGAGGGCAATCGCAAACACTTCCATGTGTCTCCTCTCCCATGCTACTGAGGGAACTGCTAGGGGAGATGGTACAGGCATTGCCATCAGGTGACATGCCTGGCTCCAGCTCTGTCAGTTCTCGGAATCTTTTAAGATATCATTCACCAATGCCCCATATGATGGTTCCTCCCTGTTTATGAAGTCGGTACGTGAGACATTGGTTCAGAGTGAGAAGGACAGGAAGACTCTGTCTGCCGTTGGGATCCACTTCTCTGCCCCTCAAAGATCCTTTTCCAGGAATCAGTGACTAAGAAGATGTGGTTCCGGAAGTATCAGACGTTTTCCCAAGACACTCAGGACTCACCTTCCCCTAGATTCAGAGCTGGATATGATAGAAGTTGATGCTCCATGCTTCATATATGAAGTTTATATAAGTTGCAAGACAGGAAGTTAGTTTTTGTCTTTATTTTGTACATCATGTTTGGTTGCTGATGAAGGATTTACCGAAACCGGTACAACCATGTTGGTGTACGGTTATGTTATGTTGCTGTCTTGAATTTGGACATTAAATGAAGATTGCCTAATTCCAGGAGTTTAGTGCTGGCTTTTCTTTTTTAACTATGATAGAAGTTGCCCTAGAGGCAGAGGGGGTCCGAGAAATTACGGGTCTCAAGAACCTTTCTCGGACAGACCAACGTAGCAGCCCAGAAGGGTTGCCCGACTGCTCATCTCTGCAGGCAGTTGGGGGGGCCGGTTATCGCTACACCTGATGGAGTGGAAGTCCATAACAACAGATCATTGGGTGTTGCAGATCATATCCAGAGGCTATTCAATCCCGTTCCTCGAGCCACCTGTACCACCAAAACAATTCCTGGATGTTCCACCCATGCACAGGGAGGATGCAGCACTGGAAATAGCAAAGCTGCTAAGAAAACGATTAATCCAACCCATCCCTCTTGACCACTCTGAATCAGGCATTTATTCCAGGGTTTTTTTGGTGCCAAAGAAAATGGGGGACCTAAGACCCATTTTGGATCTGTCCACCTTGAACCTGTCAGTGGCCAAGACAAAATTCCGGATGGTCACACTTCAAACTATCCTGCCCTTTCTGCAGGAGAATGACTGGATGTGCTCGATCGATCTCCAGGATGGGTACTATCATATCAAGATGGACAGATGCTCTCAGAGGTTTCTCCACTTCTGGCTAGGAGCCAATCATTATCAGCTCAAAGCGCTCCCCTTTGGTCTCACCACAGCCCCCAGGGTGTTCACCAAAGTGATGGCAATAGTAGCGGCTCATCTGAGACATCAGGACATTCAGGTTTTCCCCTACCTGGATGATTGGCTCCTCCCTGCCCCTTCCAAGCATCAACTTTGTCAAGTGAAGGATTCCTTTTACTAGCTCAGAGGTTAGGCACCACCATCAATCTCAGCAAGTCATCTCTGGCCCCAGTTTAGACCTTAGACTTCATTGGGGCTCGGTTAGACACTATCCAGACAGGAGTTTTCCTTATTCCAGACGGAATAAGCAGTCTGAAGCTACATGTTCTTTGCATTCTTCAATCTCACTCTCCAACAGCAGTAGTAGTACTATAGGCATTGGGGTCTATGGCAGCCATGATCAATCTTCTACCCTTGGTGCATCTTTGCATGCAGATCCTTCAGTGGACTCTTTCCAAACAATGGCCCCTGTTGCATTTTCTGCCATTGTCTTATCCTGTTTGAATCTCCCAAGTGTGCAAGGACTCTCTTCGGTGGTGGATTCATTCCCAGTATCTGGTCTGGGGATGTCCTTTTCTCTCATCATTCCCCAAGGCCAAGGTGAGTACGGATGCCTCCCAGCTTGAGGGGGGGGGGGTATTGTTTGAGAAGGACAGTCCAAGGCACATGGTCCCCTTCCAAGACCAGTTTGCATATCAACATCCTGGAGAAGAGGGCGATGCTTCTCTCATTGCAGGTTCTCCATGCCCATCTTCCCTTAGGGACGATTGCTATCCAGACAGACAACATGTCGGTGGTCTGGTACATCAACAAACAGGGGGGAACCAGATCTTACCCCTTTTGTCACAAAGCCATGAGAGTGTGGGAATGGGCGATCTCCACCAGCCATTTTCTGGTGGCAATGCACATTTAGGGACAGTCCAACATTCTAGTGGACAGGCTCAGCAGATCTATCCTGATGCCTTACGAGTGGTCTCTGAATCCTTCAGTAGTGGAACAGATCTTTCACAAGTGGGGTC
Organism: Protopterus annectens; assembly: GCF_019279795.1. NCBI lineage: Eukaryota > Metazoa > Chordata > Ceratodontiformes > Protopteridae > Protopterus > Protopterus annectens. The sequence goes on along the minus strand of NC_056737.1, from coordinate 1,107,092,726 downwards.
AACCTCACTGCGATCTATTCACATCTCCTTCCAACACAAAATTTCACATTATAAATTGGACATAGCATCCAGGAACAGAGCACCCTTTGGCTCCGCTGTGCTCTGGAATATCCTTACATGAGGGCATCCCAGGTGTAAAGTAGCTGGGGACTCTGAATTTCACTCAGGGTAAAGCCCCCAGAGACACTGATTCATTCTTGGGCTCCCGGTTTTCTGTATGCTTATCCTTCTCTACCCTTGGTACCAATATTTCTTCAGAAAGCTCGCAGGCTGGGGAGCTTTGTGATCCTCATTGCCCCATTCTGGCCTTGCCAATCTGGTTTCCCTCACTGTGGTCTCATCTTGTGGCTCCACCATGTATGTTGTATCCAGTTCTGGATCTCATTTCTCATCCCTCAGGGATTCCCCATCCAGACCTGGACAGTCTAAAGCTCACGGATTGGTTGTTTCATTTCCCATGATTATCAGGACTCCAGGTTTATCTTCTCCTGTTAAAAGAATACTGGTGGCACCTCATAAGTCTTCCACCAGGAAGGTTTACTATAGCAAGTGGAAACGGTTTTCTATATGGGCTTTGCAGCGTGCATTAGATCCTTTACTGCTCCAGTTTCTGCAGTGTTGGAATTCTTATCGGGATTTTTCAACAAGGTGTCAGTTCGTCCACAGTCAAAATTCAGCTGCCTGCAATTTCTAACTTTCATATGGGGGGAAATATGGCTTCCTTAACATCTTCTAAGCTTGCAAGACCTTCCTTAAAGGTACCTTTCTTCTGAGACCCCCAGTGAAGGATCCTACACCACCGTGGGATCTTACATTAGTGCTTCAGGCTTTAGTTTCACCCCCCCCTTTGAACCTGCAGCTTTGGTAAATTTGCAGTTTCTGTCATGGAAGACTGCATTCTTAGTTGACACTACTTCTGCTAGGAGAGTGTCAGAACTTCAGGAACTATCAGTCAAGATCCCTTATATGATTTTTCATACGGACAGGGTGTCTTTGCGTACTAACCCATCTTTTCTTTCCAAAGTAGCTTCAGAGGGCAACATTAATCAGATGATCACTCTTTCGGTCTTTTTTCTAAATAAGGGAGAATATAAATTGCATTTGCTGGATGTATTTAGTTAGGCGGATTTCCCTGCCAGGTCAGGTAAAAGCACATTCTACCAGATCTATGGCCACTTTGATGGCTTTTTGGTCCAGAGTTTCATTGGATGATATTTGTTCTGCAGCTACTTGGTCCTCATCTCATACTTTCATTTCACATTATAAATTGGACATAGTATCCAGGAACAGAGCATCCTTTGGCTCCACTGTGCTCCGGAATATCCTTCCATGAGGGCATCCCAGGTGTAAAGTAGCTGAGGACTCTGTCCCACAGGTTGAAGACCAAATGAAGACAACTATTTCAGATAAAGAAGTTATGTACTCGCCATAATGTTCCATCTGAGTAGTTGTTCTTCATTTGCCTTCACCCATCCCCCCTCCTTCCCCCAGCCTTGTCTGAACTTTTGTTGGCTGTATAAGTGTAGAAGTTGGATGTCCTTTGTCCTGCTCTTTGTTCAGAAATTTTTTTTCTGGTAGTGACAAGGTCCTGTTGGGTCGGGTGTGAGTAAAGGATTGGCAGCAAACTCATTCGGAAGGGAGGAAGTAGACAGCGGCATTATTGGTAAGGGGAGGAGCTTTGAGCCTGGATCAGATGCCGGATATGTGGCTGAGTCGGATCTAATATGGATCCATAACCCACAGGTCGAAGACACATGAAGAGCAACTACTCAGATGGAACGTCATGGTGAGTACATAACTTCTTTTCCTATATTAATGCTAATTGCAACACTAGAAACATTGTTTATTTGGCTTACTGTACATGCTGCACTGCCTTCTATTTTGGGAAATCTAATAGAAGGTTGAGAGAGAGAATACATGACCATATCTATTGCACACATAAAAAGGAAAAGTTTAGTGCAGTTGCTAAACACACATTATCTGAAGGCAGATTACATGGTTTTAAATTGATGGTGATAGACATAGTCTATGAGGGCATGCGCCTAGGGGATGTTGTAAATAATACTGAGAACAGTGAACTAAAGTGGGTTTTGAGGTTGAGGGCGCATGCAGGAAAAGGACTGAATGACCATCTTTCACTGAAACCTGTCTTTAAACAGTGTAGGTCAAAGCGCAAGTGAGTGGTATGTTTTAACACACAATGTTTCCCTTTGTTGCCCAGCAACTGCTAATTGAAGTTTGGAAATGGTGGTTGATTTGGATTTTATTTTATTATTTAAGTAATACAATAATTGTGGTTGTTGTCTGATGAAGCGATAATCACGAAAGTGCGTACACCTTAATAAATATGTTTTTAACGGAATTAGTTTATATGAGTTCTTTGAGTGTTTTTTGCAGTGCGATTAGATATGTATAGCTTGTTTCAGTGTTTGGATTCCTTGTATTGCATTGTATTTATTTCTTATGTTGAGACAAGGGAAAGATATCTTGTGCCAAAACAGACTATTTCCAGATGGTTGTCTTTGACTGTTGCCTTTTGTTATGTCGACCAAGGTAAACCAGTTCCAGGCAGTATCAAGACCCACTCTATGAGGGCCTTATCTTCTTTGATGGCGTATTGGAAAGAGGTGGACACTAGAAATATTTTAGAGGCAGCTACATGGTCATCAGTACACAACTTTACAAGGCATTACAAACTGGATTCCTTTTCTAGATCCAGAACTGGCTTTGCTAGAACCATTCTCCAGGGGCTACTGGACCCATATCCTTCCTTTTCTCAGGTTGGATAGGGTTTGTTAATCAACACGGGTTCCTATTAGAAGGATGAAAACACATTTTGTCAAATGCGTTTTCGTCGACACATAAAGACCGAACAGGCAAAACAGCGAAGCGGCTGTTCAGCAAATTCTTTACCTGGGAAAGAAGTCACTTGGCCGCTTCATTGCTTTTCCGTGTTCTGCACTGTAGTGTGGTCCCTTGTCTGGTATAGCTCCAGTATAAATGTGCAAGAGTTACTGACCTTAGGGTTAGGGTGCGGGTTAAAGTAAGTGCATATGTATGAAAGTGTTTACTGTTTTGTTTTTTGTGTTAAATGTATGGTTGAGTTAAGTGGATATGTGTTTTAAGCTGTTTACTTTTTGTTTTGTGGGGGTAGAATTAGGGTTATGTGTTTGGAACTGTTTATGTAAATGTGCAACAGTTGCTGACCTTAGGGTTAGGGTGCGGCTTAAAGTAAGTGCATATGTTTTAAAATGTTTACTTTTTTTTCCCTGTTAGATGTATGGTTGGGTTACGTGCATATTTGTTTTCAGCTGTTTACTGTTTTTGGGGTGGTACAATTAGGGTTAAGATGCGTGTGTATGTGTTTGGAAGTGTTTTTTTTTTTGGTTGGAACAGAAATTTCATTCCCTAGGAAAGAAATCGATGTTCTAAGGTGTCGACATTTTCAGCTTTTGCTGAAAAAGGCTTGATGAAACATCGTTAAGCTGTTTTAAGCATTCAGTGTTTCAATATAGCCTAAATTCTACTGCAGCAGTGAGAATGATGAACATAGTATAGTGGTCTAAGTGCAATTACCCATAACAGTAGGTGTTTGAGTTCCTCACTGCTGCAGTGACTGCACCCACCTGCCATCCCCCTTCTTTTGTATATAGTTACAGTTTGATTGACAGTTATATCTTTCAAAGTTCAGGATGAGTAAGCTTTTTCTCTCTTTATGGGCAAGAAGTTCTTAAAGATTGCTTCACTCAGACTGTTGATTTCCCCTCCATATGGCTGTCCAGTCAGCAGTCAGAGTGAAGGTGTGGGAAGGAGCTAGAGCTATGTCAAGCTATCCGGTTGTTCTCTCCTAGGCAGCATGCAACCTATATAGCCTAAAAGTTACTACAGCAATATGGCAGCATACAGCAATCATCTCACAACTGTATTTTCCATCCTGTCTTTGTAGTTCAAGAACTAATGCCTCTAGTCATTTGATTACAAATCTTCAGTATCTTTCAAACTGTTTGATAAGTTTAATGAGTTATATTCCAAAGGGTTTGCTGTACTTCATTATTTCTTGTGACCCGTACTGAGTATAAGGGAGTGGTTAGCTTTTAGACCTTGATGACATACCTTTGGCAATTAGCCAGACTAAATAAAAAGCTTTCCTCACAACCATTGTCACATGACATTCAGAGGTATGATGAGAGAATGGATGGGTTATTTATTAAATCACAAATGTGATAAATTGTGACTCAACAAAGTGCAAAACTCCTTTATGCTTGTTTGTCACATTCCTAGATTGCAGTGTAACCAGCTGTTAAAGCCATCCTTAAGAAAGTTTTGCATCTGAGACCAAGAAGAGATAGATTTCTGCCACTTAAGACTTGAATTAAATGTTAGCAAATCTGAATTATCTCCCTTTAAACTGCTGAATCTGCAGAACTAAAATGTCTTACCTAAAAACGTTTGCTCATTCATAGGTTTACAGGTACTTACTAGGCTATTAATCTGTGAGGATCTTAATAAGCCTATAAGTACATTCTCAGAGTAGTTTTCAACCCTTATATTTTTCAAGCAAATAACCCAACTGTAATATAATATGCCAAACAAAGATATGTTGGGACAGTGCTACTAAACTGGGTGTGAATCGACGATTACCTATCCATTCATCCAAAATACATTTCAATAGAGTAAGAGAAGTACTTTGCTTTGTGTGGTGTAGAAGATGGCTGCACAGAAGCAGTATTTTTTGTAATGCAAACCTTTTCCTCCAACATGTTCTGTTTATTTTACATAAGAGTGAGCTGTCTTAAGTTGTTTTTAAGGCGATAAAAGGCGTGAAGCTCCTACTCCTGCTTGGGATCTCAATTTTGTGTTGGAAAACTTACCTACAACCTTTTGAGCCTCGGCTACTGCTGAATTGAAATACTTGTCATGGAAGACTGCTTTTCTGTTGGCTATTACTTCTGCAAGAAGGGTGTCTGAGTTGCAGGCCCTTATGGCAGTAGAGCCATTTTGATTTTCCATAAGGATAGGGTATCATTACGTACTAATCCTTCCTTTATGCCTAAGGTGGTTTCTAGTGTGGCTTTAAACCAAACTATTCATTTGCCTACTTTTTATGCAGACCCCCAAAATAAAGGGGAAAAGATTTTGCACACTTTAGATGTACACAGGCAATTGCGTTATTATTTAAGCAGGACTAAGGATTTCAGGCAGTCTCAGCAGTTGTTTGTTTCTTTTGCTTTGAGTTCACAGGGCAAGCCTGTGTCAAACAAACTATTTCTAGATGGATTGGCTTTTGCATTGCATTTTGTTATTCCCATCATGGCAAGGAGATTCCAGCTGGGATTAGGCCTCATTCCACTAGGGCTACTGCCACTTCAACAGCATTTCTAAGGGGTGGCAACTAAGGATATTTTGGAAGCAGCTACTTGGAGTTCAGTGCATACTTTCTCTAAGCATTATCACCTTCCTATCTACTCTAAGTCTAGGGCTGGTTTTGCCACAGCTGTTTTGCAAGGCATGTTGTCAGCTCCTGCTTCTTTATGATTTGCCAGCCTCCCTTACCTCTGCTTTGGGATTCTACCCAATAGTAGGACTGCAGCAATGGGGAACGAAGAACATAGTACAGTTTTGTACCTACCATAAATGTAGATGTTCGAGGATCCCCATTGCTGCAGTCCAATTTACTCCTCCTCCTTCCCCTCTGTGTTTAGGGGTGGTTGTGTAGGTGAGGTTACATGCTTATATTTGTTGTATATATTCTTGTATATATTGTACATATTTTTGGTGCAGGTATTTTGGGCCTTGTCTTTTTAGGGTCTTCTGACATCTGGGGCAAGAAAAGACTGAGGATATGACGTCGGTCATGCGCATTAGTGCCCTGACGTACTGACGTCAGTCTAATGCGCCCTGACCGACGTCAGCCTTATACTCTGGTATTCGGGCCGACTGGATGCGGACTATACCCAATAGTAAGGACTGCAGCAATGGGGATCCTCTAACATCTACATTTATGGTAGGTACAAAACTGTACTTTTTCTGTATGCTTATCCTTCTCTACCCTTGGTACCAATATTTCTTCAGAAAGCTCGCAGGCTGGGGAGCTTTGTGATCCTCATTGCCCCATTCTGGCCTTGCCAATCTGGTTTCCCTCACTGTGGTCTCATCTTGTGGCTCCACCATGGATGTTGTATCCAGTTCTGGATCTCATTTCTCATCCCTCAGGGATTCCCCATCCAGACCTGGACAGTCTAAAGCTCACGGATTGGTTGTTTCATTTCCCATGATTATCAGGACTCCAGGTTTATCTTCTCCTGTTAAAAGAATACTGGTGGCACCTCATAAGTCTTCCACCAGGAAGGTTTACTATAGCAAGTGGAAACGGTTTTCTATATGGGCTTTGCAGCGTGCATTAGATCCTTTTACTGCTCCAGTTTCTGCAGTGTTGGAATTCTTATCGGGGATTTTTCAACAAGGTGTCAGTTCGTCCACAGTCAAAATTCAGCTGCCTGCAATTTCTAACTTTCATATGGGGGGAAATATGGCTTCCTTAACATCTTCTAAGCTTGCAAGACCTTCCTTAAAGGTACCTTTCTTCTGAGACCCCCAGTGAAGGATCCTACACCACCGTGGGATCTTACATTAGTGCTTCAGGCTTTAGTTTCACCCCCCCCTTTGAACCTGCAGCTTTGGTAAATTTGCAGTTTCTGTCATGGAAGACTGCATTCTTAGTTGACACTACTTCTGCTAGGAGAGTGTCAGAACTTCAGGAACTATCAGTCAAGATCCCTTATATGATTTTTCATACGGACAGGGTGTCTTTGCACTAACCCATCTTTTCTTTCCAAAGTAGCTTCAGAGGGCAACATTAATCAGATGATCACTCTTTCGGTCTTTTTTCTAAATAAGGGAGAATATAAATTGCATTTGCTGGATGTATTTAGTTAGGCGGATTTCCCTGCCAGGTCAGGTAAAAGCACATTCTACCAGATCTATGGCCACTTTGATGGCTTTTTGGTCCAGAGTTTCATTGGATGATATTTGTTCTGCAGCTACTTGGTCCTCATCTCATACTTTCATTTCACATTATAAATTGGACATAGTATCCAGGAACAGAGCATCCTTTGGCTCCACTGTGCTCCGGAATATCCTTCCATGAGGGCATCCCAGGTGTAAAGTAGCTGAGGACTCTGTCCCACAGGTTGAAGACCAAATGAAGACAACTATTTCAGATAAAGAAGTTATGTACTGCCATAATGTTCCATCTGAGTAGTTGTTCTTCATTTGCCTTCACCCATCCCCCCTCCTTCCCCCAGCCTTGTCTGAACTTTTGTTGGCTGTATAAGTGTAGAAGTTGGATGTCCTTTGTCCTGCTCTTTGTTCAGAAATTTTTTTTCTGGTAGTGACAAGGTCCTGTTGGGTCGGGTGTGAGTAAAGGATTGGCAGCAAACTCATTCGGAAGGGAGGAAGTAGACAGCGGCATTATTGGTAAGGGGAGGAGCTTTGAGCCTGGATCAGATGCCGGATATGTGGCTGAGTCGGATCTAATATGGATCCATAACCCACAGGTCGAAGACACATGAAGAGCAACTACTCAGATGGAACGTCATGGTGAGTACATAACTTCTTTTCCTATATTAATGCTAATTGCAACACTAGAAACATTGTTTATTTGGCTTACTGTACATGCTGCACTGCCTTCTATTTTGGGAAATCTAATAGAAGGTTGAGAGAGAGAATACATGACCATATCTATTGCACACATAAAAAGGAAAAGTTTAGTGCAGTTGCTAAACACACATTATCTGAAGGCAGACTACATGGTTTTAAATTGATGGTGATAGACATAGTCTATGAGGGCATGCCTAGGGGATGTTGTAAATAATACTGAGAACAGTGAACTAAAGTGGGTTTTGAGGTTGAGGGCGCATGCAGGAAAAGGACTGAATGACCATCTTTCACTGAAACCTGTCTTTAAACAGTGTAGGTCAAAGCGCAAGTGAGTGGTATGTTTTAACACACAATGTTTCCCTTTGTTGCCCAGCAACTGCTAATTGAAGTTTGGAAATGGTGGTTGATTTGGATTTTATTTTATTATTTAAGTAATACAATAATTGTGGTTGTTGTCTGATGAAGCGATAATCACGAAAGTGCGTACACCTTAATAAATATGTTTTTAACGGAATTAGTTTATATGAGTTCTTTGAGTGTTTTTTGCAGTGCGATTAGATATGTATAGCTTGTTTCAGTGTTTGGATTCCTTGTATTGCATTGTATTTATTTCTTATGTTGAGACAAGGGAAAGATATCTTGTGCCAAAACAGACTATTTCCAGATGGTTGTCTTTGACTGTTGCCTTTTGTTATGTCGACCAAGGTAAACCAGTTCCAGGCAGTATCAAGACCCACTCTATGAGGGCCTTATCTTCTTTGATGGCGTATTGGAAAGAGGTGGACACTAGAAATATTTTAGAGGCAGCTACATGGTCATCAGTACACAACTTTACAAGGCATTACAAACTGGATTCCTTTTCTAGATCCAGAACTGGCTTTGCTAGAACCATTCTCCAGGGGCTACTGGACCCATATCCTTCCTTTTCTCAGGTTGGATAGGGTTTGTTAATCAACACGGGTTCCTATTAGAAGGATGAAAACACATTTTGTCAAATGCGTTTTCGTCGACACATAAAGACCGAACAGGCAAAACAGCGAAGCGGCTGTTCAGCAAATTCTTTACCTGGGAAAGAAGTCACTTGGCCGCTTCATTGCTTTTCCGTGTTCTGCACTGTAGTGTGGTCCCTTGTCTGGTATAGCTCCCGAGTATAAATGTGCAAGAGTTACTGACCTTAGGGTTAGGGTGCGGGTTAAAGTAAGTGCATATGTATGAAAGTGTTTACTGTTTTGTTTTTTGTGTTAAATGTATGGTTGAGTTAAGTGGATATGTGTTTTAAGCTGTTTACTTTTGTTTTGTGGGGGTAGAATTAGGGTTATGTGTTTGGAACTGTTTATGTAAATGTGCAACAGTTGCTGACCTTAGGGTTAGGGTGCGGCTTAAAGTAAGTGCATATGTTTTAAAATGTTTACTTTTTTTTCCCTGTTAGATGTATGGTTGGGTTACGTGCATATTTGTTTTCAGCTGTTTACTGTTTTTTTGGGGGGTGGTACAATTAGGGTTAAGGTACGTGTGTATGTGTTTGGAAGTGTTTTTTTTTTTTTGGTTGGAACAGCAATTTCATTCCCTAGGAAAGAAATCGATGTTCTAAGGTGTCGACATTTTCAGCTTTTGCTGAAAAAGGCTTGATGAAACATCGTTCGCTGTTTTAAGCATTCAGTGTTTCAATATAGCCTAAATTCTACTGCAGCAGTGAGAATGATGAACATAGTATAGTGGTCTAAGTGCAATTACCCATAACAGTAGGTGTTTGAGTTCCTCACTGCTGCAGTGACTGCACCCACCTGCCATCCCCCTTCTTTTGTATATAGTTACAGTTTGATTGACAGTTATATCTTTCAAAGTTCAGGATGAGTAAGCTTTTTCTCTCTTTATGGGCAAGAAGTTCTTAAAGATTGCTTCACTCAGACTGTTGATTTCCCCTCCATATGGCTGTCCAGTCAGCAGTCAGAGTGAAGGTGTGGGAAGGAGCTAGAGCTATGTCAAGCTATCCGGTTGTTCTCTCCTAGGCAGCATGCAACCTATATAGCCTAAAAGTTACTACAGCAATATGGCAGCATACAGCAATCATCTCACAACTGTATTTTCCATCCTGTCTTTGTAGTTCAAGAACTAATGCCTCTAGTCATTTGATTACAAATCTTCAGTATCTTTCAAACTGTTTGATAAGTTTAATGAGTTACATTCCAAAGGGTTTGCTGTACTTCATTATTTCTTGTGACCCGTACTGAGTATAAGGGAGTGGTTAGCTTTTAGACCTTGATGACATACCTTTGGCAATTAGCCAGACTAAATAAAAAGCTTTCCTCACAACCATTGTCACATGACATTCAGAGGTATGATGAGAGAATGGATGGGTTATTTATTAAATCACAAATGTGATAAATTGTGACTCAACAAAGTGCAAAACTCCCTTTATGCTTGTTTGTCACATTCCTAGATTGCAGTGTAACCAGCTGTTAAAGCCATCCTTAAGAAAGTTTTGCATCTGAGACCAAGAAGAGATAGATTTCTGCCACTTAAGACTTGAATTAAATGTTAGCAAATCTGAATTATCTCCCTTTAAACTGCTGAATCTGCAGAACTAAAATGTCTTACCTAAAAACGTTTGCTCATTCATAGGTTTACAGGTACTTACTAGGCTATTAATCTGTGAGGATCTTAATAAGCCTATAAGTACATTCTCAGAGTAGTTTTCAACCCTTATATTTTTCAAGCAAATAACCCAACTGTAATATAATATGCCAAACAAAGATATGTTGGGACAGTGCTACTAAACTGGGTGTGAATCGACGATTACCTATCCATTCATCCAAAATACATTTCAATAGAGTAAGAGAAGTACTTTGCTTTGTGTGGTGTAGAAGATGGCTGCACAGAAGCAGTATTTTTTGTAATGCAAACCTTTTCCTCCAACATGTTCTGTTTATTTTACATAAGAGTGAGCTGTCTTAAGTTGTGTTTTTATAATACGTCTGACAGAATAGGGTCTGTTGAAGCTCTAAACACAAGGCAGAGGTGATGTCTCAGTAGCTTGTATGATACTGAGAAGGGGACAAGGATTAGACAGTCTGCATAGTTTGTATGATTAAGGCCCTTGATTTTTTATTGAGAAAGTCTTGTGGTCATTCTGGTTGTGGCAAGTGTTTAGAAAAGTACATACTGAAAGGGGCATTATACTCTGTGATTGGCCTAAAAATGCCAAGAACAGTGGAACAATTACTTCTCTGGATCTGGACACAGTATCTTTAGATATAAGATGTGCAGTGAAAAAGGACTTCCTTACAGCAGTGGATTCATGTTGATGAAAGAACAGTTCATTGTTGACATACATTCCCAGATCCCTAACCATCGGATCAATTTTCAGGGATATGTTGTCAATGTGATAGTTGTGTGGAAGCCGCGGTGGTTCAGCGGTAGCATTGTCGCCTCACAGCAAGAGGTTCTCCCGTTATATTCTCGTCTGGAGCGTCTTCTGTGTGGAGTTTGCGTGTCCTCCCCACGGTCGAATGGCGTTCGAAAGACATGCATGAATAGGTGTGCCTTCGTTGAAGGTTGGGCTGGCACCTTGGCACAGTAAAAATCGACTGCCAATCATTAGCGGACCGGAGTTCTGCTGTGGTGACCCCTAACTGGGAAAAGCCAAAAGAAAAACAACAACAACAAGTTGTCAATGTGATAGTTACAAGGGGAGTCATGCTTGTCAAAGGATATGATTATCCATTTATTCACATTTAGTTTTAGTCCATGGTATGGATATCAGCTAACTCTTTGGGACAGGCTGTCTTGGAGGATCTTGGTATCCTCTGGGGAGTTCATGATATCACCAAATTTGCAGTCATCTGGTGACTTGGTTAGCCACAAAAATTTATAGCTATTTCATCTTATATGAGGACTTCAAAAGTAAAGGCCCGCAGTTGTAGACCTCCTAATTTTTTTTTTATAGTGAAGGAATGTTGGTAAAGGCTAACTGTACATTAATGTCTAAAGCAGAATCAATGGTAGCCCTTAAAACTGGACAATTGGCACTTATTTGTAAACTGTCAGAATGATGAGGAGCATTGTCTACACTTGTTACGTGCTGAGAGACATCTAACGTATTGCACAAGAAGAATCTAAGGAGACAGAAAGGCTAATTAGTTATTTGTTTCTTTCAAAAAAGGGAAAGAAAGCTTACCAGTCAAACAGGCACTGTCTAAATGGCGAACCTTTATATTGTCTTTATTTTGATAAATATGATGACGTTTTACAAGACAAAAAGGAGCTCCTTTTTGGCAGCAATGACATCAGCAACATATGTTAAAAATATTTCTCCACAAGATACCTTAGAAGCTGTCAAAACACAGTCTAGCAGAAGCTAAGACATGTGGTCTGTAGTACACCGTTTCACTAAGTGCTACAAGTGGGACACCCAGCCAGGGGTAGGAAAGGCTCTAGCATGGGCTGTATGGCTGTTCTACAGACAATCCTGTGACTGTCCGCATCTGTTGGGTCTTTCAGTATTGCTTAGTATCTACTCAGATGTTATGATGTACCCGAAGAAAGTAGCAGTAGTGGCTGGAATTCCCACATTACCTACTACACGTTCAACTAACTACCTCTCACAGACTAATTTACAAACCACAAGACTGCCCTGCACTCACCTCCTTATTCTCCCCTTATGCCCCTACTAGGTCATTACGCTCAGAAAATCAAAACCTACTACAAGTCTACAAGCCTAATCTGTCGACAGGTAACTCCTGTACTCCTGGACTATTGCAAGACTTTGGAATAATCTGCCCTCCTCTGTCCGCTCTGAACAATATCCCATCAAATTCAAAACTGCCATCTACAAACACCTTCTCTCCAGCTGGATCTGCAACTGCTCCTCCTTGTCTAGTGCTATCACTTAACTCTCTTTCCCCTGACCTCAGACCCACTATTGCTTTTCTTAACTATCTAACCACCTAAACCAAACTTTTCCTCCACTCGAAGGGTCCTTATGCTCTATCAACCTTTACTAAAATCTTTTATACTTCATTTTAAGCATACTAACTACTAACCTTAACATCATGTAAATTATTTCTGCCTTATTCTCTCTGCTTTCTTATCTTCACTCCATACTTAATATCAGATATAGAATCTACAGCTGCTGCACACTCAGACTGATGGACCCTGCTTTGTCTTCCTGATATTTTATTATTGTTTGAACTTGCTGATTTTTGCATCATTTAAACTCACTTGCCTATTGTCTTTTTTTCCATTTTATTCCTAAATCTTGTTGTGTCGCAAGTTGTATCTTTTTATTGCCAATGTCTATATATTGTAAATAGTGTAACTACTTTGTTGTAGCCACCTCCTTACTGTAATTACCTTGTATTTGTGCATTGGAGCTTTTCTCCCCAGGCCACCACTGAAAATGGGCTCTGTTTAGCCCAGTGGACTTTCCTGTTAAGCAAATGACAATAAATAAAATAAGATATTTACCATGAGAGTAGATTTTTGAAGAGCAGTCACTGTAAAAGAAAAACTGTCCTCCCTCCATCTCTCCTTGAATATTGCATGTAGTTATTTAAGTCTGTTTTTTAACTTTTTATATATAATTTGTTAGGGCTTTTTAGAGTACTGTAGTGATATGCCTTTAATGGAGTCTGTGGCAAAACAAGCCATATTAGCAAATGAAGATATAATTATGTTTGATGTACAAACTAACTTATTGATGACTACAGAGGCATCTCATTTTTTCAAGAATTGACTACATAGAGATTTCATGTAAAATGCATTGCCTTTCCTTCATTTCACTTGTTTATTTTTATTTTATTTATTTATTTAACATTTGATGTTAAGTTGTCAATCTCGCCTTCATTCTTGCTGGATGGGTTCGGAGCCGATCCTTGGCTCCGACTCGGCACTTGCTAAGCTCGAGAGCTAATTTTACCAGCTCGAGGCAACCCTATATCCCATGATGCAAGGCGGAGATTACCCAGATCTCGTTTGCCGCTAACGAGGTGCCTTCTTTTACCAGCTCTAGGTAAGTGAACAGTTTTAGAGACTTTTCGTCTACCCCCCTTTAAATTTATATATATATATTTGTATTTTGTTAATTAACGACTTACTTTAGCCCTATTCCCGTCAGTGTTCCCTTCTTTTTGAGTAAATTATCCCCTTGTCCCTAGTTAGGCCTTAGGCCTTCCCCTCCCTAAATTTTTTCCTGTCAGGGATTGTTTGTGTATGACTGTGTGTTATCCCTGTTTATTTTAATTTGTTGGACTGAGTGTTTTTGTGTGTGAGTGTGTTACTGGTGTTTCATCGACACAGTTATGTCGAAGGACACTAAGGTCTCAGGCTTCAAGAAGTGTGACTCGTGCTGTCAGAAGATGTCTCTGACAGACGGTCACACTTCTTGTGTTTATTGCCTGGGACCTTCGCACCTGCAGGACTCTTGTGCTATCTGTCATGCTTTCAGCCCAAGAGTCCTGCAGGAGCAAAAAAATAAGCTGATATTAAGGGGCTTATTAAAGCCCGAGAGCTCCCCGACTAAGTCGGTGCCGGGGAAGCCCTCGAAACCTGTTAAGCCTTCGGCTCAGACTTCCAAGCCGTCGGCTTCAGGTTCATCCTCACCAGGTTCGAGATCGGCTCCTGCCGGAGCCGATCCTTCCATACCAGTCTCAGTATCGGCTCCATCCGGCACCGATACTGTCAAATCCAGACACTCAGTGTCAGCTCCGGCTGGAGCCGACGTATCTTCGGCTCCGATGGCTCCATTGATCTCAAAAAAGAGATCTCGATCCCCTTCAGTGGAATCTATACATTCGGCTCCAAGATCACCCTTGCTCTCGGAGCGGAGCCATCGGAGCCGTTCTTCTCGGTCATCCAGGCTATCTGATCACGACCTCGAGAGAGTGGTGAGTAGACTATTAAAGTCTCAGGCATTGGCCCAAATACTCCATAGCCCATCTCAACAGATGGTAGCTATCTCACATCCACCAAACATTCCTCCTTCGACTCTCTTACAGAGCTCGGAGCCGGAGCTCCTCGGAACCGGCACCGTTGTGACTTCGGAGCCAATACCACCCCTTTCAGCTCCGTCGTCCTCAGCTCCGATTTCCTCCTTGAGACCTTCATTGGAGGGATCCAGGCGTCTGGTCTCTCTCGTCGGCTCCGAGGGGGCGAGTGGCATCGGACCCTTGTCCGACTCCGTTCTCCCTCTCGGAGCTTCGGCGTTGGTGAGCTCGGCCCCGACATCTGCCTCGGAGCCTTCCCTCTCAGTGAGGCCTGGGGTTCCTATCTCTTCGGAGCGGGAACTTTCTGGTCTCTCCGATGGGGGAGCCTTCGAGGTGATGAGGAGTGTACTAGCCCCTGGGCTTAGTCAACGGACAGTTCCATCAGCTCCTCCCACTACAGTGCCTGCTGACGTCTCTTCTCACTCTCTTGCTTCCACACCCGGAGATCCAACGCCTCAGGTTTCCCCATTGGGAATATCTTCCTCTTCCAAGGCTTCTCCTGATCCGTCAGGGGAACCCCCGCGTAAGAGGACATGTAAGAGGAAACATCTAGACTCCCCTGAGTCTACTACATCAGATACTGACTTGGATGAGTCAGAGGGATCCCCAAGATCCTCCTCTGAGGATGTCTCATTTTCAGACATCCTTGAAATCCTTAAGCAGAGGGGGAACTGGCCCTCCCTTAATCCTTCCGAGGACGAGTCAGTATACCTGGAGGCGTTCGGATCTCAACCCTCCACCTCCTGGGTGTCTCCGCCTTTCGACCCTCTCATGGAGGTAGTGGCTCGGAAGGCATGGATGGCTCCAGATTCGGTGGAACCTATCCCTAGGAGACCTTCAAAATTTATTACGGCCCCACAAGATAGACAATATTTAACAAAGGGTGTCCCAGTTGATGCCATGGTGGTGGCTGCTGCCACCAAGAAGGAATTAGCTGATCCTTCAGTACCTGTCCATCCTCCTAACAAGGATTCTAGGACTATGGACAGGTACGGCAAGCAGATTTTTTATTCAGCGACTGTTGCCATGAGATCGCTGAACTACTTATGCCACTTCACCCGCCTTCAAAGAGATGTTCTTAAAGAGTTGGGAGAAGTTTTACAGGATCCGTCAGCATCTCAGGATAAGATTAGCTCACAGCTAGGAATCCTTAACTCCATTGCTAACTCCTCCATGCGGCTCATTTCTTATGCAGCCGATGGAGCGAGTAGGGCCGCAGGCACAGGAGTGGCTTTAAGGCGTCAGTCCTGGATGCGGCTTTGTAATTTTGCAGACCCCTTCAAGGCATCTTTCACAAACTCCCCCTTTGATGGCTCGACCCTGTTCGGTCCTCAAGTGAAAGACACTTTGACTAGATGCGAACAAGATGGCAAGACTCTTTCTGCCGTAGGAGTCCGTTTCTCCACCCCTTCTAGACCTTACCCCAAAGGACAGAAGGGAGGGAAAATGTGGTTCCTCAAATCTCAAGGAGTCACGCCTGACGCACGAAGTCAGTTTACCCCCAGAGGCAGAAGGGGTAACAATAATAGACGCCGCCCTAGGGGCAGAGGTGGTCCGCAGAATCAGGGTAGCAGAGAGCCTCTTTCTGACAAACCCTTCCAGCATCCCTGAGATGTTGCCCGATTGTCCGCCTTCGGAGGCAGTCGGGGGAAAATTATTGCTGTACCCAATAGCCTGGCTTTCCCTTTCTCAAGACAAATGGGTACAGTCAGTTATATCCGAGGGTTACAAAATTCCCTTTATTCAAACCCCAGTTCAACAAAAGGGAACCCTTCCAGACGTTCCACCCGGTCTAAGGGAACTAGCAGTACTAGAAATATCAAAACTGCTAGTAAAAAGAGCCATCCAGCCAGTCCCAGCGGACCAAATAGGATCCGGAATCTACTCAAGGTTCTTTTTAGTTCCAAAAAAGACAGGGGACTGGAGACCAATATTAGATCTGAGCAAACTCAACAAGTTTGTAAAGAAATCAAGATTCCGGATGGTCACGCTTCAGTCCATTCTGCTCTTTCTGGGCAAGGACAATTGGATGTGCTCAATAGATCTTCAGGATTTGTACTATCACATAAAAATTCACAGACGCTCCAGAAGATTTCTCCGCTTTTGGCTGGGGACCAGTCACTTCCAATTCAGAGCCCTGCCCTTTGGACTTACAGCCCCCAGAGTGTTCACCAAATGCATGGCAGTGGTTACGGCTCACCTGAGACGTCAAGGATTCCAGGTGTTTCCATATCTAGACGACTGGCTCCTCACTGCCACCACCAGGCATCAGCTTCTCCAAGCCAGAAATTACACCATTCACACTTGCAGAGGGCTAGGAATTTCTATAAATTTCGAAAAATCTGCCTTGTCGCCTTGTCAATCTATTACTTTTATAGGCGCAAGATTGGACACCGTACAACTTTCAGCAAGGTTAACAGAACAAAGGATCTTGGACATTCAAAGACATGTCCAAGTGATTCTCTTCAGCAACAAAATTCAGGCCAGATTTGCTCTGAAAGTACTGGGTCTTATGGCGGCCGCCATAACACTTCTTCCCCTCGGCCGCTTTTACATGCGGCTGCTACAATGGATGCTATTCACCCAATGGTCTTTTCAACAGCTTCCCATGCGTCACGAGATCATAGTAACTCCAACTTGCAAAAGACATCTGACTTGGTGGATATCGTCCCCTCAAATCCATCAAGGCAGACCATTTGTTCCTCTTGCCCCGGTTGCCACGGTTACATCGGACGCCTCCCTGATCGTGTGGGGGGGGGCATTATCAGGGCAGAATGGTCCATGGCACTTGGCAACCTTTCAAATACCATCTGCACATAAATGTTCTGGAGATGAGAGCAGTGCTTTTAACGTTGCAAGCCCTCGACGACTCTCTTCCCCTGGGAATTATTGCAGTCCAAACGGACAATATGTCCGTAGTGTGGTATATAAACAAACAGGTCGGAACCAAGTCCTTTCCACTGTGTCAAGAGGTTCTCAGACTTTGGCAATGGGCAATCTCCTCTCACCGGTTTCTGATAGCAACGCACATCCCCGGGAAATCCAACATCATAGCGGACAGATTGAGCAGAGCTATTTTCATGCCTCACGAGTGGTCTCTCAAACAGTCAGTGACGGAAGAGATTTTTCAGAAGTGGGGCCTTCCTTGCTGCGACCTTTTCGCTACACCTCAAAACAGCAAATGCCCAGACTTCTTCTCTCTCTTCCCCCTTCCAGGCCATCCCCCCAGAGACGCTCTAACCCAAGATTGGCCCCGGGGACTTCTTTATGCCTTCCCTCCTTTTCCGCTGATACCTCAGCTAATTCAGAAAGCAACCGCCTTGAGAGCCAAGTTGATTCTCATTGCCCCTTATTGGCCTCGACAGATATGGTTTCCGTTCCTACATCATTACCTATTGGTACAGCCATGGCATCTGGACCCAGTTCCAGATCTTCTGACCCACCAGTCGGGTCAGCTGCACCAATCCATTCCTTCTCTCAACCTCACTGCTTGGTTGCTCCACTTCCATCCTTAGCCAGGCTTCCTATGATTTCTAATCCTGTACGGGATATCATAGTAGCTTCCCTAAAATCTTCTACCAGAAAGATCTACACTAGTAAATGGCGACGTTTCTCTTTCTGGGCAAAAGCTAGGAACATAGACCCCTATACTGCTCCAATTCACTCTGTATTGGACTTCCTAGCTGACATTTTTAATTCAGGATCCTCTTCTTCCACAGTGAAAGTTCAACTGGCAGCCATTTCAAATTTTCATATAGGCTTTTTGGACCACAACATTATGTCACATAAACTTTGCAAGGCATTCCTTCGAGGTATCTTTTTATTGAAACCTCCGATTAGAGACCCCCCACCACAGTGGGATCTAAATTTAATTTTAACATCCTTGATTCTTCCCCCGTTCGAACCTGCAGCTGCCTGTTCTTTGAAATTGCTTTCTTGGAAGACACTTTTTCTAGTTGCCATTACATCTGCCAGGAGAGTATCTGAGCTTCATGCTCTCTGTATTCGCCCTCCCTATCTAATATTCCACAAAGACAGGGTATCTCTAAGGACTAATCCATCTTTCTTACCAAAGGTGGCATCACAGACTAACCTAAATCAATCCATTGATCTTCCAGTATGTTTCCCGAATTATTCTGATAGAGCTGAACAAAAGTTACATTATCTCGATGTTCACCGCCAGCTCAGATATTATCTGGACAAGACAAAAATTTTTAGGAAATCTGATCAACTATTTCTATCCTATGCAGAGAACAGGAAAGGCCTTCCAGTTTCTAAGGTAACTTTATCTAGGTGGCTGTCTTCTGTGATCACTTACATTTATCAGCTCAGAGGCAAAGTGTTGGTTTCTAACCCAAAAGCCCATTCTACCAGAGCTCTAGCTACATCTACAGCTTTTCAAGCTAGACTTCCAATAGACACTATTTGTGCAGCAGCCACATGGGCCTCTCCTCATACCTTTGTTTCACATTACAAATTAGATTTGGTTTCCAGAGACAGAGCAAATTTTGGTTCCACCGTTCTCAAGAGTCTGTTCCATTGAGCCACCCAGGATAGAGGTGCTAGGGACGCGGTCCCATCCAGCAAGAATGAAGGCGAGATTGACAACTTAACATTTAGAAGTTATGTACCTACCATAACGTTCCATGTTAATTGTCTTCTCTCGCCTTCTTTCTTGCGTCCCGCCCTCCATCCCCCTAGCCTGGTCAGACCGGGAAGATTATACATCTTCTATTAAGAGGTTATTACCTTTTTTCTAGCTGTTCAACTCCTAGTGTCACTAGATTACGTTGATCCCTTCCAGAGGGTTATGATGTTATTTAGTATTGTTATTTCTTCCTCCTCTTAAGTTGGAAGAAAATATTGCTATTTCTTTAGCTACCAAACGAGATCTGGGTAATCTCCACCTTGCATCATGGGATATAGGGTTGCCTCGAGCTGGTAAAATTAGCTCTCGAGCTTAGCAAGTGCCGAGTCAGAGCCGAGGATCGGCTCCGAACCCATCCAGCAAGAAAGAAGGTGAGAGAAGACAACTAACATGGAACATTATGGTAGGTACATAACTTCTAATTAACCAGGAAAGTCTGACTTGGAAAAAACTAATTTTCAGCAGAGGCCCGGGGAGAAACGCTCCAGATGCATGTCTTTGTAATATGGGAGAAAACCGGAGCACCCGGAGGAAACCCACACAAACGCTGGGAGGACATGCAGACTCCACACAGAAGGAACCCCAGCCAAGAATCGAACCAGAGAACCTCTTGCTGTGTGTAGGTGGCTTATCTGATGTCTTTTCAGAGATTTGGTTCAGCTTTAGTTATTACTAAAAATTAAATTAAATGAGTAGCCAAACTGCAGGATTTCAGGGAACTTCTTTAGCTTGGTTTTGAAGGCTTGTTTTCATGGTACTTAGCACATGCCTAGACAGAAGGGCAGTCACTACCCTTCTAGATGATATCTCCATTGCACGTTCTCTAGCTGGGTTGTTTAGTGTTCCCCTCACATAATGAGTACTATTCTGTTTTGATGCACTATGCAGTCTGATATCCTTTCCCAGAAAACAAGTCAGAATCTCAGAATTGAAGCAAGTGTAATAAAAGCAAAGTTTCTGTAGAATTAATTATAGTCTTAGCATCATGTGCTGTCTTTCCACAGGCAGGATGACCAGAGAAGGATGAGAGAGTACAAAATGGAGCTGGAAGAGATGACCAAAAGGGCCAGGCACAGACCATATCTCTTCGAACAGGTCACACGGGTAATGGAATATCTCTTTTCCTTTAATGGCAGAATTATTATTTATCGTAAGTTAAGTAGTGGGACTTGCAGATAATAGGAAAAATGGTCTTCAGAAACTGGGGCACAACACATTGCACTCATGTATTGTAAGTATATATTATTTTGGAGAAAATAATGAGCACCTAGTAATTGCCATAGAACCATAAAAATGTCAGCTCATTAAAGCTAATAGCTCCCCCTGTAGTCTCTCTCCTTCTTCAAAGAGATTGTGGGTGTTTTCATCCTGCTCCACCCCACCTACTCCATAAGATGGGTACACCCATCCTCTGTTGATATCACCATTGTGTGGCTGAACTGCTAATTGAATTTGGGTTTTATGGCCGTTGTCAGGATTTTATCCCTCTATGCCACCAGCTCTGGCTTACACAAAGATAAAACTTTATCCCTGAATTCAGTGGTGAAATTCACAGCTTCTGTTTTTGGAAAATCATAGTATCATAGAAGATTACTAGGCTATCAAACTGCAGGTCATTTTAGGTTTAGCCATTTCATCCCAATGTAATACCACAGAAGTGCTAGTCAATACTCAAGATATCATTTAGGGATGACTGCCCATGTCCAGGAGGGTTGTGGGCTCTATCTTCGGTAAGAATTTATGGTGCCCCATCTACTCATCCAGGTTCCTCTTGAACACTGTCATAGAGGTACTCTGTTTCACATGAACTGGTAGTGTGTTCCAAAGAGGTGGCAGTTGCTGTTAGATTAATCTGTTCCTCCAGCATATCCTGTTTAAGTTGCAGGCCATATTAAGGTCCCTGGAATGGGTAGCCGTAGTCCCTTTTGATTTACGAATATGCAGCAAGTTCAATAGGTTTGGGTCTTGGATTGCTCTGTAGGCCAGTCATGTCTCCCCTAAGAAGTCTATACAATACAGAGTATAGTGACAGAGGCTTTAGTGAGTCTGTATAGGGCACATGCTGGAGCCCCTTGCTCTTTTTTGTTAAAAATCACTGAGGTCTCTCTAATTGCTGCAGTTGCTTAGTACGATACATGCCAAACGGGGTGTTATACTCAATTATGGGCCGGATAAGTGCTGAGTATAGGGGGGTTATAACTTTTTTTGCTTTCAAGGTGATGCCTTTACTAATCAAGTGAGCTATGTGGAAAGCTTTCCTTACTACAGTAGACACATGGTGGTTGAAGTTAAGATCTCAGTTAACTTGGGATCTCAGGTCCCTTACCACTTCATGGGTAGTTAGGGTATTGTTGATTTGATAGTATGAGGGGACATTGTTTGTGCTGAAGGGAATGATGATGCATTTCTTTGCATTCAGCTTGAGACTGTGACTAATACACCAGTCTGTGTGAGACCCTCCTGGAGTATACTGACATCATTTGGGGATTCAGTGATTGCACCTAGTTTGCAGTCATCTGCAAACTTGGTCAGCCACAACCCCTTAGTTTTGACCTGAACGTCTGAAAAGTATATACCAAACAGTAGGGGGGCCAGCACTGACCCCTGTGGCACCCCACTGGTAACAGACCTACTGGTTAATGTGGAGTCACCCACTTTGATAGCGTGTGTCTGGTTTGTAAGCCAGTTGGCAACCCATCTTACAATGAAGGGGTATACATTTAGTTTGCTAAGTTTATCGTTAATGCCTGAATGTGGGATTGTATCGAATGGCTTTTCCAGGTTGAGTCAAGGGATGCTGTGTGCACAGATTTGTCCTCTTCATTGGCCCTGGTCACATTTTCAAAGAAATCCACCAGATTTAACAGGCTGGATCTGCCCTTCACAAAGCCAAATTGGGTATGATCCAGGGTTTGGAGGTCACCTATATCTTTATTTATAAAGTCCATAATAATATGTTCTGTGGCCTTACAGGTGAGTCTAGTCAGGCTTATGGGTCTGTGATTCCCTTGTCTGTTGCTAGGCCACCTTTGTGGAGGGGGAATAACTGTTGCTGTTTTCCATTCCACAGGAGCAAAGCCTGTGGTTAGGCTATGATTGAAAAGGGTGCTTGGTTGTGATGTTAGTTCATGTTTTAGCCTGTTTAGAAGACAGCCTGTGATGTCTTGTCCCATAGAGGCTGTGCTTTCTGCCTTGGACAAGGCTTTGAGGACCTGCTCTTCAGATATGTAGGGTGGGGGGGGAGTTTGGGGGAAGGCTTGTTATAAGTTAGGAGGGGATAAGGGAGTTAAATTTTTGCCAAACTTATCCACTAGCAGGTTTCCTATCTCTGTGGGGCCAGTGTGTCTGATACTGTTGGCCACCAGTTCTGCACATGCTAAGGTCCTACCCTTTAGGTTACATACGTAGCTGTAAAAAGCCTTATGGTTATCCTTAGCTGTATTTGCTAAGTTTCTCTCAAAAGAGCCCTTGGAAGATTTGACAAGTTGTCTTATTTGCCTGTTGAGGCTGAGGAGGGTGCGTTGTTGGGGCCTTGCCTTTGTTTTCTTGGACAGAAACTTTTTGTGTTTATTGTAAAGTTTGTTGATGCTGAATGTACACCATGGCGTCTTGTTTTCACTTGGGACTTGGCTTTGATTCTTTAAGGTATGGTCAACTTTATACACTTATGCAAGTGATTGTACAGGGCTTTAGTATAGGCTTCGGTGTAGTTACCACTTCCAGCTTGGGGTGTGGCTTGGAATGCATTTATACCTTCACCTAGGAGGGTATAGTTTGCCTTGGTGAAGTTTTTTACTCTGATTTCACCTTTTGTGAGTTCTGGTGTTAGTGCCAGCTCAAAGGTGACTGATTTGTGGTCAGTTTTAACTAATGAGGGTCTGACAGTTGTGGTAGTGCATTTATTTGACATGTTGGTGAGGACCAGATCCAGAATTTTGTTCCCCTTGTCGGGGTATGGACAATCTGCACTTGGAAATCCTTAAATCAAGTTTTTTTTCTACGCCTAAAATACATGGAAACTTGCAAAAGTACTTAATCATATTTGGTGAAAATGTAACTTACAAGTTAACACTAATCGAGATCATATATTCTTTGAATGCACTTTTATTAGCTGAATTTTGGAAACATTTTCACTCATTTGCCCAGTCTTCATGAGCCAACATATGAAATATCAAAAGTTGACTGATATATAATACTCCATTTACGTTGTGTTAAAAGGAAGTCCAATATCCCCTTCTTTGGTGTTTTTTTAACATTAGAAAGAAAAGTAACTTTATGAAAGTAGAAAAGGCCAACCTATTTTTTTTTTTTTTTTTAGAATTTATTACTTTAGACACTTGAGTTCATGATAAAGAGAACAGCAGTATTTCATTGAGCAAAGTCTTCAGTGATAAACTATAAATTCAGGCCTAAACTAGTGCCAGTTTTTGATAAATGTGAGACTAACACCTAGTAGTAAGACAAAACATCATAAAACATTTTACAGATGAAATATTATCTCATAAGAAACTACAATAATTACATATTTAGGACGTACTCTGCCATAGTTGTATTTTAGTTAGGAGTAATTTATTAGTTTCAATTTAAGTTTTGTTATTAATGGTATCAAGTTAAGAATTTTAAGTCAATGTATTCAACTTGCATATGAAACTATAGATGTTCATTATTAGATCACTGTTGGAGTAGCCTAAGCTATATTTATTGTATCCTATCAGATTTCAAAGCTTAAGAGTAGCTTCCACATGTCCTAACAGCTGAATAGTTTGAGGAGAAAAAGTTTTACCTTTTGTCAATAAGGTTATACCACTGACTGTCCAAGGCTTCACTACCTGTTTGTCAGATACTTTTTTTGGTACAGACATGGACCAGTCTTTGGGTTCCTCAGTTCCTCCCTCCACAATCCACATAGAAGAAGAAAGTTGTATGGGAGTCTTTTGGTCTTTAAGCCATTTTTCTATTTGCTTCTGCCACAACTAGTGATTTTCAGGTATGTCAGACCTCTCATCACTTTCTCTCAATCCCTCTTGTTTTGCTCCTCGAGAAGCCACTAAGGACCTGTGAGGCTGTCTAGCTGTCCTCTTCAGGGAATGGAGAACTTCACTTGTCAGTGTCAGGAGAGGAGCGGACATTGCTCTACTACAAAACCACCCTGAGGAACTTGATTCCTTAGGAAGGAACCAGTCTTCGGTCAGCCTTTTTTGTGAGGAGTCTCCCAGGAAAAGAAAACAAACTTGGGTGTTTTTCTTCTCCTGTTTCACATAGGATAGATGTGGAAGATTGGCTGGATTTTGCTAAGAGTGTATTTCAAGCCTTTCAATCTTTGAATACTGAGTTTTCCCTGAATTGTAAAAGAAAAAAGTTGTTCCCCTGTTATACTCTGTCTTTTTGTCTGAGGGGTAAGAATTAGATTTAGATGGTGTTTCTCACATTCCTGTGCCTCAGGAGGGGGAATCAGATTTTGAGAAAAGTTTTTATTCAGATCCCCCTTGGAAGAGTTATCTTATCCTGATGCTGCTGACAGAATGAGAGTTATTTCAGTGTGAGCAAGAAATGCCAGAATCCTAGCAAAGCTGTTATGACTTGTTACATTTCAATTTTCATTAGCCTAAAGCTGTTCCTCCTAGTTTGCTAGCACTAGAAGTTGCTATCTTGGCAGACAGCAGTTTGCTTGACAATACGCTTCATGCCCCCAAGAAGTCTGCTAAGCTTTAAAAAGTTCCTCAGACTCGCAACTTATATATATTTTTAAAGCTTGATCAGACATTGCAGTGATTTTTTTTTTATCAAAACCTTCTTCTGCTAAACATTTTTTGGCAGCTAATCCATTCCTTCTGACAAATAATGGGAAAGCATTTGATAGGTTTGAGAAGAAAGGTGATAATTTTTCCAACTTAGCCTTCATTGTCAGGCTCACATGTATAAGTTTTTGCTAGCATCTTTTGACAATATGAGAAAGTTAATTGTCACCCTCCCTTCTTCAGAAGCATCTCTAAAGTCTTTAAAATCCTCCATATCTCAGATAACCAAACACACTGTTTTGTTTTGTCATGTACTTATGACACTTTTGATGCTGTATCTACAGGAGTTGCTGCTGGGCCAGTAGTGATGAGAAGATTTGCCCCTCTATGTTCTCAGAATTTATCAGAGGATGTGAGAGCTGAAATCCGGAGTACCCTTGGAAAAAGTGGGATTATTTGATCATTTCTCTGCTGATTTCCTTAAAAAGATTTAATGAAATGAGAAAGTTAATTCAGGGGTTATACAGATGTGTTAACCTCTACAATAACAATTTTTCTTCCAGCTTAGGTTTCTTTTATAGCAAACAAAATAAGCAATTTCAGCAAGGCACAAATAAACATTTCTGAACTCAGTGGCAGTAAGTTTTGAAAAAAGGATGGATCCTTCCAGAACCAAGAGCAATCTAAAACACATACTGACTATGTACCCCCTTCACTCGTTTTCCTCTCACTACCTTGACATTCCAATAAAACTGTCTACGGTCTACATCTTCACTTCCCTCGGTGGCAACAGATAACCTCAGACTCTTGGAGTCTAAGAAGTGTTTGTAAAGTTTAAATCTGGCAGTGGGACTCTCTGCACCCAACCAGTCAAGCCTCCCTGTTTCCTCCTATCTTAGATCAAATGCTGTCTCAGGGAATTGTAGAGAACCTCTTCTCCAGATGAAACAGGGAAACGGGACTATTCAAGTATATTTTTAGTACCAAAGAGGGAACTTGGAGACCTATCCTTGACATTTCTTTTCTAAACCTTTATATCAAAATCCCAAAATTAAAAATGCTTTCTGTATAGTCTCTGCAACCTCTCATTCCACCTGGTAGTTTTCTAGTAATGCTGGATTTAAAAGATGCTTATTCATCACATTGCAGTATGAAATATTTCACTTTGTTTTTCTCTATCTTGTTCAAGTTTTCAATTTTCTGCTTTACCCTTTGGCTTGTCTACAGCTCCAAGGATGTTTTCGAAACACATGGCTCTTGTAATAGCCCACTGCTTGCTTTCAAATTTTTTCCATATTCAGACTGTTTTATTTTTGCAGATTCTTCTACAAGTTTTCAAGAATCTCTGGATAAGGTAAATAACCATTTTATTAGTCTGATTTCAGGAGAACATAGAGAAATCTCCCATTCCTTCTGCCAGGATAGTGTGTCTGGGATGTCTCGTGGATGCATCCTTCATGATGGCTTTTCTTTCTCAGGACAAAGTAGAATTTTACAAAGAACAATTTCTGATTT
This sequence comes from Protopterus annectens, assembly GCF_019279795.1. Lineage (NCBI taxonomy): Eukaryota > Metazoa > Chordata > Ceratodontiformes > Protopteridae > Protopterus > Protopterus annectens. The sequence continues at coordinate 1,107,066,183 of NC_056737.1, read as the reverse complement.
TCTCCAAACAGTTTCTGACATCTGCCAAGGGAATATCTCAGGATTCTGGGTTTCATGCCCTCTTCAGTTCTCATGATTCATTTGGTCAGACTTCCCATGAGCAAGGGTTACTCAAATCAGCTTGGGCCCAATACCAACATCCTGTATTACTTCAGATTCCAGTACTGAGATTTGTAGTTATCGCTCAGCCCAGGCCTCCCCTTCTCCTTTCTAGCCCCTACTCAGTCTATAACCACAGATGTGTCAGACTTAGCTTGAGAAGCTGTTTCCTAGGAGAATGAAGGTTCTGGGTCTGTTGAGTAAGCAGGACAGACTGAAACAAATAAATGACAAAGAAATGATGGCTGTATTAAATGCGCTCAAATCTCTAAATCATAGTTGGATTCCAGGCCTTCTTCTAGTAATCACAGACAACACAATAGTGATGTGGTGCATAAACAAACAGGAGAAACCAGATTGTACTCCCTTCGCAGACTAGTTATGGTAGCCTGGGAGCAAGCAGTTCAGCACAATCTATCCCTACAGGTGACTTAATTTAATCAGTGCAGAATGTTGCAGACAAGCTGAGCAGGACCAGGACAGACCTCCACAAATGGAAGCTCATCCAAGGGGTCTTCCAGGAATTGATCCAACTGTGAAGAACTGCTCAAATAGCACAGTTTCCCACCATTCATATCAGATAAATAAATTCTGCTTCAGGACTCCTTCCACATTCTCATAGAAAGAAATGTTTCTGTACACCTTTCCATCCTTTCCTCTGATAACTGGAGCTCTACTAAATATTCAGAAGGATTCTGTTAGAATAATTGTGGTGATCCTCTTTAGGCCCAGGCAACAGCAGATGACTGTCATTCCCACTGCTGCAGTAGCCTTTAGTCTATATTGGTTGCGTCTTGTTCAAGGCACAACAACCATCCAGCTTCCAGAAACTCTGCCTTCCTCACACATTTCCAGTCTGACTGCTGACTGATCAGCCCTGAGGGGGTGGGGATCCGCAGTAAGATTAGAAAATCTTTAGGACTTTCTTCCCACCTCATGAAGAAGCAGCTCAGAGGCTTCACAAGAGTAGCAGCTGGCCTTTCAGCTGCTTTCTGGCAGATAAGTCCTCTTTTGGGAATGCAAATATATAGATATTGAGATATATATAAGTGTATATATATATCTATGGGTCTACTGCTTTTCATCGAATACCACGTATGCGAAAAAGAGCAGTAGACCACTCAGTTACGCGAAAGTTCACTTTCGCGAACTCTGCTTCTACGAACGTATCGCACCACAGTGGAGGACAGTAAGAAAACGTGCTATGTCCTCCACTGTGGTGCGATAGTCATGGACCTTAGCGTTAGGACACGGGTCATAGTAAGGGGATAGCCCTACTAGCTATCCCCTTACCATGACCCGCGCCCTAACCCTAAGGTCTGTGACTACCACACCACAGTGGAGGACAGGCTATCCTCCACTGTGGTGCGGTAGTCACGGACCTTAGGGTTAGGACGCAGGTCATGGTAAGGGGATAGCCCTACTAGCTATCCCCTTACCATGACCTGCACCCTAACCCTAAGGTCCGTGACTACTGCACTAAATGGCAGTACATAGCCCATTCGCTGAAGCGGGTTTTGCGAAAGTGCACTTTCGATTAAGTGCACTTTCACGTAACCCAGGGTCGACTGTGTGAGTTTGAAGAAGTGTATTTTCGAACTTATACAGTAGACCCATATATATATATATATATATATATATATATATATATATATACACACACACACACACACACACACACACATATAAAGCGCTATATGAGTTATTACTGCACACATTTTATAGCATGCTGAAATGCTGGCATTTTTGTCTATGGTACAGTTTGTCAAACTGCTTAACAGTTAAAATCATTAGATCTACCATTACATAATTCAATAATTCAATAGTTTTGCCCTTTCTTTTTGAGTTTGTGCAACCCTGGAGTTAGTATATTTTCAATTTACAGAATTATGAGGTCAGATCCCCTATGTTGGGGAGAACTGTGGGTGGTGAAGCCTGTCATGTAGAAGTTGTTTTTTGTTTTATTTTTGGTAATTGCAGATGTAACCTATTGGTTTACATTTATGATTATTTTTTTCTGTGATTTTACTGGCAATTAATGGTAATTGTTGAAATTCACAAACACCAACCACAAACTGTAAAATCCACAATAAAAAGCAGCAGGACCCAGAAACGGCAACCAATCCAACTTTATTCACTAAAACAACCACGATTAGCACTTTCATCTGTAATAAACATACGTTATCAGATGAGATTCACTTGAATAGTCCAACATGTTTAAAACACACCCCATCATCATGTGACTTCCAATGCATCACATTTAAAGAGCCCACACACAATTATAAGCATTGTAAAATACATTTTAAAAATACATCACATAATATTAACATAACCACTTAAAAACATACTTAAAAAGATGAGAAAAATGAAATAAAATGACTAAATGGCCATAAATATAATTATTAACAAAAATATATATAGATGTAAAAACACTCATCTCTGAAAAGCTTTAAGCTTCAAAACTGGCTGAACAGATATCAACTCATTAAGCCTGATGCAAGAGAATGTGGGTTTTTATCTGGAAACCTGGAATCCTTCCTTAGTTTCAGACAGAGTATTTGTCAGGATTCTGGAATTCATGGCATCAGTGATTCTCATCATTCCTCTTTTCAGGTTGGATGTGAGGAAGATTCAATGATAGCTTAAAGAGATGGACCCAACATTTGCATCCTCTGAATTTTCAGATACCAGTCTTGGGCTTTGTATAAAAGGAACTGCAGTGGTGAACACTACATATGCAAGCAAATTTCAGTCTCCCCTTTTCTCCACAAGCTCCAAATTAATCAATAGCTACAGATGCCTCAGCTTTTCCTTGGGGGCAGTTTCTATAGGGGTAAAGGCACATGGCCTGTGTCATTCTCCAGACAGACCAAAGCATATAACTTTAAACATGTGGGCTGTGATCCATGCCTTTAATCTCTTCATCATTTATGGTCTACTAGACCTCTCCAGATGATTTCAGACAACACCATAGTGATGTGGCACATCAGCTAGCAATGGCTCCATATGGTTTAAATAAGGAATGTAATTGGCAAAGCCTTGTTTAAGGCTATACCTTTAAATTTTTGAATTTTTTATGTTTTAATTGAATAATGATTTAATTGAATGTAATTAAATATTTTATAGATGTATATAAATGGTCTTTTTGTGACTGTTATTTTTTTACTCTGAAAAGGCTGTTGGCCGAGGCGCTAAGAGATTGAAAATCAACTTTGTAAATACAGTGAAGTTTTTTGAATAAATACTTCCAGACTTTGAAAGTAGAGCTGGGACTCACTTTTTGTTCTGTTGTTGAGATTATTAGCTGGTTCCTGCTTTTGTTGTTTATTCTTCAATATGACTAGTGAGTCCATGTGCTCCTTTCCGCGTATATTTAGAGAGTCTGGTTTGGACATGTTTCAACGTAATGGTGAGAATTCTGGTCGTGTCAATGTTCTTATGAATAATGAAGTTGAACCTGCTCTAACTAAAACAATACCTGAAGGTCCAGGTGGTTCTGGTCTGGGTATTATGAAAAAATGGGAAAATTTAAGAATGAGGTCTGTTATCAATCCTTTTGCTACAGTAGGCAAAAAAGTTACTATACCTGATAATCCTGATGCTCAGGACTTATGTACGAAATTGGAGAAGTTGATATTTAAAGAGACAGCGGTATTTTACAACATTGGTAGTCTTGAAAGATATGCTGAATTAGAAATTACACCTCGAGGTTTAAGATCAGTTAAGAACCCTTCTACACCGTTTGATCTTAATGATGAAATAGATCAAAAATTTCATGAACGCTGGATAGCGGCTGCACATCGGTGCAGTGTTGAATGGGTTTCTATTTTAACTGAAAGAGATAATATCAAAAAGGACAAACTCGTGAATGAAATGAAACAAGTTTGTGATCAATTAGTTAGCTTGACCTCTAATACCACTTTGGAAAATTTCCTGGTGGGTATAAATACGAAATTAACCAACTATGAAAAAGATCTTATTGATCGAAAGAAGTACAAGCTAAATAGAGACATAAAAGATTATGAACACAAGAGGGCGTTTGTGTTCTCCAACAATCAGAGAACTAGGAAGAAGGCTGTTACGTTCCAGAGAGGAAATCCGGTGTCTGAAGCGTATAAGAGTAAAGGCTTCCTGTCAGGTGAAAGTGGTGCATCATCGTGGGAAGAAGATGACAGAGAGAACTTTCCTGAATTACCAGGAGCCGCGAATTCGGAAGGTTTCCAGAAGACGTTTCGGAATTCAAATGGACAATACACGAATACCAGGAAAAGGGGTTGGAATTATTCAGAACGCCAAAGAGACTCGGGCGATGGACATTTTAAAAGAGGTAGATGGACTTGATTTTGTCAGTGAAACTGTAAGTAATGATTATGTGGTCAACTTATCGAATTATATGTTGGATAATGTGGAAAGGGGTATTTTGGAAAGGGGGTTGAAGTTTGTTCCTACCTGCTTTCCGAAAAAATATGAGTTAAAAACAGAAGTGTTTCAACTGTTTCGTAAAATCAATCTTAAAGAGTATTTTTCTAGACATAATTTTGATTCTGTCGAGAATAACAACAGCTCTATTACGGAAATGTTTAACAGTGATAGTGAGAATGATGAGAGTTTTTATTCGTGTACTTCAGATAATGAAGACATGGTTAATGCATATAGTACATTTAATGTTAACAAGTTAAAATCAAATAGTTCATTTATACCTCCGTATAAAAACACATTAATACAAAAGTTTGAATGTGTATTAAATCTATTGGTGGAAAAGGAGCTAGAATGTTTTTTGAAACAAAAACATGATTACAATCTGACAAGAATAGAGTGGAATAAACTGCAGGGACTTAGTAAGAATAAGAATATAGTGTTTAAGCCCTCGGATAAAGGGGGTAAACTGGTTATATTAAACGCGTGTGATTATTATGAGATGTGTATGAAGCATTTGGGTAATAAAAATGTTTATCTTGAGATTGATTTAAGATACATAAAGGAAGCAGAAGCTGACTTTATGAATTTGTTACAGAAAGGTATTAGGTTACATTATTTCACAAAATCTGATGTTGACCACAAAATAATTATTAAAAATACTCAAATGGCAAGATTTTTTTGTCTGCCGAAAATACACAAAAATTTCAATAGCCCCCCGGGTCGTCCAATTGTGTCAGCTCATGGCTTCTTTACTTATAATATGTGTAGTTTGTTACATGATGTATTAATTGATAAAGTTATGACATTACCTTCCTATATCAAAGATTCTTATGATTTTTTACAAAATATTAAAGGTATAGTTTGGGAGGAAGGAATGTATTTTATTACTGCAGATGTAGAGAGTTTATATACAAACATCTCCCATTTTTGGGGATTAGAAGCTATTAAATTTTTTCTGAGTGATTGTCCTAGAACACACTATATACTAGAAATGACAGAATTTTGTTTAAAAAATAATGCTTTTGAATTTAATGGTAAATTATATAAGCAATTAATTGGAACAGCGATGGGAGCAGCATTTGCTCCAGCTTATGCTAATTTATTTATGGGGATGTTTGAGAATGAATTTCTATATAAATTACATTTCTTCAATACATATGTCATAAAATATTATAGATTTATTGATGATCTTATTTTTATATGTAAAGATGGTTATGAATTTTGTGATGAATTTATACAGAAATTAAATATTAATAAATATGGTATCAAATTTGGGGATGTACAGATAGGTTCTGAAATTAATTTTTTGGACATTTCTCTTAAAGGTATTAATAATCAGTTCATTCATACTAGTATATACAGAAAATTTGATGAAGTTAGTTGGAAAATGTGTGGAAGTAGTTGTCATCCTACACATATGTTAAAAAGTATACCCTATGGAGAGTTTATGAGAATAAAAAGGCTTAACTCAGATGTTAATTTAGCTTTTGAGGAATCTTTAAGAATGGCTAAATTATTTATTAATAGGGGTTATGATATTAATGCAGTTAAAAACAATATTATAAAGGTGTTCAAAAATAGTTTTGATATAAAAACAACTGATGGAAAATATAATGAACATAGATACAATGAATATTCAATTAGTGAAGAAAAAATATTTTTTGTGACAAAATATACGAATTTTTCTTATATTATGAATGAATTGATTAAGCAATATTGGTACATTATCAAAAATGAAGTTGATTCTTTAAATAATATTAGATTAATTGTGTCATATAAAAAAGCCAAAAGCATTAGAGACTTTATAGTCCATAGTATATTTAAACAACCTACAATTCAGATAGTAACTAGTTTGAAAGAGCTGGGCACCTTCCCATGTGGAAGTTGTTCAGTTTGTAAATATATAGTAACTGAAGTAGAAAAAATTAATGGAAAAAGTTTTAGTGTTAGGGCTAAGTATACATGTAGAAGTAAGGGATTGATTTATATTATTTTTTGCACATGTAAGAAATTTTATATTGGTGAAACGAAGAGAATGTTGGCAGACAGACTAAAAGAACATGTTAGAGATGTAAAAAATAAAAAACCAAATAGTCCTATTGCAGAACATTTTAACTTGTGTCATGGTGGAGATATGAGTTGTATGAAAGCAACAGTTTTGGAACATGTACCATTACATTTTAATAATGTTGATTTTCAGAAAAGTGTATTGAGACAAAAGGAGTCTGTCTTAATTATGAAATATGGTACTCTGGCTCCATATGGTTTAAATAAGGAATGTAATTGGCAAAGCCTTGTTTAAGGCTATACCTTTAAATTTTTGAATTTTTTATGTTTTAATTGAATAATGATTTAATTGAATGTAATTAAATATTTTATAGATGTATATAAATGGTCTTTTTGTGACTGTTATTTTTTTACTCTGAAAAGGCTGTTGGCCGAGGCGCTAAGAGATTGAAAATCAACTTTGTAAATACAGTGAAGTTTTTTGAATAAATACTTCCAGACTTTGAAAGTAGAGCTGGGACTCACTTTTTGTTCTGTTGTTGAGATTACCAACATTTGCATCCTCTGAATTTTCAGATACCAGTCTTGGGCTTTGTATAAAAGGAACTGCAGTGGTGAACACTACATATGCAAGCAAATTTCAGTCTCCCCTTTTCTCCACAAGCTCCAAATTAATCAATAGCTACAGATGCCTCAGCTTTTCCTTGGGGGCAGTTTCTATAGGGGTAAAGGCACATGGCCTGTGTCATTCTCCAGACAGACCAAAGCATATAACTTTAAACATGTGGGCTGTGATCCATGCCTTTAATCTCTTCATCATTTATGGTCTACTAGACCTCTCCAGATGATTTCAGACAACACCATAGTGATGTGGCACATCAGCTAGCAAGGGAGGCACAAAGTCTTACCCTGTATGCAGGCTGGCCATCGTCACTTGGGAGTTAGATCTTCAGCATTCTTTTACCCTGCACATCCTACTTTGTGTCAGAATAAAAACACAGGTGGCAGACAAGCCAGAACTGTCCCTCATGAATGTAAAGTGAAAGGGTGATTTCCAGGTATTGATCCACTTCTGAAGAACACCTCAGAATACGTCTGGTGTCCTCCATTCAAAGCAGGCAACATAACAGATGCTTTTTTTTTTTCATTTCCTTGCATGTGAATGTTTCTTATGCATTTCTACCCTTTCCTCTGATATCCCAGTTAACTCTGAAGATTCAGAAGGACTTTACAAAAAAATAATTGTGGTGATCCCCTTTTGGCCCAGGCAGTGTTGGTTCTCCCTTTTTTATGGAATTGTCCAAGGGCAATTATCTCAATATTCTCCAGTTTCTGGATCTACTCACACAATTCAGGGACAGTCTTATACACCCTAGTCAAAATCTTCTTCAAATATCTGCTATGGATTCTGATACCTTTTAGGCACCTCTTTTTAGAGGACATGTAGCAGGTATGAAAGGAGGCAAGAAATCCTGCTACTAGAAGATCTTATGTTGACATCTGGATGGCTTTTCTAGTTAGTGCCCACCTAGTAACCAGGGCACTATTTGGGATTGTATACTGGTGGTCAAATATTTGTGCAAGTTACTAGCCTCTGGTCTTTGTAATACTTTATCAAGGTACATCTTCCAGCCATTTCAGGATATCTACCCATGGATCCTTCTCTTTCTTCAGTGTTTTCCAAATAAAACATTTCTGAAAGGAGTGTTTCACCAGACACCACTTAACAAATACATTGCTGCTGCCTGGTATTTTAACTTATTGATGAAAAAGTTATCCACATCTACATTTGAACCTGCAGACAATTTTAAGGTTCATTAAATGGAAAACTGTTCTTCTCAATGCTCTGACATCTGCAAAATGAGTATCTGAGCTGCAAGTTCTGTTGGTGTGTAAAAGCTATTTGGTCTCCTGTTGGGATAGGGCATCAGTAAGAACAAATCCCTCATTCACTCCCAAGGTTGTTTCAGAGTTTTCTTTGTATCAGGCGATCAATCTCTGTTTTATCCTAAGCATCAGAACCAGGGTGAAAGGATTCTACATACTCTGGACATGCATAGGCAGAGCAGGTACTATCCTGACAGAATCAAGTATTTTAAAAAAGCTAATTGGTTATTTATTTCTTTTGTTGGGATTAAGAAAGGACAGCCTATGTCAAACAGAATATCTCCTGTTGGCTGTTTTCTACCTTCGACTTTTGCTATACCAACCATGCTAAACTACTTCCAGACAGTATCAAGGTACACTCTATGAAGGCCTGTTTTCTTTGATGGCATATCGGAAAGGGTTGGACTCTAGAAGCATTCTAGAGGTGGCTACATGGTCCTTTGTATATACCTCTACAAGGCATTACAAACTGGATTCCTTTTTGTAGATCTAGGGCTGGCCTTGCTAAAATCATTCTGTAGCAGTTCCTGGATCTGTATACTTCCTCCTACATGGTTGGATAGGGTTTGGTAATCAAACCAGATAGCCTAAAGTCAACTGCAGCAGTGGGAATGATGAACACACTATAGTTGTGTAATTTGCACTTACACATAACATTAGGTGTTCAAATTCCTCAGTGCTGCAGCAGCCACATGCGTCCTCCATCCCCCCAAGAGAGTATATGGTTATTGTTGTGAAAACGTTTATTGGTTATTTCATATTTGTTTAGTTTAAGAGGAGTCATGCTACTTCTTAGTATTAGGCAAGAAAGTCCTGAAGATTTTCCACTCTGACTGCTGATTTTCCTTGCTCAGGATCGACTAATCAGCAGTCAGAGTGGGTGTGTGGGTGGGATACAGAGCTTTTGGAGTTGTGTCTTAGGCAGACACAGCTAATATAGCCCAAAGGCTACTGTAGCAGAGAGGAGTTCAAGCAAGTAAGTTCAAATTACGCAACTGTATTTTCTCCCTTGTTTTGAAAATGGCCAAGGGCAATTACCACAAGCCTGTTCACGTGATAGACTTACTCACACAAGACATTGGTTGTTTCATACACCACAACCTTCAATTTGTTCATCTCACAATCTGGATAATAGAATTTTAATACCTTTTAGTCACTTGTTTTCTGAAGACATGCTGCAGGTATTAAAGGAGGCTAAGAAACCTGCTAGTAGAAATTCATATTTCTTTAAGTAGACAAGATATTCTAGTTGGTGGGAAAGTAAGAACAGGATCTTCTTCAGGCCCAGACACCTTTGGTTCTGCAGTATTTCTGTGAGTTGTTATCCTCTGCTCTTACTCTTCAATCAAGATTCACCTCTCAGCCATCTGTACTTTTTGCCCATGGACCTGCTCCTCCTTTCTGCCCTGCCTCAAGTGAAACAGTTCTTGAAAGGAGTTCCACATATCCACCCACTTAGAAGGTGGTGGAACCTGTTCATGGGGCAGATTTGAAGTTATTATCTTGGGAAACAGTGTTACTCATTGCTCTGACTTCTGTAAGCAGAGTATCTTATCTACAAGCTCTTATGGTGATTCAGCCTTATAATCTTTCACAAGGATATGGGGTAACTTTGAGAACAAACTCTTCAGTTATACCTAAATTGGTTTCAGAGTTTACCTTGAGCCAGTCTGTACATCTCCCTGTTTTCTATCCTGAACCAAAATTTGGACAGAAAGACTTTCACACACTATGGATGCCAGCAGGAACCTCAGATACTACATTGACAGGACAAAAATCTTTAGGAATTCTGATCAATGAAGGTAAAAAAGGGAACAATCAGTATCAAAACAGACAATTGCTAAATGGTTGTCCCTTGGTATTGCATTTTTTACTCTCACCATAACAAGACACTTCCAGGCAGAGTCAAGGTCCACTCTACTAGTGTTCTAGCTGCTTCTGTGGCTTTTTGGAAATTAGTGGACCCTAGAAATGTACTAGAGGCAGCAACTTGGCCATCTGTGCATACTTCCATCAAGCACTACGAATTAGACTTATTTTCTAGGTCCAGAGTAGACTTTGCTAGGCCTGTCATCCAGGGGTTCCTGCACTCTGATATTCTTCCTCCCTTTCTTTCTAAACTCTGGTAATCTATTTATTTTTATTTATTTATTTAACATTTGTTTACTGGGAAAATCTGAGTTGGAACAAGTCAGTTTTCAGAGGAGGCTCAGGGAGAAATGCTTCAGACAAATGTCTTTGTAACATGGGAGGAAACCAGGGCATCCAGAGGAAACACACATGAATGCAGGGAGGACATGCAGACTCTGCACAGAAGGCACCCCAGCTGAGAATCGAACTGGAGAACTTCTTGCTGTGAGGTGACAATGCAAACTGCTACACTACTGCACCGTCCTACCCATATTGTTTAGGCTCCTGCAACAGTGATCTAATGATAAATAGTAAAGTTGTGTGTGTAAACTTACCATAACAATAGATGTTTGTATAGATCACTATTGTAGTAGAAACATTCCATACCCTAGATTGTGGATATGGATATTTTTTCCTTTTCCCTTATTCATAGCACATACATAGTGTGCAGGGCTCTAAACTCTTTTAATCTAAGGCTTGTGGTGGTTGGTATAATAGCTAAGGTGTTTATCTCATAGACACAGGGTATATGGTTTGATTCTCACCATTGAGGGAAATTGGGTAGGCATGAAATGGCCAAAAAGGGCAGCTAGCCTGGTACTTACTTACCTATGAACCTACCTATAAACTCCTTTAATCTAAGGCTAGAAAACAGTGAAGATTTGGTGTCCTGCCTGTCCACTGAGTTTATAACGCTCTCCTTGACCTTATCAGTTGTTAGGGTGCATGAAAGGTACTTTGAAGCTTTGGATGCTGGGCAGTTGTCATATCCTGGGCAGGATATAACCCATGTAGCTTAGGCTCCTGCAACAGTGATCTGTTTGAACATCTACTTTTATAGCAAGTTTAATTATACAATTATACTTTATCAGATGTATGTGAACTGCTTATCACCACTTTTAAACAAATAAATAATTATAAAAAAAGAAAATTACTGCATGTAGACTGGTGTGAAAGCCTAGAGCCAATTACACAGGATCAGCTTGCAGCTTGTCAGCACTAAGTATCAGTCAATATATGGCTGAAATCAAACTGCAGTGGTTCAGGTTACCGACATGCTCTGCAGTGTTATACAGAACACGGCTCAGGTTACCAACACGCTCTGTTGGCTCAGGTTACTGACACGCTCTGCTGACTCAGGTTACTGACACACTCTGTTGGCTTAGGTTACTGACACACTCTTTTGGCTCAGGTTACCGACATGCTCTGTTGACTGAGGTTACTAACACGCTCTGTTGGCTCAGGTTACCAACACGCTCTGTTGGCTTAGGTTACTGACACGTTCTGCTGACTCAGGTTACTGACACACTCTGCAAGCTCAGGTTACTGACCCACACTGTTGACTTAGGTTACTGATACGCTGTGTTGGCTCAGGTTACTGACGCACTCTGTTCATAGGTAGGTACTAGGCTGTTGGCCCTAGGGCCTATACAAGCCTAGCCAAAAAGGTACCCTGGCTTTAGCCACCCAAGAAAATTATTTTCTTGTGCCCCTGTCAAGCAGAACCACAGAAGTGATCCCCAGGGTGAATTTCCTATTACCCATCCAATCATCAAGATTTTTCTTGAAGAGTGCTAATGAGGAGCTCTGTTTGACATAGATACATAGTTTGTTCTAGAGTATGGGAAGTCTCTGGGACAGGAATCTATCCCTCCAGCATGTTCTGTTTATTGTGGTGACAAGGTTTAGGTCCCTAGAGCATGTAGCTCAGAGGGATTGGGATTTCTTTAAGTGGAGCATATCCAACAGCTCTGGGTTTGACATAGCTTTGTATGTTAGGCAGAGATCGCCTCTGAGTAGGCGATATGCGACAGTAAAGCTGGAGTTTTTTGAGTCAGTCTGCATAGGGCATCTGTTTGAGGCCAGTAATCCTCTTTGTGAGGTATTTCTGCGGCCTTTCCAGTTGTTGTAGATGTCTTGTGTGGTACATACCAAAAGGGGCGTTGTACTCTATAATGGATCTAATTAATGATGAGTAGAGGGGAACAATGACCTCTTTTTTTCTGGATGAGAAACCTTTTGTGATGAGGTGTGCCATGTAGAAGGATTTTCTGACTACTGTGGTGATGTGATTATCAAAAGAGAGACTACTGTCCACCTGTGTCCCAAGGTCTCTTATCACACTTTTGGTGTTAAGTAGACTACAGCCTATGTAGTAGTTCATGGGTACAGAGATTTTACCAAAGGGGATGACAATGCACTTTTTGGCATTGAGCTTGAGACCATGGCTTTGACACCAGGCATCTGTCTCAGTGAGGCCCTTTTGTAGGATGTCCACATCGTTAGGAGTTTCGATTATGGCTCCTAGTTTGCAGTCATCTGAGAATTTAGTTAGCCAAAGACCTTCTGTGTTAGCCTGTACTTCAGAGAAGTAGATATCAAACAGAAGAGGACCCAGGACTGAACCCTGTGGTACTCCACTTGCCACTGGTCTGAAGTCTGATTTGGTGTCTGCTACTTTCACAGTGTGGGTTCTGTCAGTAAGCCAGTTGGCAACCCATCTTGTGACATAGGGATTTATACTTAGTTTAGTGAGTTTATCTATAATTCCAGAGTGGGGGATAGTGACGAACGCCTTGGCGAGATCTAGATAGGCTGTGTGAACCACCTTACCCTCATCTATGGCTTTGGTGACTGCTTCAAAGAAGTCTATCAGGTTTACGAGACATGATCTGCTTTTTACAAACCCGAACTATGTGAGGTCCAGAGTTTGGAGATCTCCAATGTCTTTGTTTTATGAGTTCCATGATGATACGTTCCATGGCCTTGCAGACCAGGCTCGTCAGGCTAATGGGGTGGTAGTTCCTGGGGTCTGTTCTGGCCGCCCCTTTGTGGAGTGGGATAACCGTCTCGATGCGTCATTCAATGGGCACAAAGCCTGAGGTGAGGCTATGATTGAACATGATACTTAGGTGGGGTGCCAGTTCATTCTGTACTTCGTGTAGAAGGCAGCCTGGGATGTTGTCAGGTCCCATGGATGCTATGTTCTTGGCTTTGGAGAGTGAGATTTTTACCTGTGAAGCCATGATTACAGGAATTTTGCATTCTTCCAGTATAAAGATGGGCCTTTTAGGGGGAGGGGGGGTAAAGTTAGCACTGAACCCATCTGCCAGGATGTTGGCAGTATCAGTTGGTTCTGTATATTTAGTGTCATTGTGCTGTAACTCAGAGCAGATCTGAGTGTTGCCATTGAGATTCTTGACATAGCTATAGAATGCTTTGTGGTTGTCTTTAGAATCAGTGGCGATTTTGTTTTCATAACTAGATTTGGTGGATTTTATGAAGGATCTCAGCTTCTTACTGAGGCTGACCAGGGAGTTCCTCCAATCGTGGAATTTTACTCTTTTTTGCAACAGTTTCTTTATTCTGTTCTAGAGTTTGCTTATGGCAGAAAACCACCAGATTGGCTTCCTTTTTTTGGAGGATAGCATCTTGGTTCTGTTAGGGATAGCACGATCCATGCACTCGTGTAAGTGCTTATAAACTGCGTTTGTGTAGGATTCAGCAGTCGTACCTCTATTGCCCATCTGCATGGGTGTCATGAAGTTTGCCACTTCTGTCTTAAGAAGCGTGAAGTTGGCTTTGGAGAAATTTTTTACGGTTGTTTTCCTAATTGGGGGGTGGGAGCGGGATGTGGATGTCTAGGGTGATTAGCCTGTGGTCAGATCTGACCAGCGAGGAGCTGACCTCTGGTGTGGAACACCAGTCACCCATGTTGGTGATGACCAGGTCTAGGATATTGCTGCCCCTGGTGGGGGTGTGGATAAGTTGATCCAAGGCATTGGAATTGATGAATTTCAGAAAAGGTTGAGCAAAAGAGTTGGTACACGAGTAGTTTTCCCAGTTAATGGTGGGGTAGTTGAAATCACCCATTATTAGGGTGTTGGGTTGTACCTTAATATTTTCCAGTGTATCAAGAAAAGAGGAGTGGGAATCCTGGGGCATGGTGGGGGGTCTGTAGCAAGCTACAATCTGGATTGCAGTTGTGCCCAGAGTTAGTTGAACTTGGATAATCTCGGATGCATTATGCTGAGCAGCTAGCTTGGAGGTGTGGATATCCTTAATGAATATGGACACGCCTCCACCTTTAGTGGTTCGGTCCAGGTTTGGTGGCTGAAAGGTGTGGTATGAATTATAGCCTGGTAATGCAGGGGTGCTCTCTGGGAGTTTGAACTAGGTCTCTGTCACTGTACAGATGTTGATGTTCTCCATTTTAAGGAGTGCCTCGAGTGAGTGCATTTTGAGGTTTAGACTTCCAGCATTGAGTAGCATTACCCTCAGATTTTGCTTGCTTGTACCTGTTACAGTGGTGAGTTTGTCATTTGAACCTTGCCTAAAAAAGGCACTATAGGGTTGGCAAGAGCCTTAGCCAGTATCCGGAATCCCAAGAGCGACAGGTGCAGGCTATCTCTGGCAAAGCATCATGATCTGTCGATCATGTCATCCTAGGCAGACAGATACTGGATTCCCTTAGAATGACACCAGAAGCTTAGCCAATTGTTGAAGTCAGTCATTTTGTCCTTGTACTGTGGTATCATTCTGGGTGATGGCAGGATGCTACCCATGGCTAGGGTCATACCTGCATGGGCCACATGATCTGAGATCTCCTCCATGTCACTCTTCATGTAGTCCAGGGAGGTACATCTCAGGTCATTCACACCAACATGAACAATGACAGTCATATTTGTACTTGTTGTGGAGTGACCTGAGTGCGTGTGTTATGTGGTGGATCCTGGCACCCGACAGGCAGCTGACAGTAACTTTCTCCTTGTTTAGCCTGGTGAGTGGAACATCAGTGTGCCTGACTATAGAGTCACCTATGACTAGAGTGTTGGGTGTTTTACAGGATATTGCAACTATCAAACTTAACTGGAAAAGGTATGAAGAAGAGAAAATGTCATTGTGAAACAGACATACTTGCATGTTCAGTGAAGGCTGTCCTTATGTGAAATGAAGCCATAGGCCAGTGGCTCATTAGCATGTCACCCCGTCCCCCATTTCTTGGTTCCCCATTCTCCTCTTCCTAGTGCATGTTGCAGTTCCCAGTATCTGTTTCTAAGATTGCCTATCCACTTTATATTGGCTACTCTTCATCCAAAGAATCAGTCTCTCTATTCTGAGGTTCACCTGCATTACCTGCCACCTCCCCTGTTATGGATGGTAAGAAAAGTGAACCTGTGGATAAACTCTCATTTATGCTGTGTGTACATACTGTGTCATTCTTTCACTCACTTACTCACAGATTGAGTCCATAGATATCCAGTGATATATAACCTAAGAGCTTGGTCAGGTAACTCCTTTCCTACCTCATCACCATGTCTCATTTCAGTTCTCATAGCACTGCTTCTGCTGCTGCACCACTCTGCTTGTCATTCTGACGTGCTTTATTTCTGCCAGTCATGAGTATGAACCCAGAGTACATAGTCATCCACTAAGAGCGACACACACACACACACACACACACACACACACACACACACACACACACACACACACACACACACACATAAACACACATGCGCGCGCACACATACACACACACACACACACACACACGCACACACACATATGCACACATACACACACAGGCACACACACACACAAACACATGCGCACACACACACACACACACACACACACACACACACACACACAAACACACATGCGCACACACGCACACTTACACACACACACACACACAAACACACATGCGCACGCACACACACACACGCACACTGCACATACACTCTTTTCAGTTGTCTTTTATATCAGCAAACGGTGTACTGTACAAATGTGTTCTGCTTGATATGGAAAGATGAAAAAGAGGAATCAGGAAATGGATCACGTTACAAATGTTCAGCATGGTCTGGCATCATGTAGTAGCAGCAGTGATTTCACATACATGTTG
The DNA here is from genome assembly GCF_019279795.1 of Protopterus annectens. Taxonomy (NCBI): domain Eukaryota; kingdom Metazoa; phylum Chordata; order Ceratodontiformes; family Protopteridae; genus Protopterus; species Protopterus annectens. Next base: position 1,107,049,733 of record NC_056737.1, on the reverse strand, counting down.
TCATCTTAAATATTAAATCAACTCATGTTGGATCCACAGCATAGAAGGATGAAGCCCTGACTACAGTCCAGATGACCAAGGTTCAATTAATGTCTGAGGAGCTGCTGGAGCTGTCTGGACAGGACGAAGAATAATGAGGTGGTCTCCGCTCACCTGTCACAGGAGAACATTTGAACACTTGTGCCTGGAATATGCACTCATCCTACACTTCTCAGTGGAGACAAGAGATGGAGAGTTTTATAGGTAGTTAATAGGTTTACAGTCCAGGAGACCATTGAGGAGCATAGCCCAAATTCCCTGTTGTCTCCAAGTACTGTCTGGTTAAGTGACTTATTCAGGGTCACTCAGTAGTCAAATGACACCTGAGGGAATCAAACCCTGTACCACAGGAACTACAGCTTATAGTCTTCATCCTTTGAGCAAACTGCCAGACTCATGAAAGTGGGTGACAAGTCCTTGTACTGCGCCATTGCACCCCTAAACCTTGGGGACCTACAGGCATGTGCAAGGTCATCAAAAGGAATTAAAGTAGAAAACTGTGGATGACAGTTTTACCACAGGCAGGCCCCACTCCATAAAAGGGAACAAATAGTTGATAGCATTTGAGACACTGGCATGGTGTTCATCAGGCACAAAGGGGGAAAATATAGCCACAAAAATGAATTCAGCTCTGTACCATTAATCTCGTTGTCTCTTGCTTGGACTTAATGTGCAAAAAGTGTGTGACCTGTCTCCTTCACATAGATGTGAGATCCTTGTAGTGCTAATATATAGTACCAGTGTTTCTTGCTTGAGATATTTGCATGTGTTTTCAGCACACATCCTACTAATGAGGACTGTTATACACATAACCAAATACATCCTGGGATTTAGAAGGGATTAATGTGAGCAAGAAGCCTTAAAACAAGTGGCTTCAAACTTGTAGTAACACTTTCTGATTCAATGAGCACTCTACCACTGAGATTTTCCCTCTAATGGGAGTGTCCACTCATAGGTAATCCCACTGGCTGAGCCACATGGTAATGAGATAGTCTGGGCCAGCAACTAATTCCAATTAACAATGTGCTTTCCCCTGGAAATGCCTGTGACTTGTGCTCCTGATTTACACTGCTAAGCAATTAATTTCCACGTGTGGAGGAAAAATGTAACACCATCAAAAGACACCAGTCATCCATTGACTCTAGTGGAAGCAGTCACAGGGCATTTAACTTAGGTTCGTAGATTCATAGATATTCCAAGGTCACTAAGTCTTGTGGTGATTCTCACCTTCCCATTATCCTCTCTCAGGCAGCACCTCCTTTCTCCAGAAAGGCCATTACTGGTCAATGTTAAAGTAAATTTTTGATTACCCTTCCAGTCATCTTCTTTATGTTTAAAGGAGGAATGTGAGTTGCATAGCCTAACATGCAATGACAGATTATTCTAAAGATTTGGGAGGAGCTGAGTTATAAACTTGCTCCTCCATGATGTTTTATTTATCTGCTGGTGAATATTTAAGTCTCTGGTTCTAGTATTGGTGGAGGTATTAGACTTGTGGAGAAACAGAAACAGGAGGTCTAGAATAATCCGGTCTCTAATGGCACATTAAGTGAGACAGAGATTTCCCCTCAAAAGTCTATAGGAATAAATAGGATAAAGGGACAGAGTTTCTTGCATGTCTTGGTAGCTCAGGGACTTTAGCCTTGTGATCTTTTTGGTCAGGAACCTTTGAGGGTCCTTCTAATTGTTTGATATGTTTAATGATATACATCCCAAAGGGGACATTGTACTCAGTTATTGGCCTGATCAGTGCTGAGCTTAAGGGAATGATTACCCTTTAGACCTTGATCATATTCCTTTGGCAAATAGCTGGGTTAAATACAAGGATTTCCTGGCAGCTATTGTTACATAATGGTCAAAAGAGAGGGAGCTAAGTACTTAGGTTCCTCACTTCATTTTCATTTTGTAGACATTTGCTGTCTATACAGTATGATGAGGGGAGGGGTTATCTACCAAAAGTGATCATTCTACGCTTATTAGTATTTAGGTTGACCCCGTTTTAGTACACAAGAGAGAGTTTACTAGGGCGAGTTCATTCTAGAGAGTCATATGGTGACTTAACAACCCCTAGTTTGCAGTCATCTACAAACTTTATTAACCAGACGTCTACTTGCAGATCTGCGAAGTAAATACCAAAAAAGGAGAGCTTCCATCGCCAGGCTATGAAGGACACTGCTGATTATCTTCATACTTTTGTTTGATGAGGCAACTGCAACTTGCACAGTGTGAGCTCTGTCTTTCAGCCAGTTTGCTATCCATCTTACTACATATAGGTTGATTTTTTTAAGTATTAATCTTTTTTATGATAACAGCATGCAGAATAATGTCAAAGGTATAAATAAACAAAAATAAATAATAAAGATGTAAATGGTGGAAATTCAGTGAAGATGGTTGTGGAGTAGTTTTGTGTGTTTGTGTGTGTGTCTATAAGGACATGAAAGATGTTGGATGTGTGTTTGCCTGGATGGTCACGTTAGAGGGTTAAGTAGTTAATCTAGCATATGAATGTGTGTGTGTTTACATGTATGTGAGTGAATGAGTATGTATGTACATCTAGTCGACTGTGGTGTGCTTTTCTGATATAGGGTGTATGTATTTATGTCTGTGTGTGTGTGTGTGTGTGTGTGTGTGTGTGTGTGTGTGTGTGTGTGTGTGTGTGTGTGTGTGTGTGTGTGTGTGTGTGTGTGGGGGGGGGGGTCTGACTATATGTGAGAGTGAAGGGGTGTGACTTTGCAAAAGCAGTGCATGGGCCACCGGTGCAAACACTACTACCATTACAGGTCTAACAGCACTAGTGGTAAAACATTGCAATTCGGAGATATGATAATGAGCTGATAATGGGGTTTTCCTCATTGTGGTCATAGCTGACTCTGAAGAAGGTGAAATAGGTGGAATTGAAAAAGAATGGCATTGCCTCAAAACAACATGTGTGAGGACTACAGAACAGATATGTGGCCGAGCCAGGTATGGAAATAAGGTACGTAAGGAAAGCTGGTGATGGAATGCAGAAGTTCAGGAAGTCGTCAAAACAAAGAAGGAGTGCAGGAAGAAGTGGGAGACAGAAAAGACTGACCAGGCTAGGAACGACTACTGGTTGGCTAACAAAGAGGCTAAGAAAGAAGGTGCAGTACAAAAGAACAAGGCATCAGAGGCACTCCAGCTACAAGAAAGTGACTTGGTAGCTTGGACAAAGAAACTATATCAATTTGCAAGGCAAAGACATAAAGATAAAGAAGATAGTCAGACACCCTTCATAAGGGATGCCAGCAACAACCTTCTCACCAGTCCACAGGACATCAAAGGCAAATGTAAGGAGTATTTCCAGCAGCTTCTGAATGAAGAAAACCCTGCAGAAGCTGACTGCCCCAGATACAGTCTGCAGTGAGAGAAGAAGAGAAGACCACCCTAGAAGAAGTAAGAATAGCACCATGGAAAATAAAGTCAGGGAAAGCAGTAGGCTCAATGAGGTCACAGCAGATATGATAAAGATGCTGGGTGAGATAGGGGAGAAATGGCTGTTGAGGGTAGTCATAGCAGTGTGGAGAGAAAGGAGTATCCAGATGACTTGAGAATAAGCATACTCATTCATAAGTTCATAGGTTGTGTTAACAAGCTTATGGCCTAGTAGATTTTAAGAAGATGGATTACTGTTTTAACTTGTGGTATTTTAGTAACATCTATTTTGTTTTTGAATCTGATTAGTCAATTGCATTCTTTCATGCTAATAATACGTTTGTTCCAAAGCTTGGACATTCATTTTGTAATGAATCTATCCTGCTTTTAGACTGGACAAAGAATATACAATAATGTGTGTAGAAATGCTTTTGAGTATGATATGCTAAACTCACTAAACCTTTTCAATTACTACAACCACATTTTTAAAACACCTTTATTAGATTATCACTTAAAGACAGACTGTATGCATGTCTAATAGAAAATAAAACAAACCATAGTAACATTTTTTTCATTTGCATGTATTATACGTTACAAATATGTTTGCTTTCTTTACAACTGTCATTTAAAAGTCATCCCTGGGATTCAATAATGCCTACAATAAGTGTACACCGTTCTGTGTAAACAGACAACACAGACTTGTCTCACACCTTCTTCCTCCTAATTTTGGTTTTCTTACCGATATTCTTACAGCTTTAAATATTGACAGGGATTCATATTCTTACAGCTTTAAATACTGGCAGGGATTCATAAAGGTTACCACAAAGTGTAGACTACATGTACACTTAGTGTAATCTTTCTGAGTGACTAGAAAGCACAACAATGTGATTGGGATGTTCTTGAATACATATCGTGTACACTTAGTCTAGGCTTTATTGAATCTGGCCCCATGTTTGAAGGAGGAAAGCGCATTTTTCTTTTCATACAAAAAAGTATTTGCATGCATTTTTATTCTTTTAATAGCTAATTATGCTGGATTAGTGTACGTAAGTAATATTAGTTAAGTATTACTCACCTACACTAATCCAGCATAGTTAGAGCTGGAATACAGAATGATGTAAACGCCTCCTGCCCATCTATTAATAGTAATGCTGTAAACATGGCTCCAAATGTTTTGTATTCTACCTTTGGAAGATATCTTTAAAAATTTCTAAAGGATTCAAAACAAATTTCTTTTTACACAGAGAAGTGCTGGCATGCATAAGCCTGTATGACACTTGGCAGAGTAAAATAAATTATGGAGATAGGTATAGTGTATTACTGATTTTTTTTTAATAAAAATGTTTCTTGACTGTTTAGTCAGCTGCACAGCAGCAAAGCAGTCAGTTTATAGACACAAATTTGAATTGGATGTTGCAGAAAATTCATTCTTCTGGCATTGAATCTATCCTGTTCATGATGGATTCTCTCTGACACAAGTGTATAATCACTCAATGTGAATAACTGCAGTTTAAGGCAGTTATTTATTTTGTTGAGAATTTCTAAAGATTGCATGTTTTGCAGTTTGCTGTATGGAAATAGCATATTTAGAGTGTTATAAGACAGCAAATGAAGGCAGACATGTTAAGGACGTGTATGAATGTAATTTATTTCTGGAAACAAGTAAAATATACAATTTGTTTCTTTCTGTGCAAATAATTTTCCAATCTGCACTATACTGGATTACTCAGATTGTGAAGGTTTTATTCCTGCAGATCTTCAAACTACTATAATGTTCCTGCTCCTTTGAAAGGGCATACAAGTTAGGAATTCTTCTTGATGTTTGCTCCTCACCTCCAAAATTTCATGTAAAGTCTTAAGCAAGCTAGACTGAATCAGAATGATACTAAGCCGAAATTAACCACATAAAAGTTTCTCCAGAATACGCTGCAGCTCTCTTTGTAAGTTGTTTGGTGTTTGTGCTCATTGTTAAGAAACAGAACATTTACCATACATCTGCATTTCCCTGCCACATTGAAGTTGGCTAATGGAATGAGACATTTTATAATATTTTATTTTATTTATTTATTGTTCAGCTGAAGCATAAGTATTACTGGTGTCTGAAACTGTTTGGGTGCAGTAAGAGAGAAATCCATGTAGTTAAAACGTAATTGTCACAGGGCAATACCCCTAGCCTGGGCCTATGAAGCAGAGCCCCTTATGAATCAGATTGTGCCTGAGAATTATTGTATTAAGAGGGTAGGATAATTAAACTACTATTGAAAGTACACCAGTCAAAGAACACAAAGTTGTAGTAGGGATGGGCAATTGTGACAGACTGTAGAAGCTGCCGCCTATAAAGCTGGACTTTGTAAATGTATTTGTTTATTTGCTAACTGTAGGGGGGGGGGTTGTTCTAAGAATTCTTTTCGGGCCAAACAGCAGTGTGAATAAATAAAGTGCTACATAATCTATTCAGCATTGTAGTGTTTGCAGTCAGATTACAGTTAAAGAAAGAACTTGTATTATTTTAAACCAGTTTAAGGCTGATGAAACACCTTAAAAAATGTTAATGTAAGTCTGCAAAGTCCGCCAGGTGTAGAACAAAATAAGATGTTTCTTATCTTCAGTTTACACAGCAAAGGAAGACCATTCTTGCCTATAATTAGAGTGCTGCAGCAGTTACACATCTATACATTTTTTAAAGATAAGTGTTATTAGAATTTTTGTAGAAATAAAACACAAAAATTCACTACATCACAAAGACAAACAACAAATTTAAATGACAAGTAGACCAACATGAATACAAACTAGCTAGAAAAAATGTATACATCAGGAGATAAGATTTAAAATAACTTTTTTCTAATTTAGAAATAACGTTTTACATTTATTAACATTTTAAAAACCTTCACAAATGTCTTGGCAGCCATTCAAACATGACCTTGAGCTTTATCCTGAAGTTTAAAAACACAGTCTAGACACAATATTTAATAGGGTGGAAGCAGTCATGAAGTAGAAACCCTCTTCCAAACACAAAACACAGTTAGATCACCTAAAATTAAATGAATACAGTGTTGCTGTTGTGTGATCAACATAGTTTACAGCATAGTTTAAATATCCCCATAATGAAGAACCTCACAGTTCCAGAAAAGGTGGAAAATATCAACTTTGAGTATCTATAAATCTATGTTTAACTCATCTATCCATTTTGTTTGTAAGATAGACTGGTACAGCTTGTCAGTAAAAGTTCCAGTAATTTCATTTTGAATAATGCATGATTTTGTTCATTCCTAACATGTCCTGTTAAGGAATTCCATGCAACAGAAGCAGTCTTGCTAAATGCCGATTCCCTGACGTTTATCCCAAATGCCAGTCTTCTTAGCTTTAGGCCTCTTGGTTTTGAGTTTGCAACAGCTAATATGTGCAGTAATATAGAGCAGTACTGTTGATGTATCGGTATGAATGTCAGAGTGGACAAAAATAAAATGGCTCTGAAGGTGAGTGGGACCCAGTGTGCTTCTTTCAAAATGGTATAACAATAATCTTGCAGTTCAGAAACTGACATGAAACTAAAAATCTTATTGAGGTCTGTTTGGAGAGTAGCAGTGCTATGTGGAAAGTTTACTGCCGCTGTTAACAAGGCATATTCCACCTTCAGAATACCTGTCACTTGTCCAGTCAGGATAAAATAGATGAGTCTTTCTGGGTTCTGTTTAAGCAGGTTTATTATGTGCAAACACATCAGGAATGAGGCTTAATAACTTTAACTTAGATAAGCTTATAAACAAACTAGCTATTACACTCATACATGCTCACTCTCTGGCTGCACTCTCAAAATAGCACAGAAGCTAGCATGTGCTTGCTATTTATATGCACGTGACGACCTTGAAATGCTTTTTTAAGGTACAAGACACACACACTGTTCTACATCCTCCCTCTTTGAGAAATACGTCATGCAATATTGACAGCATTAATCACTACAAATAATTCTTTGTCATACAATTATATAGAACTAAATATATATAGACAGTTATGTCCAGGTTGCTGTGTATTTCACACTAGGTCTGGAAATACGACCAAATCATGTGACGTAGAAATTAGGACTAGGTCTAGCAACTGGGATGGTCTCTGCTGAATGTTCAACTTTGGGGACATCAGGAACATCATCAGGAAAAGAAGTAGAAGTTAAGACACATTCTGCAACAGGAACATTGTCAGGATTACTCTGAGATCTAGAGTCTGTATCACAGGAATAATGCTGTGATATCGATTCTGGTACAGGAAGAAGATGTCTGCGATTTCTCCTGTACTCCACACCCTCAGGTTCTATGAAGTAGGATCTTGGCTCAGTACGTATACCTGTTACTTGACCGATCCAGTTGAAATCTTTTGCCGTTTGTATCCTCACTGCCTCTCCTTTTTTGAATGGCCAAAAAAATCTGCCCAATTTATCATAGCTGGACTTCTGGAAAGAACGCTTTCTGAATAATCGGGCTGTAATTGTTCTGTTATTCTTAGCTTTAGACCTCAATAAACTGGAACTAATAGGCAGTGTTGTTCTGGTTTGCCCAGATAGAAGTCTCTGAGCAGGCAAGCCAAGTATATCATCACAGGGTATGTTTCTGAGATTAAGTAAATTCAAAAAGACATTGGTATTATCACACTTTGACCTCTCAAGTAATCGCTTTGCATGTTGTACTGCACGTTCAGCTAATCCATTTGACTGTGGATATTCTGGGATACTAGTAACATGTACAGAGTTCTATTCTTTTGCAAATTTCTGAAACAACTGGCTGGTAAATTGGGTACCATTGTCAGAAATAACTTTGTGTGGACTACCGTGGACTGAGAAATGATGTTTCAACTTGGTAATAACAGCAGTAGATGTTAGATTAGGGAGTAAATCAATCTCAAACCAGTTTGAATAAGAGTCTACCAATACTAAGTAATGTTGATTGTTCCACTTGAACATATCAGTGGCTACTATTGACCAAGGTAGTTCAGGAACTTAGTTTCACTGAAGTGAGTCTTTTTGCAATTGTGGTTTAGTACTATTGCATACGGAACAAGACAAAAGTATGTTATCAATGTCTTTTACTAGAGAAGGCCAAAATACTAGTTCTCTTGTCCTTTTTTGGTGGATTTAGAAACTGGGTGACCACGATGCAAAATCTGGATATATTCATGATGTAGAGAAGCAGGAACAATAATTCTAGGACCTTTGAGAATCCATCACCATCTCATCTGTGTAAGGAAAATAAGTTTACACTTCAGGTGGTACACTAGATTGCTTTGATGGCCATCCAGTATTAATGTAGTGGCTAAGCATTTGCAAAATAGGATCAGTCTTTGTATGATCTCTCAGTTCATCAAGTCTTGTGGTAGAAAAATTACGCACTTCCATGATGTTAAAGTCAAAATTCTGTGCATGAAGCTGTTCCATTATATTTCTGGGTGATCTGGATAAAGTATCAGCCAGATAAAGAAGTTTGCCTTTTGTATAGACCATTTTGAAGTTGTACTTTTGAATTTGAGCATCATTTTTTGTAATCTCGCTGGAGCTGAATGCATAGGCTTCTTTAGAATAATAACTAGAAGTTGGTGATCAGTTTCGATCTGAATAGCTCGACCATAGATATAATCATGAAACTTTGAACATGCAAATACTATTGCCAAAATTTATTTCTCAATTTGAGCATACTACATTTCAGTTTGGGTAAGAGTTCTAGATGCATAGGCTATTGGTCAGTCTTCTTGAAGAATAACTGTGCCAAGACCAAATTTTGAAGCATCACAGGAAAGAGTTATTGGTTTATTAACATCATAGTATGTTAATGTAGGTGGGGTGGCAAGTTTCTGTTTGAGGTCTTCAAATGTTCTCGGGTGGTGTTCCAACCAAGACCATGTAACATTTTTGCATGTCAGCTCTTCCAAAGGTGCTGTCAACTCACTGAAGTCTGGTATAAATTTGCCTAAATAGTTGACCATACCAAAAAAATGTTGTAGAACTTGAACATTATCTGGTGCTGTCGTCTCAAGAATGGCTGTTTGCTTGGACGGGTCTGGACGCAAGCCAGTGCTAGTATAAATGACCTACATATGTAACTTCTGGTAGTCTGAATTTGCACTTCAGAGGATTGAGCTTTAAATTCACGTCACATGCTCTGTCTAGAACTTTTTTAAGGTTTCTGTCATGCTCTCCTTCACCATTGCCTCCAACCAAGAAATCATCTACTATTATGGCACAAGGATAACCTGAAAAAAGTTGCTCCATTGCATGCTAAAGACCTCACTTGCAGAATTTATTCCAAATAGCATCCTGAGGAATATATATCTGCCAAATGGGTTACTGAAAGTAGTCAGTAATGAAAATGCTTTGTTCAAGTCTCTTGGGTCAATACATATTCTGATTTCATCTGTGCCTTTTTTGTGGGCTGCTACCATGGACGACACCCATTCATTGGTTCTGTAACTGGACAAATTACACCTTGCTGCCCTATTTTGTCCAACTGAACTTAACTTTATTCTGCATAGCTATCGGAACTTTTCTTGCTGGTCTGACCACTGGACTGACCTCTGGGTCTAACTTCATAGAATACACAACTGGAAGTTTGTCCAACATGTCATTGAAAACATCAGCATACTGATTAAAAAATAGCTTTAGTAAAATTGGAACTAGGATATGTGCTTATATGATGAACTTCTTTGGTAAAATAAAGCAAATTCATTCTCAAACTGTCTCTGACTGCACAGGTCTTTGGACTACATAGAATAAAAAGCTGCAACAGTTCCTTGCCAAATAACATGAAAGCACTACTGAGCCTTTGGTTTGAATTTCTTCACCTCCATAAGCGACAAGTTTCGCACTACTAGCCACATTGAGTTATTCACCAGTTCTCGCCTTAGAAAATGTGTCTGCTGACATAACATCACACTTTGAGCTAGTGTCTACTTTGAGCTATGTGGATTTACCATTGATCTGGACAGTAGAAAACATTTCATTCTTTGCCAATAAACTTACCATGTCAACCTTTTCACCAATTACGGATACACTATCTACGTAGAAAGTAGAATTGCAGCTCTCTCTATGATCAACTTGCTTTTTAAGTGACCTTTCTTTATAAGTATGTGAGGTTTACTTGATTTGCAAAACTTTTGAAAATGGTTCCATCTTATACACTTGTGGCATTGCTGAACAAATGCTATAGGTTCATAGGTTCATACTAGGCTATCTGCCCTAGGGCATTTATAAGCCTAGCCAGAATGTGTTTGGCTTTCGCCACCCATTTTAAATTTATTTTGCTATGCCCTTTTTCGAGGTTAGTATACTGTGCCTCTGTCTAACAGTGACACAGAAGTGATACCCCGGGTAAACCTACGATCTCCCATCCACTCACCAAGATTCCTCTTGAAGAGAGTCAATGAGGGACTCTGCCTAACCTGGACTGGGATTTTATTCCAGAGTGAAGGGAGCCTCTGGGTTATGAATCTGTCCCTCCAGCATGTCCTATTTATTTCAGTGCTGAGGTTCAAGTCTCTTGAGCGCGTAGCTCTATGGGATTTGGATTTTCTGAGGTGCAGCATGTCCATTAATTCCAGGTTGGACATGGCTTTATACGTCAGGCACAGATCGCCTCTGAACAGGCGGTATGCCACTGAGTAGAGCTGGAGTTTCTTTAACCGGCAGCATATGGCATCTGTTTGAGCCCTTTGATCCTCTTGGTGAGGTACTTTTGGGGTCTTTCCAGTTGCTGCAGGTATCTGGTAAGGTACATCCCAAAAGGGGCATTGTACTCAATTATGGGACTGATGAGGGATGAGTAAAGAGGCACGATGACCTCCCCTGATCTAGATGTGAATCCCTTCATGATTAGGTGGGCTATATAAAATGTTTTTCTAACCACTTTGGCCACGTGGTTGTCAAATGAGAGATTGCTATCAACTTGGGTCCCCAGGTCCCTAATTACTTCTTCTGTACTTAATGGATTACCACCTATGTGGTAATTTGTGGGCACTTTGTTTTTGCCAAAGGGGATGACTATACACTTTTTGGCATTTAGCTTGAGGCCATGGCTCTGGCACCAGTTGTCTGCTTCTATGAGGCCCTTTTGGAGGATGCTTGTGTCGGCTGGAGATTCGATTATGGCGCCCAGTTTGCAGTCATCTGCGAACTTGGTCAGCCACAGTCCTTCCGTGTTGGCCTGTACCTCCAAGAAATATATACCGAACAAGAGAGGTCCCAGGACTGAGCATTGTGGGACACCACTTGTAACTCATTTGGAGTCTGACATGGCTCCAGCAATTCTAACCATGTGGGTTCTGTCCTTGAGCCAGTTTGCAATCCATCTAGTGACATAGGGGTTTATATTTAAGCTGGTGAGCTTATCTATAATGCCCGAGTGGGGTATTGTATCGAAGGCTTTTGCGAGGTCCAGGTAGGCTGTGTGGACCACCTTCCCCTCGTCAATGGCCTTGGTGACTGTTTCAAAGAAATCAACCAGGTTTAAGAGGCAGGATCTGCCCTTAACAAAGCCGAACTGGGTAGGATCCAGTGTCTGTAGGTCCCCAATATCTTTATTTATGAGGTCCATGATGATCCTTTCCATAGCTTTGCAGACCAAGCTAGTCAGGCTTATGGGGTGATAGTTTCCAGGATCCGTTGAGGTACCACCTTTATGGAGAGGGACCACTGTTGCTGTACGCCACTCTTTGGGCACATATCCTGTAGTAAGGCTGAGATTGAACAGTAGTTTTATGTTTGGGTTTAGCTCTTCTTGGAGTTCATGTAGGATGCAGCCCGGGACACCGTCTGGTCCCATTTATGCTGTGTTTTTTGCTTTGGAGAGGGCGGCTCTTACCTGAGCATCTGAGATGTCAGGGGGGCAGCACTCTGCTGGGATAGATATTTGCCCTTTTGGTGGGGAGAAGTTTGCGCTGAACCTGTCAGCTAGGATGTTGGCAATGTTTGTGGGTTCAGTGTATTTTTTGTCATTTTGGACTAATTCTGAGCATATCTGGGAATTACCACCCAGGTTCCTAACATAACTAAAGAAAGCCTTGTGATTATCCTTAGTGTCCTGTGCAATGTTTCTCTCGAAGCTGGCCTTAGACAATTTTATGAGTGCCCGTAGTTTTTTGCTAATACTGATCAGTGATGCCTTCCCTTTTTGAGATTTTGCTCTATCATTTAGTAGCTTCCTCCTTCTATTGTATAGTTTGTTTATGGCTGGGGTCCACCAGACAGGACGCCTGCCTTTGGAGGATTGGGTCTTGGTTTTATTTGGGATCGCATGATCCATGCATTCCTGAAGGTGTTCATAGAATGCATTTATAAAGGATTCTGCAGTCTGGGCCATATTTTCCACAGGCCCGGGGGCTTTGAAGGATTCCACCTCGGTTTTGAGGAGTGTGAAATTTGCTTTAGAGAAGTTTTTCACTGCGGTTTTCTGGGCAGGGGGTGGGGTCGGGATGTGAATATCCAGTGAGATTAGTTTATGGTCTGATCTTACCAGTGAGGGATACACTTCTGGTCTGGAGCATAGAGTCCCCATGTTGGTGATAATCAGGTCCAGTATGTTTTCCCCTCTTGTGGGAGTGGTAACAAGTTGTTCCATAGCATTTGAGTTTATAAATTCTAGGAACCTTTGGGCTAGGGTGTTGGAGCTAGAGTAATGCTCCCAGTCTATGTTTGGGTAGTTGAAGTCGCCCAATATAATGGTGTTTGGAGAGACCTTCATATTTTCCAGTGTTCTCAGAAAGGCCGAGTGGGGTTCCTGGGTTTGGGAGGGTGGTCTGTAGCAGGCTATAAACTGGAAGGCAGTTTTACCCACTGTTAGTTGCACATGGATAGTCTCTGATGCTTCGTGCTTTGCCACCAACCTGGAGGTGTGGGTATCTTTGATGAATATCGATACTCCCTCCTTTTGTGGTTCGGTCCAAGTTTTGGGGCCGAAAAGCATGGTATGAGGTATAACCTGGTAGTGCTGGGGTGCTCTCGGGAGCCCTGAACCAGGTGTCTGTTACTGCACAGATATCGATGTTCTCCATGCTAAGGAGAGTTTCGAAAGGTGCATCTTGAGGTTTAGACTTCTGGCATTGAGTAGCATTACTCTTAGTTTCTTATCCCTTGTGATACCTATGGAGGTGGGTTTGTCTTTTGAGCCTTGTCTAAAAAAGGCACTATGGGGGTAGCAAGAGCTTTTGCCAATATCCGAAAGCCCAGGGGTGACAGGTGGAAGCCGTCCCTAGCGAAGCATCGTGGCTTGTCGAGCATATCATCCCAAGCTGACAGGCATTGGATCCCCTTTGAATGACACCAGTACTTAAGCCAATTGTTGAAATTGATCATGTTGTCTTCATATTGTGGCATCATTCTTGGTGAGGGTAAGATGCTACTCAAGGTCAGGGTCATACCGGCCTGGGCTACATGCTCAGAGAGCTCCTTTATGTCTCTTTTCATGTAGTCCAGGGAGGTACATCTCAGGTCATTCACACCAGCATGGACAATGACTGAGTCATATTTGTACTTGCCTTGGAGTGACCTGAGTGCTTGTGTTATGTGGCGGATCCTAGCGCCCGACAGGCTGCTCACCGTGATCCTCTCCTTGTTCAGCCTGGTGAGCGGGACGTCAGTGTGCCTGTCGATAGAGTCACCTATTACAAGTGTATCAGGTGTGTTGTTTAGTCTTAAGGGCTGTGACTGTTTGGCACACTGGCTTTGTGAGATACGTGTTGCACGTGTTTTGTTTTGGGGTAGCGGTTGCTTGGGTGTCTGCTTTGGAGGTCTCTGCTGCTTAGGCAGATCTTTATTTAGAGCCTCCGAGTATGTTTTTGTGTGATTATGTGTTTGGTTTGCTGTCGTGGTAGGTCTATGTGAGACTGGAATTGTAGTGAGTGTGGTTTCCTTCTCCTCCTGACTGGTTATGCCAGTACTGAGTTGAGAGAGCTTAGCCTCCAGTTTGGCTATATGGTTGCATCTCTCACATGTGTTGGAATTTGTTGGGAGGAGGAGAGGGTTGTCTGTGTACATGAGGCAGTTGTAACAATGCCTCAAGATTCCCAGATTCACCAGCTGGACCGGAGAGGAGATTAACAACTGACCTTTGGACATGCTAGAATAATATTGGGAATTCCTTAATAATTGAAAACAAGGGCCAGTGGGGAGTGAGGGTGTAGTGCTTTTAATTTTTAGTGCTGACTTGTATAATTGCTTTAGCGAGCAAGTGCCAGGTAACTTAAGTGCAATGTGTTACAGGTAACTTAAATGCAAAACGACAAACAGTAACTTTCTTTCAAGTGAAACAAGGAAATAAGTACAGTAAGCAATGCATATATCACTAGTGATCCACAGAAGCTGAGAAGCGCTGAGTATTAGGTGGAATTAGCGTTCCAGGGAAATAACAAGCAAACAAACAACAAGCATATAAACAAAGCTAGATTCAGCAGGCCTGGATCTAGTCTATGCTACAGCAAACAAGGTGTACCAATTTCAGTAAGATACAGTTCAAATATTCGGGCACTATAAACCTTTAACCAGAAATTCCCAGCTCAGAAGGGCAGAGTCCAGCCTCTTCTCCCACAAGAGTGCAGACCATGAATCTTCTTAATGTAAAATAACTGGCCTGAAGCCCAAGTGCCTAAACCAGAACTAATACACTTTAAGAATAACAGACACTGGGCTCTCAATCAGCAGTTCCCAACTTAGAAGGATGAAAGCTACCTGTCCTGCCACCACAGTGCATGCCACAAACCTTCCTAATGTAAAACAACTGGTCTGAAGCCAAAGTGCTTAATCCAAAAGACTTAGAATGATAGCTACACTTTAATCAAGTTACTACCAAGCAGTAATAAATACAATTGAATACTTTAGAGAATGCCTGGATTAGTGCTCAAGTTACACAAACAAAGCTAGATCCAGCAGGCCCGAATCCAGTCTATGCCACAGCAAACAAGGCGCACCAACTTCAGTAAGAAGCAGTTCAGATATGCATGCACTATAAGCCTTTAACCAGAAATTCCCAGCTCAGAAGGGCAGAGTCCAGCCTCTCCTCCCACAAGAGTGCAGACCACGAACCCTCTTAATGTAAAATAACTGGCCTGAAAGTCCAAGTGCTTAAACCAGAATTAATACACTTTTAGAATAACAGACACTGAGCCCTCAATCAGCAGTTCCCAACCTAGAAGGATGTAAGCTACCTGTTCTGCCACTGTTCCGCTAAGCATTTTTCTCTTTTAGACTCATGATTGGCACCACAGTTGCGACAGTTAACAGTAAATCTGGATTTGGGTTTTGCTGACTCACTCTTGTACTGCACTGAGCTTGTCCTTTTCTTAGAACTTGCTGGAAAACTACAGGTTTTACCTGGGGAGCCTGCAGAGGTAGTGGGAACCATGTGCTTAGGCCTGCTTCTACTAGCCAAGTGTTGCATACTGTCTGCATTTGCTCTGGAGCCTACTGAAACCATGCTGTTATCACTTGCAAGCATACTTGTGTGCCTTTCTGTAACTTTATGGGATCTGCCAAATCTCAATAGCTTTGCTCAGTGTCAAATCACTGTCACAAATCAAAGTCTTTCTCACTGCAACACTATTAATACCACACACAAGCCTGTCCTTTATCAACTCATCTTTTAAGTCACCAAACCAACACGTTTTAGCCTTGTTTCTCAGATCAGTAATATCTGCAAAAGTTTCCCCTGGTTTTTGATCTCTTGTGTAAAACAAATGCCTCTCTAATGTAATATTCGTCTGTGAGTTGCACATTTCCCTGAACTTGTGCTTCAAACACTCGGAGTCTTACCTTGATTCAGCCTGTACAACAATATGATAGTTTTCACCTTCTCCCTCATATATTGCTGGTGCATACACAAATGAACACTCTCTTTCACTGTCCTCTGACCCAGCTAGGTTTAGCAAAATGAATGCCCTGGTGTGTGCATCTTTGTCAGAATAAGCTGCTTGTATAAAAGTATCGTACTCTTGCTCAAATATTTTCCAATTCTCTGCAATATTCTGAAGAAACTCCAGTGGTGATGGTTTTCGAAATCCATCTCCCATATTAACACATACCAGTGAAGGCTTTTGCAAGGCTGCATGAACACACACACACACACACACACACACACACACACACACACACACATATATATGTGCCAGAAATTTATGCCAGTATTTGTAACTTTGCCCAATAGCACAACAAGTCACTGAACTCTGCCAAATAAGTCTCTTGGGCACTGTAACACTCTTGAAATTACTGTACTGTAAAAGTCACCTCTTATCAGTGTAAGAAACATTTCAAAATAACTGCACTGTGCAAATGACCTGGGCAGAAGAAGCTCAGAGTACGAAACATTTCAAATTAACTCCATTTTGCGAATAAACAGTAGATAGCACACTGAAACTTTCCCAAAATGGTTGTACTTTGCTAAATGACTGTTTAAAGTGCAAGAAACGCTGTGTAATGGTGGCACTTTATGAACAGACACACCCAGCACAAGAAACTTTTCAAAATGGCTGTATTTGATTGTACTTTACGAAATAGTTGCACCTTGCACACAAACTCTTTGGAATAAATGCACAGTAATAAGCATACACTGTAAGCACTTTTACATACTTTGAAATAACTTTGCCAAAAAACATGCAGTAATTTTGTTTTATTTATGCTTATTGTGCCCTTTTTTGCCCTTATTATATTCATTGTGCTCATTTAATCTTTTTCCATGCCCATTATATGTTTCTTGTGTTCATTTTACTCTAAACATGGCCATTTTACTTTAAACATGCTCATTTTGCATTTCCAAGATAATTCCAAACCCCTTATATGCTTTTCTGATCATCATTTTATCAAATATCTTAGTTTTAAACATTTTGTTTAATCAATAAACTTTTTGTGCCTCTCGCTTGTTTAATAATGCAGTGTATACCCTTATAATGCTCTGTTTTATCTTTTTCATAAAATAAATCGATCTGACATTGTTGTCTCCATTTGATCTTCAACCTGTGGCTTAGTGCTGAGCTGGCCATATCCAAGCTACAGTACTGAAACTGAGCTCTTCCCCTAACAATAATGCCCCTCTCTCCCTCACTACCTTAGATCTCGTTTGCCACCATTCCAGCTACAAGCAAGTAGTCGTCTGAGGTCCTTCTTTGGTGTGAGTTTTTTCTGAAATTGTTGAGAAATCTGCATGCCTCAGGTACCGCTCATCTCCTTTTCTAAGTTTCTAACATTTTCCCCTCCCTATGCATTCTCCGTTAAAAAAAAATAAAATATATATATATATATAGATATATATATATATATATATAGATATATTTTTTTTTTTTCCCTCTCTTTGGTCAGGTTCCCTTTCCAATCTTTCCTATCATAGCTGATAAATCTGATAAGAGTGCGGGATTCAAAAAATGTACTGGGAGTGGACATAAACTCCACCATCTAATGGCCACACTCAGTGTGTAGTGTGTTTAGGCATCGCTCACCTGGACATTGGGTCTTCTATTTGTGCGGTGTTTTTGTGCCTGTACCCTCATGGATAGATGCAATAAGCTGATTTTAAAGGGTCTGTTACCCACTTCTTCTAGTCCAGGTGCAGGGACTCAACCTCCTGTTAAGTCACCCAAGAGTAAAAGCAGAGACGAGGACAGCAAAGCAGAGAAAGAGAGAGAAGTCCAGAGGCAAGGACAGGCCCCTGGAGAAACAGAAATTGCCAGACTCTTCCCCCTGTGCTGGTGAACATTCTCCCAAAAATCAGGCCTAGTTATCCTCGCCTCAGCCTAGGTTCTTTCCTGGGCCCCCAGAGTTGACCTCCCCCAGGCACCACCCCAGGCCTGAGTCTGTGGCTTCCTCTGCCAGGTCATCCCATAGTTTGTCTGAGAAAGAAATGGACCACCTGATGAGACAGTTCCTGCGGACTCAGATCCAGTTGGGGGTCCTTTCCATTCCCTCCCCACCGGGAGTGGTGGCTCCTTCCCTTTCCCCTACTGGGCATCCTCCTTTCCTGAGCCCCATGGTTTCGGGACCTTCTGGAGTTGCCGGCGCCGACGTTTTTGTTTTTCTTCAACACCAACCACGGCCTTGAGTTCCTCGGCCCCTTTCAACTCGGCACTGGAGGGCTCTGGGAGTCATAGTCTGCTTGGCATCAGTTCTGAGGGTTTGGCATCGGTGTTGGGGGTTTTGGTGCTGTCCCTTCCCCTCTGCGCTTCATTGCAGAGCAGCTTAGCAGCCCCCACCATCAGCATAGATGGGATCTGGAATTTTGGCATAGGCGCCTGCAGCACTGATCTCTCAGTCTCCATTGGCATTCGACGTGATGGAGAGGATTCTCTCCACCCCGATATCAAGATCCTTGATGTTACCCCCTCAGGATGCTTTTTTACTCTAGCTGGACTCTGGGCCGGACTTCTCCAGTTCTCCACTTCAGGGTCAGCCTGCCCCTACCCTCCAGGTTACTCTCCCTGTGGCATCCCAGGCTTCCAGCTCCTCCCCGGACTCTCCCCCTGATGAGGTCCAGTGGAAACATGTGTGCAAGAGGAGGCACATTGACTCCAACCCTGAGTCTGTCACTGAAGACACTGATTGGGAGGAAGGGGGAGGGCTCCCCCAGATCTCCACCTCATGATGTCTCCTTTAGAGATATCATGGAAATTCTGCATCAGAAAGGTGGATGGACTTCCCAAAAGCCCAGTCCAGATGAGTCAGTTTTCCTGAAGGCATTCGGCACAGGCCCATCTACTTCCTGGGTGACCATCCCCTGCAGACCCTTTGGTAGACCTCATTGCCTGCAGGGCATAGAAGGAACTGGACGTGGTGGAGCCAGTACTCAAGCACATTAACAAGGTCTTTAGTGCCCCGCAAGACAGGTTATTTTGGCAGAGGAGTGTCCCTGTTGATGCCTTGATGGTTGCAGCTGCCACCAAAAAGGAGCTTGCTCAGGAGAGCTCCTCTGTCCATCCACCTGACAGGGAGTCCAGAGTGATAGACAAACTGGGGAAGCATGTTTATATGTCAGCGACATTCTCCCTGAGGGCGCTGAATTACATGGTGCATGTTGTTACTAGACTGCAGAGGTCACTCATCAAGGAGGTTTCTGCATCTTCCCTGGAGTCCATGTCAGTAGAGGAGAAGATCTCCTCTAGACTGGCCACTCTTAAAGCCATTTCTATTATCCCTATGAGGCTTCTCTCCTATGCCACGGAAGGTGCATCTAGAGCAGCCAGTTCAGGCATTGCTACTAGGCTTCACTCCTGGATGCGGCTTGGCGATTTCTCTGAGCCCTTCAAGGCATCCTTCACAAACACCCCCTTCAATGGATCCATCCTGTTTGGCCATCCGTGAAGGATACTTTAGCCCAGTGCAAGAAGGATGGTAAGATCCTGTCTGTCGTTAGAATCCACTTTTCTACTCCTCAGAGATTTCTACTCCAGGTATCAAAGAAGTGGTAAGAAGCTATGGTTCCAGAAGTCCAGGGTTTTCTATCAAGACACACTGGCATATTCTTCCCTTAGAGGCAGATCAGGGAATGATTTGTTTAGACACCACCCTAGAGACAGAAGGGCTTAGAGGGACCAAGGGTCTTGGGACTGTTGCCCAGACAGACCCTTCCAACGACACTGAAGTGTTGCCCGGCTGCCCCACCCAAGAGGCAGGTGGGGGCACTTTTCTCTACACCCATCAGCCTGGGGAGCTATCAAGTCAGATCAATGGGTGTTGAGGATAATATCCATGGACTGTTCAATACCCTTTCTTCACCGACCAAAGTCCCAAAAGATTCTCCCTGATGTCCCACCCATTCACAGTGAGGCAGCCAAACTCAAAATTTCTAAGCTGTTCAACAAGCAAGTCATCCATCCTATCCCAGTGCTATCCAGATCAGGCGTCTACTCAAGTTTCTTTTTGGTGCCCAAAAAGACAGGAGAACACAGACCAGTCTTGGATCTGACCCGCTTGAACAAGTTTGTCACCAAGATGAAGTTCCAGATGATTACTATTCAGTCTATCCTTTCTTACCTTCACAAGGACTACTGGATGTGCTCGGTGGATGTCCAGGATGCGTATTACCACATAAAGATGAACAAGTGCCACAGGAGGTTCCTACGCTTCTGGTCAGAAGCCAGGCATTATCACTTCAGGGTACTCCCCTTTGGCCTCACCATAGCCCCCCAGGGTGTTCAAGGTGGTAGCAGTACTCGCAGAGTATCTCAGGCTGTGGTGGATACAGGTCTTCCCCTACCTGGACGACTGGCTTCTAGCTGCACCCACCAAGCATCAGCTTCTTCAGGCCAGGGACCAGTTTCTTCAGTGAATCTCGACCTTGAGCATCACAATAAACTATCCCAAATCAAAATTGGAGCCTTTCCATTCCCTGGAATTCATCGGAGCACTGTTACACACTTCTCTGTGCAAAGTGACACGATTCAGTCTCTTCATTTCCATGTGCATGGCATTCTAGAAATGTCTCTGCCATCAGCAGCCCAAATCCTCCAAGCTCTGGGATCTATGGCAGCAACCATTACAATTTTACCTTTAGCGAGATTACACATGCACATTTTCCAATTGGCACTAGCAGTACAGTGGTCCCTTCTGGACAAGTGCCTGTCTCATCCCATTTGGCTATCCAAGACCTGCAAGTCCTCCCTACTGTGGTGGTTAAACTTTCAGAAATTAGCAGAAGGTCACCCTTTTGTGGCTCCCGCTCCTGCAGCCAGTGTCGCCACAGATGCCTCCCGGCTCAGGTGAGGAGGAGGCATTGGGTGGGACTGACTGTTCAAGGGACGTGGTCAGTGTTAGAGACCAACTTACACATCAGCATTCTGGAGATGAGGGCAGTGCTTCTGGTATTGCAGGCACTGCATTCATTTCTCCCCGAGGAACAATTGAGATGCAGATGGCAGCATGACAATGGTCTGATATATCAACAAATAGGGAGGAACCAGATCTTATCCCCTCTGTCGAGAGACCATGAGATTGTGGGAATGGGTGATTTCTTCAGGCTGCCTTCTTATTGCAATGCACATTCCGGGGAGTTTCAACATTCTAGCAAACAGTCTCAGCAGGACCATTTTGTCTCCTCACGAGTGGTCTCTGAAACAGTCAGTGGCGGACATGATTTCCCAGGAATGGGGTCAACCGTGCTGCGATCTCTTCTCCTCACCTTCCAGCGCCAAGTTTTTCACCCTGATTCCCCCCAGAAGAGGGATTCCCAGAGATGCTCTAGTTCATACTTGGCCCCCTGGTCTGCTGTACGCTTACCCTCCCCTTCCTCTTATGTCAAAATTCCTTCAGAAGGCACAGAGGTTGAGTTGCCGCGTGATCCCCATTGCTCACTTCTAGCTTTGTCAAGTTTGGTTTCCTCTCCTTTGGTCTCACAGTGTCAGTCCTCCCTGGGTTCTGGATCAACGTCCAGATCTGATTTCCAATCCGGAGGGTGATTATCATTCGAATCTGAAAAGCCTGAAGCTCACAGCTTGGCTTCTGCAGTTCCAGTGATGGGCTAGAGTTCCTGGGCTTTCTTCTCTTCTGAAGCACATATTGCTTTCCACTCACAAGTCATCTACCAAAAAAATGTATGCTAGCAAATGGAAAAGGTTTTCCATTTGGGTGTCCCACAATTCAGTGGATCCTTTTACTGCCTCTATACCTTCAGTTTTAGTCTTTCTGGCTTGTATCTTCAATCAAGGTGCCAGTTTCTTTACAGTTAAAGTCCAACTAGCTGCCATATCCCATTATCATGTCGGACTCAAGGATTCTTCTTTGGCCGCTTCTAGATTGTGCAAAGCCTTTTTGAAGGGAACATTTCTTTTACGGCCTCCAATTAAAGACCCAACCCCCTCATTGAGACCTAACCTTTGTAAAACAAGCACTGATGTCATCTCCCTTTGATCCCTCTGCAAAAGTGGAGCTACAGTTTCTGTCATGGAAAACAGCTTTGTTGGTAGCTCTTACTTCATCTAAGTGGGTTTCTGAATTACAAGCGCTTTGCATTCAACGTCCCTACCTTATATTTCACAAAGATAGTGTTTCTCTTAGGACAAACCCTTCCTTCATGCCCAAGGTCATGTCAGAGAAGAATATTAATCAAGGTTATCCATCTTCCTGTGTTCTTCCCAGAGTTTCAAAATAAAGGGGAATATCAGTTACACATATGTGATGTACATAGGCAGCTACGTTTCTATCTAGATAGAACCAAATCTTTCAGAAAGTCCAATCAGCTGTTTGTATCATATTCTAAGCCCAGATTAGGATCGCCTGTTTCCCAGGTAACCATTGCCAACTGGATTGTGAAATGTATTACATTTATGACAAGTATGGTGTTTCTCCTCCTTCTGCAGTGAAGGTGCATTCTACCAGGGCTGTGTCTACTTCATCAGCCTTTACTTCTAGAGTACCAGTTGATGAAATATGCACTGCAGCTACATGGGCTAGGTCTCACACCTTCATATCCCATTACAAATTGGATATTTCATCTAGGAACAGAGCTTCCTTTGGTTCCACCATACTCCAAAACATCCTTCCTTAGGGCCACCCAGGGCTCAAGTAGCTGGGGACTCTGTCCCACAGGTTGAAGATCAAATGAAGACAACAATGTCAGATAAAGTTATGTACTCACCATAATGTTCCATCTGAATTGTTGTTCTTCATTTGTCTTCAACCTTTCCTCCCTCCTTCCCCCTTACCATGAGCACTTTGGCCTGGCAGAGGAGGCCATCCGTTCTCTCTGTCTGCCTCTTCTTCAAGGGGTTATTAGCTGCCAATTTGGCTTTCTATGGTATTATGTCAGGAACCTGTCAGGCAAACTCGATCTGAGGTAGTGAGGGGCATTATGGGTAGGGTAGGAGCTCAGTTTCGGCATCATAGCTTGGATATGGCTGGCTCGGCACTGATGTTGGTGCCTAACCCACAGGTTGAAGACAAATGAAGAACAACAATTCAGATGGAACGTTATAGTGAGTACATAACTTCTTTTTCCTGCAAGTTTTCATTACCTTTGTTTCATTTCTGGCCCTTTTATGCTCATTTCTCTTAGTTCACCTTCACTGTTATCTCTGCACCTCGTAGCTCTGAAAAGCAGTCTCTGGAATCCCGATTATGACACCATGTTGCTCGTTCAGTCAGGATAAAATAGACGAGTCTTTGTGGGTTCTGTTCAAGCAGCTTTATTATGTGCAAACACATCAGGAATGAGGCTTAATAACTTTACCTTAGATAAACAAACTTGCTTTTACACTCATACATGCTCACTCTTTGGCTGTACTTTCAAAATGGCACTGAAGCTAGCACGTGCTTGTTAATTATATGCATGTGCCAATTTTGAAACGCTTCTTAAAGGTACAAGACACACACACTATTCTACAATACCTATATCGCTTCTAGAAGCAATGGTAGATGGAGCAGTGTGTTTATACCTTGGTCAGAGCTGCTTACCACTTTTTTGTCACATTGCTGTATCCATGATTTCTTAATGAAAGACCAGGGATCAAGCCAGTGACCTGAATATTTCTAAGCTTTGACCTTGTCTGTTTGGTGTCTACATGGGTCTCAGATCCTGAGAACATCCTCTTCACTTAATTTTTGAGAAGGCTTAAGTAACATTGATTGTGTTTCATTGGAGTTTGTTCCCTAGATTTTTGCTGTTTAGCCATTACCAAACTATTTTTGCATCTTGACACTACTTCATTACTCCTAGCATTTTTATGTAGAATTAAATAATTTATATTCATAATCTTTAGTTTGGTAAGGCCAGAACTAGGTTACAAATAAGTACAGGAAATGATATCACCCCATGCACTGATCCTTGTGGGATACTTGCCTTGAGGGTTCCCTTCTTCTGAAGTAAGTGAGCATAAGATTGCTTTAAAATGGCTGTCAATTAGGTGGTCCTTAAACTAACTGAATATCCTACCACCAAAGCCGAAATTCTATAGTTTGCATAGCAGCATGTAGTGCTGTACAGCCTTGGATGCTGTCTTTAAATTGTGGTAAATAGCTTCTGGTACTAATCCCTCTTTCACATTAAGATGGCTTCCACTCCATGTTGATTGTGAGAAAGAAGGCTGTACATACCCACATAGTCTGCTGCTTGTTAATAAACAAATTTCACCAATATTTTTGATAATGATTTTCAGTTAACAATTGGTCTGAAGTCACTGTAAGGTCACCATTGGAAGGAGAATTATAAAAACTTGTGTAAGTGCTGGCATGAGATACAATTCCAGATGTGAACGATACATGGTAAAGCTGTCCCAGAAGTGTGGGCATAATAGGGTCTGTTATGGCTAGGAAGGAAGTGGGACCAATACTGTAATACAACTGCTACAATCTTGTTTTTTTAAAAGAGCTGTCTGAGAGGTTTTTTTTTGCTGTTTTCTTAGAATGAAATCATGACTTGCTGATCCTAAGTAACCTCATCATAGTGTCATAGGTGTGTACTAGGCTAATGGCCTTGGAAGCTTTACAAGCCTAGCCCATAGGATTACCCTGGCATCGTGCCAGTGCCTTAGTTCCCAGTGCCTTTGCCGAGTAGAGCCACTGGAGTGATCCCCAGGGTGAATTTTCTATTTCCCATCTACTCATTAAGATTTCTTTTGAAGAGGGCCAGTGAGGTGCTCTGCTTGACATGTATGGGAAGTCTATTCCATAGCATGGGTAGTCTCTGGGTTATGAACCTGCCCCTCCAGCATGTTCTGTTGAGTGTAGTAATGAGGTTGAGGTCTCTGGAGTGTGTGGTGCAGAGGAATTGGGATTTATGTAGATGTATAAAACAAGCTGTGAATAAATATACAAGAACAAAAAAACTTATTGAGAAAACCACTTTATGACACAACGACAAAGCTTTCAGGTAAAAACCCTTCTTCAGTGCATAACATACAACTACAAACCACAACTGGTTTATATACAGGTCAGAATCTGTATGTAGATGTAGCATTTCTGACAGAGCTGGGTCAGACATGGCTTTGTAAGTCAAGCAGAGATCGCCTCTAAGTAGGCGATATTAGACAGAATAGTTGGAGTTTTTTGAGTCTGTCCATATAGGACAACTGTTTAAGGTCTAGGATCATCTTTGTGAGGTACTTTTGCTGCCTCTCCAGTTGTGTCAGGTGTCTACTGAGGTACATGCCATTGTACTTGATGATTGGCCTAATGAGGGAAGAGTAGAGGGAGACAATGACCTCTTCCTTCCTGGATGCAAAACCCTTAGTAATGAGATGTGTCACATAGAAATGTTTGGTACACTGAGGTAGATTGGCACTGTCGCTGTATTGTATCTTTGAATTTTGCTCCTTGATAACCTTTACTACATTTTCAAGATTTCTAGCATTCATATTGTCTTCTGTACATGTTATTTTTTTGAATCCTTGATAAGTTTCTTAAGCTTCCTGGGATGATTTGTTAATACAGCATACATATTTTCTGAAATAACAAGGCTTTGCTGCACTGGTAACCATTCTGGCTTTTTTTTTGTATGTGATAATGATATTGGTGGGAGCCAGGCCTTGCAATCACTGTTCCTTACAGTGACACTGGTACGTGCCCAATCCCCAGTTTCAGTGTTCTCAATACTAGTATTGGTAGGTGCCAACTGTGAGGTTAGTATTTCCCTTATAAAATGGTCGCTGCCCAAATCCAAATGTTAGTGCAAACCCCCCCCCCCCATTAGTAACAGTAGGTGCCAGTCAGTGTCCACCGTAGGAATAGTGGTAGCTCTAAAATCCACCAGTGTCAGTATTTCTGTAATGATGATGATGGGGGTCTGATTCTCCATCACTAGAGGTCTGGATCAACTTTGACTTCCAATTTCATAGTGGGCCAATGCCTAACTTACTAACCATCATCACTAATCACTATCCCATCACCCTAGAGGATTGTCAAAAGCATAGAACAATTATGTTTGAATTAAAATGGTTTTGTAAGAGGAAGGGGCTGTGGAATAGTAAGGATCAGTTATCATGTTTCCTGGTATAGCTCATACTGATTTTTAGTGAGACTAAGTGGCCTCCTGTCTTCAGATCATGGGGGGAGTTCTAAGCAAAAGTTGTTTGAAGTTTATCAACAGAAATATAATAATGTTTTTAAAAATATTGACAATCAAACACTACAAGATCTTTTAATGCTCAGACATTTTGTTATCCAATAATGGGAATGCAGAGTATCTGTTATTGAACGAAGGCACGTAAAATGCCACAAAAATACTGTATAAAAAGTACAAACTTGCAAAATTTTCCACTGTGGCTTTTGGCAGTTGGGTGTGTATTTGGCAGTACAGTGGAAATCCACTCTTTTTATAGCTGTGTTATATACATTATTACTGGTATTGCCTGACAAACTATTGGCAGGCAGTTAGCAGAAAACATTTGTGTTTCTGTCAAAGAACTAATAAAACTGAATTTTCCCTCAGTTTATTAGTATCAAACATGTACAGGAGACATTACAGAGATATAAAAGCTGCTATACCCACTGATCCAGAGGAGATATTTGCTGACGGTATCTCATATGAAGACTCATGCACTGAATCACTGGGAATATCATCTGCTATTGATTATTTCCATTATCATCCTGCCATCACCCAGAATGATACCACAGTACAAGGACAAAGTGATTGACTTCAACAATTGGCTAAGCTTCTGGTGTCATTCTAAGGGGATCCAGTATCTGTCTGCCTGGGATGACATGATCGACAAGCCACGATGCTTTGCCAGAGATGGCCTGCACCTGTCGCCCCTGGGATTCCGGATACTGGCTAAGGCTCTAGCCACCCCTATAGTGCCTTTTTTAGGCAAGGTTCAAATGACAAATTCACCACCCTAACAGGTACAGGCAAGAAGAATCTGAGGGTATTGCTACTCAATGCTAGAAGTCTAAACCTCAAAATGCACTCTCTCGAGGCACTCCTTAAAATGGAGAACCTCGACATCTGTGCAGTGACAGAGACCTGGTTCAAGGCTCCAGAGAGTACCCCTGCATTACCAGGCTATAATTCATACCACACCTTTCGGCCACCTAACCTGGACCGAAACACTAAAGGCGGAGGCGTGTCCATATTCATCCACACCTCCAGGCTAGTTGCTCAGCATAATGCATCCGAGATTATCCAAGTGCAACTAACTCTGGGCAAGACCGCAATCCAAATTGCAGCTTGCTACAGATCCCCCACCATGCCCCAGGATTCCCACTCCTCATTTCTTAATACACTGGAAAATATTAGGGTACAACCTAACACCCTAATAATGGGCGATTTCAGCTACCCTACCATTAACTGGGAAAACTACTCATGTACCAACTCTTGTGCTCAACGTTTTCTGGAATTCATAAATTACAATGTCATGGATCAACTTATACACACCCCCACCAGAGGCAGCAATATCCTAGACCTGGTTATTACCAACATGGGTAACTGGTGCTCCACACCAGAGGTCAATTCCTCGTTGGTCAGATCTGACCATAAACTAATCACCCTAGACATCCACCCCCCCACCCCCATTAGGGAAACCACAGTAAAAAATGTCTCCAAAGCCAACTTCACGCTTCTTAAGACAGAAGAGGCAAACTTCACGACACCCATGCTGACGGACAATAGAGGTATGACTGCTGAATCCTACACAAATGCACTTTATAAGCACTTACATGACTGCATGGATCGTGCAATCCCTAACAGAACCAAGATGCTATCCTCCAAAAAAAGGAAGCCAATCTGGTGGTCCCCTGCCATAAACAAACTGTAAAACAGAAGAAAGAAACTGTTGCAAAAAAGAGTAAAATCCCATGATTGGAGAAACTCCCTGGTCAGCTTCAGTAAGAAGCTGAGATCCCTCATAAAATCCTCCAAAGCTAGTTATGAAAACAAAATCGCCACTGACTCTAAAGACAACCACAAAGCATTCTATAGCTATGTCAAGAATCTCAATGGCAACACTCAGATCTGCTCTGAGTTACAGCACAATGGCACTAAATATACAGAACCAACAGATATTGCCAACATCCAGGCAGATAGGTTCAGTGCTAACTTTACCCCTCTGTCATCCCCTAAAGGGCCCATCTCTATACCAGAAGAATGCAAAGTTCCTGTAATCACGGCTGCACAGGTAAAAAATACACTATCCAAAGCCAAGAACACAGCATCCATGGGACCTGACGACATCCCAGGCTGTGTTCTACATGAACTACAGAACGAACTGGCACCCCACCTAAGTACCATGTTCAATCATAGCCTCACCTCAGGCTATGTGCCCACTGAATGGTGCACAGCGACAGTTATCCCACTCTACAAAGGGGGAGCCACCACACACCCCGGAAACTACCGCCCCATTAGCCCAACGAGCCTGGTCTGCAAGGCTATGGAGCGTATCATCATGGAACTTATAAACAATGACACTGGTAATCTCCAAACTCAGGACCCCTACCAGTTCAGGTTTGTAAAAGGCAGATCATGTCTCCTAAACCTGATAGACTTCTTTGAAGCAGTCACCAAAGCCGTAGATGAGGGTAAGGTGGTTCACACAGCCTATCTAGATCTCGCCAAGGCTTTTGACACCATCCCCCATTCTGGAATTATAGATAAACTCACTAAACTAGGTATAAATCCCTATGTCACAAGATGGGTTGCCAAGTGGCTCACTGACAGAACCCACACTGTGAAAGTAGCAGACTCCAAATCCAGTTTCAGACCAGTGACAAGTGGAGTACCACAGGGTTCAGTCCTGGGTCCTCTCCTGTTTGGTATCTACTTCTCTGAAGTACAGGCCAACACAGAAGGTCTTTGGCTAACGAAGTTCGCAGATGACTGCAAACTAGGAGCCATAATCAAAACTCCAAAAGATGCAGACATCCTACAAAAGGTTCTTGCTGAGACAAATGCCTGATGTCAAAGCCATGGTCTCAAGCTCAATGCCAAAAAGTGCATTGTCATTCCTTTTGGTAAAAACTCAGTACCCATGAACTACCACATAGGTGGTAGTCTACTTAACACCGAAAGTGTGATAAGAGACCTTGGGACACAGGTGGACAGTAGTCTCTCCTTTGATAATCACATTGCCACAGTAGTCAGGAAATCCTTATATGTGGCACACCTCATCACAAAAGGTTTCTCATCCAGGAAAAAAGAGGTCATTGTTCCACTCTACTCGTCACTCATTAGACCCATTATAGAGTACAATGCCCCTTTTGGTATGTACCTCACAAGACATCTACAACAACTGGAAAGGCCACAGAAACACCTCACAAAGAGGATTACCAGCCTCAAAGAGATGCCCTATGCAGACCGTTTCAAAAAACTGCAGCTTTACTCCATTGCATATCGCCTACTCAGAGGCGATCTCTGCCTAACACATAAAGCTATGTCAAACCCAGAGCTTTTAGACATGCTGCACTTAAAGAAGTCCCAATCCCTACGAGTTACATGCTCTAGGGACCTAAACCTCGTCACCACAATAAACAGAACATGCTGGAGGGATAGATTCCTGTCCCAGAGACTTCCCATACTCTGGAACAAACTACCTATCTATATCAAACAAAGCTCCTCATTAGCACTGTTCAAGAAAAATCTTGATGATTAGATGGGAGATAGGAAATTCACCCCGGGAATCACTTCTGTGGCTCTGCTCGACAGTGGCACAGGAAAATAATTTTCTTGGGTGGTGAAAGCCAGGGTACCTATGGCTGGGCTTATATAGGCCCTACGGCCAATAGCCTAGTACCTACCTATGAACCTATGAACAAGACATGACTTCCAAGATGGCTGCACACTAACAGCTTAATGCCCGCTCTCCCAGTGTGAAAGCAAAAATTCAGAAAAGAGAGTCACTGAATTTATTGTTATGGGTAAATTTCAGTTACTGTCTAGTAAGTGCACTGTTTGCATGTCAGCAAAGAAGAAATTTATAGAACCTGAAAGAAAATCAACCACAAAAGCTGAGGAGAAAATGCTGGCTGGGAAGAATCCTGCATCTGTACAACAAAAAGCAGTTCAAGCTCCAACTTTGGTGCAAAACATAACTTTCAGTAATCTAGAGGAAACAATAGGTCAAATGTGCTCAAAGCTGATTAAAATAAATGAAACAAACACCAAAGGAGTATACCAACTAGAATAACAAAAGGATGGAAAAAAATAGAAGAAGCTTTAAAAAGATATTCAGATGAGCTGATAAAACTGCAAAAATCGGAAGTCAAAATGAAGAAAAGGATGCCTGAGTATGAGACTGTTCAAAAAGAGACGTTTCAAAAAAAAAAAGTAGAATTAGAGGACAGAGCACATA
Organism: Protopterus annectens; assembly: GCF_019279795.1. Lineage (NCBI taxonomy): Eukaryota > Metazoa > Chordata > Ceratodontiformes > Protopteridae > Protopterus > Protopterus annectens. Next base: position 1,107,019,082 of record NC_056737.1, on the reverse strand, counting down.
GGGAAAACCTGAGATTTTCTGCTGTACCAGAGAAACTGGAAGGAATAGACTTTATTAATTTTATGAAGGCACAGATAAGCAACTGAACTGGTATTCCTCAGCTGGAGTTGTTAATTGAAAGGACACATTGTGTGTATGCTCTAAACCTAGCCAAGTGAAAGCAGCAAAGAGCTCTAATTGTAAAGATGTTATCCTATCAGCAGAAAGACTTGATTCTGATAAAACTGTGGCAGACGAACAAAGTCCTAAACACTGGAGAGAGTAACTTGTTTGTGGAAAATGATTACTCATTGTACATAAGGCAGAAGAGGAGTAAATTTATTCCAGCAATCAGGAAATGTTGACAGACAGGTCTGAGATTCAAGCTGCTATATCCAGCTATATTCAGAATATATTTTTTCCTGGAGGGTGAAAGTCATTTTTTATGCATAACATGCTAAGGAGGAAATACAAAAGTCTGTCCAACAAAAAGTTAGCAATCAAAGAGAAGGGGATTCTACTACTTATTCTTCTGATAATAAAACTCATAGATAGACTAAACTAGTGAAATCTTTTCCAATGTTTAAAGGAAAATTCATGAGCACAGGAGTTGACTAGAACCAGGAGTACATTGGAATTGGAAATGAACCAGAGTCTGGAGTTGGGAGATGGAGATCAAAAGGAAGAAAACAGTAACTTGGAAGTTAATAAATAAATGTGGAACTACAAAGCATCAACCACATTTGTGAAATGTGGCTGAACAGGAAAACCTGAAAATATTTGACTTTTTTTTTGGCTTTTGTAACTTTATAGTGGACTCCAAAGCATATACCCTACTTCAAGTCATTAATGTTTGGAAGAACATTAAGGGGAGGAGAAGAGAACGGAAAGGGGTTACTGTAAGCAAAAATGTTTTGTTCTTAACAGTATTTTTATAAAACATGACATATACTGCATATTATACAGTAAAGCATTACCACATACTTTTGTGTGTTATAGGGACACTAAAGTAAACAGATGCCCTCTTTTTTTCCCCTTATTTCTTTCTTTCTTCTTGTTTAGTCTTATGAAATATATGCAGTACGATGTAAAAACAGAAGAAACCTTGGAAAAAAGCATGTTTAACATAATAGGCTGTAATCTTGGGTTATTGAAATGAAGGACTGGTGGAAAAGTGCAGTGATCATAATATAAGTAAAACTGATATGTTTTTCCTTACTTTTGCATAGGGTAATGTCTGGATTAAGGCCCATGACATGATCTAACAACACATTTTAAGTAGAAACAAGTAAAGAAAAGAACATTGAATGTAATGACCCAGTAGGATTATGAGCAGTCTGGGCAAATCCCATACCAGAAAAATCATACATGTTGTGAATCCGTTCATTAATGTTAAAAAATGTCTGCGGTATAGTGCTGTTAGCAAAGTTCTCACCACAGTGTCCATGTTGGTGGTTTCCATGTCTCCTATCAGTCCTATTAACTTCCATCCCTAGCGCAATGTTAGATAGACCAACTCTTGATGATAAGTAATCCATCTCTGCTGAATCCGCCAAATGTACATGACTTGTCATATCACAAACAGTCCTCTGTCTCTGTGGTAACACTGAAAACAGATGAAAGCTTTGATCCAAATGAGAATTTGTACCAGTTGCCATAAATTGTGTCGGGGGGGAGAGGTTTAAAAGCTTGAATTAACTTGGTCAGTTCTCCCATAACTTGTGGGTTAACAGTACAGAAAAATATGGATTTACTTGAAAAGCATTTGTTAAAATTAAAAAGGGATACAATTGGACAATAGTTTGTTTGCTGAATGCATACAACAAAACTGCGCCCCCAAGGGATTGCGATACAACAGGTTCCCTAATGGGGCAGAGGATGATACTGAATTTCCCAAATAGCGGCACTATTCAATAAACAAAGTTTAGAACTTTTAATGTCATGATAAAACACAATGAGAAGGTTATCTTGGACCTTGTAAAACAAGTTCATAACCTTAATGATGACATTACAAATGATTTGTTGTTTGAAGTTTATCAACAGAAATATAATAATGTTTTTAAAAATATTGACCACCAAATCAAAAAGATAAAAGTAAACAGAAAAAGTTGGATATGGATGCCCAAGAATATCAAGACAACACAGCATATTTGTTGCCCAACAATCCATGTAAGGTGAATAGTTATGTTAGGTCAGGTTTACAGGATTCACCAGTGAATAACCGAGAGAGTGTAATTTTTAATAATGTTGATACACACTTTGAAAATGCTCCATCAAATAACAAGTTTGAGGGTGTAGTTGAGGAGGCTTCATATATCTGACCCTTTAGAATTCCACCCCCTCCCAGAAGATCACAAAGACTAGCAACTCGAAACAAGAATGAAGAGGGGGGACACAGAGCATTTCGCCATGGCAGAACACACCAGAAGTCTTACAGGCATGACAACAATTGGAAGGACTACAGAGGGAAGATGAGGGATTAGCCTCCACTGATTTAGATATCACAGTTGATTATAATGGTGCTCTTGTGACATAAAAAGGGTCTAATATTTTCAATTATAGTTCTTCGGACATCAGTTGTTCACATTTTAAATTATTTATGAAGGGTTTCACTTTTATTCCCATTAAAATAACCAATTTGGTCAATGTATTAATCAAATTAAAGATATATATTAAGAAATTGAATCTGGCTGTTCAATATGGTGGGAAGGATGGTTATAATAATGAAATATTACAAAAAGAAATATTTTTATTCCACTGACTCATCCTCTGCTTAATGTTTTTGAAAAGGCCTGTGAGCATGACTTATACAAACTTTTTTTGACCCAGTTTCCTAAAGATTACAACACATGTTAACAGGAACAGAGATTATTAACTTTTGCAACCAGTAATAGTGATATTCATATAATGAAGCCAGATAAAGGAGGTGGAGTTGTTATTTTGATACAATGATTTACATCAGACAGATGTTTGAAATTTTACAGGATGATAGTACTTACACTTAGGTATGACATAATGAAGTTAATATTGTTCATAAAAGTATTGATTTGTTTTTATAAGATTGTTTTTTTCAAGGGGTACATAAACATCTTTGAGGTTTTACTTAATAAAACCCTGATTATCCCTGCGATCTTTAGAATTCCCAAGTTGCATAAGGACATTTTAACCCCCCCCCCCCCAGAACCTATAGTGTCTGTGGAAGGTTCCTAAACATATCCATTAGGGGTTTATATTGACAGAATTTGGAAACCTTTTTATAATTTAGCTACCCATATATTACGTTTTTCCTGGGATTTACTTGTTAGAATTATGGCGGATTTATAGAGTGGCAACATGTATTTTTTAAATATAGATGTGACAAACTTATTTACCTGTATTTCCATGTGAGGGATTAGAACTGTTCACTGATGCACTTACATACTGAATTTTTTTTTTTAAACAGAGTGATATTTCCCTTCTTATGCATTTGATGGGCATTGTTTGTCCAATAATTTTATTTTTTTGAAGGTGAGTTGTATAAACAAACCAAAGGGGTAGCCATGGGAGCCTCCTTTGTACCTTGTTTTGTCAACACAGTTATGTGGCCAATAGGAAGTAAAATATGTGATGTTCTGTTGCCCTATCTCGCCTTCATTTTTGCTGGTTGGGTTCAGAATTGAGAATCGGTTCCAACTCGGCCTATACTAAAGCTCGAGCGCTCCTAGTGGCTTGAGGCAGAAAACCCTATCCCATCATGCTTAAGGAGATTACCCAGATCTCGTTTGCCACTAAACTAGATTGGGTGCTTCCTACTGGGCTCAGGCTAAGTGGAATCTCTTTTTGCTAATTATACTGTTAAATTCTGTTTTTTACTTGTATAAAGACTCTTTGCTGTTAGTAAAGTATTGTTTGCTTAGGGTTAGACCGTTCTGGTTAATCCGCTTGCATTTTGTTTTTTGGATTGTGCTGTTGCTGGCCGTTGCTTTCGCTAGGCCCTTGGTTGTTTCTCCTATCCCGTTATACTCTGTAGTAAAATTTTTCTTCTTCCCTCTCTTGACAAAGTCCATTTGAGTTAGAGAGCTTGTCCTTTTAGCCCGTTTAAATTAGAGGGCTCTCCTTTCCTTTTTTCCCCTTTCTCTTGAGAGGAGTCATCATTTTAGTTAGAGACTTCTTCTCTTGCTAGAGGAGATAGTTGTTTAAGTTAGAGACTTCTCCTGTAGTCCCTTTTCCCTTACTTCTGTGTGATTGTTTATAAAAAAAAAACAAAAAAAAAAAAAACTAGTACCTTTTCTTCTACTTCTTGTGTGTGCTTGTTTATGAAAAGTAGTAGTTCCTTGATATTCTTACTAGTAGCCTTTGATAGTGTGTGCTTGTTGATGGTATAATGTCAAAGGTTAATAAGGAAACGAATCAGTCATGCTTCAAAAAAAATGCAATTTTTGTAGTCAAAAGATGCCTTTGACAGACAGGCACACTAGTTGTGTGGACTGTTTGGGTGCTGTACATGTACAGGATTCATCCTCGATTTGCCATGTGTTTAGCTCCAGGGTGTTACTGGAGAGAAAAAAAAAAACAAGTTGATAGTCAGGTGATTGCTAAAAGTTCCTTTTTCTGAGTCTCTAGAAGGGAATCAGAGTTCCCCAAAAGCTTCTCAATCTCCAAAATCAGACAAGTCTCATAAGAGAGCTTCTTCTTTGGCTTCAGCCTCTGAGCCATCAAAGAAACAGGCTAAGGACACATCTATGGACCTGAAGGCTTTTGGACCTGAAAAGGCGACTTCTTCAGCTCCTCCAGTTACCTTGGAGCTGACCAAGAGTCATAGTTGGAGCCGGTCCCCAGTTCTGGAGCCAGTCTCTTCAGTCTTGCAGTCACCTATTTTACAGTCAGTGGCTGGAAGTATCAGGTCCTCGAACCCATCCTCTCAGTCCTCCAGGAGTCTGTTGGACGGCGATGTGGAGCATGTGGTAAAGAGACTGTTACAGAATCCGGCACTAGCCAATATTCTTTCGAGTCCAGCCCAAAAGGAACTGGAACCAACAACTGTCATTACCCATTCTTCAGTTCCTCCTCTGACCTGAGTGGCTTTGGAGCCGGAGTGTTTGGATTTGATTGATGTGGAACCGTTGGGCCCGAGACCTGCTCCAGGCTCTTTGGTCCCGACTTCTGCTCTGACCTCTTCACTGCCATTGTCTTTCAAGGGGTCTGGGAGCCAACACACTCCTGTCGGGTATGGGGAGGAGAGTCGGGTCGGACTTTTGTCGGATCAGAGTATACCTCTCAGGGCCTCAGCGCAGATGAGCTTGGTGCCTACATCAGCCCTGGAGCTCACCTCCTTGGTTCGGAGACAGTCTCCTGGCTCTTTGGTGCCAGAGGCTCCCTCGGAGTAGGGTTGTGGTGCCTTCGAGGTCATGAGGAGAGTGCTGTCACCCCAGACAGCTCCACTCTCGGATCCCAACACTCTTCCCCCAAAAGTACCGGAGTCTGCCCCCTTACCATCGCTCCCCCCAAGCATGGAGACCGTAAATCCCAGGGCATTCCATTGGATGAATCCATCTCTTCTGAAACCTCCCCTGAGTATCCCTCTGGAGCGGTCCCTCAGAAGAGAACTTGTAAGAGGAAACATCTAGACTCCCCTGATGAGTCTATCACTTCATACATGGACCTAGATGATTCAGAAGGGTCCCCCCAGAGGATGTTTCTTTTGCGTACATCCTGGAGATCCTTAGGGAGAGAGGTGGCTGGAAGCCACTTAACCCTTCTGAGGATGAGTCCGTGTACCCGGAGGCTTTTGGGTCTCACCCCTCCACCTCTTGGGTGACACCGCCTTTTGGTCAACTCCTAAACGTAGTAAGTCAGAAAGCATGGGGCTCCCTGGAATCTGTGGAACCTGTTCCGAGGAGGCCAAACAAATTCATTACAGCACCAGCTGATAAAGAATGTCTATCCAAAGGTGTCCCAGTAGATCCTATGGTGGTGGCGGGAGCCACCAAAAAGGAATTGTCTGAGACTTCCACATCTGTCCATCCACCAAATAAAGAATCTGGTACAATGGACAGATATGGAAAGTATATGTTTTCATCAGCGGCTTTTACCCTTAGATCGCTGAACTATTTGACCCATTTCACTAGGCTTCAGAGTGATCTCCTAAGGGTGCTAGGAGATACCCTTCAAGGTTCTACAGCTGCGGGGTGTCAGACAAAGTGAACTCCCATCTTTCCACCTTAAATTTCATAGTAAACTCCTCCATGCGACTTATATCCTATGCGGCTGACTAAGCGAGTAGGGCATCAGGTACAGGAATCTCCTTAAAGAGGCACTCCTTGATGCCTTTATGTGACTTTGCTGAGCCCTTCAAGTCTTCCTTTACTAACGCCCCTTTTGACAGTTCATCCTTGTTCGGGCCAAAAGTGAAAGAGACTATAACCAGGTGTGAACAAGAAGCTAGGACTCTTTCTGCCATTGGAGTCTGTTTTTCCCTTCCCTACTAGACCTTATCCCAAAGGCCAGAAAGGTGGGAAAAGGTGGTTCCATAAATCCCAAAGAGTCTTTCCAGGTGCACATGGTGACATTTCTCCCAGGGGCAGAGGGGGAAATAGTGGAAGACGCCGACCATGTGGCAGAGGGGGTCTGCAAAAACCAAGGTGACAGGGACACATTCCTTGGTAGGCCTTACCAGCTCTCCTGAAAGGAGGCCCTTCTGTCCACCTCTGGAGGCAGTCTGGGGCCGCTTGTCATTGTGCAAAAATGCCTGGCTAGGTATAACAAACAACAAATGGGTACAAGCAATCATATCCAGAGGCTATTACATACCCTCTTCATCTCCCCCTTTAGAAAAAAAAGTCAGTCCCGGATGTTTCATCCAATCGAAGGGATCAAGCAACCCTAGAAGTACAATGGTTGCTACAAAAAAAGTAATCCAAAACGTCCCCGCAGATCAAATTGGAACCGGAACTTACTCAAGGTTCTTTTTAGTTCCAAAAAAGACAGGAGACTGGAGGCCTATTCTGGATCTCAGCAGACTAAACAAGTTTGTCAAGAAATCGAAGTTCCGGATGGTAACACTGCAGTCAATACTCCTCTTTTTGGGGAAAGACAATTGGATGTGCTCGATAGACCTCCAGGATGTGTACTACCATATAAAGATGGACGGGCTATTCCAGTGTCACTTACGCTTTCGGCTGGGGGCCAGTCATTACCAATTCCGAGCTCTGCCCTTTGGTCTCACTACAGCCCCCAGAGTGTTCACCAAATGTATGGCAGTAGTCATGGGTCACCTGAGGCATCTGTGATTTTGAATGTTTCCGTACTTGGACGACTGGCTCCTAACCGCCATCACCGAATATCTACTCATCAGGGCAAGAGACACCACCATCCATCTTTGCTCTCAACTAGGCATTACGATAAATTTTGAAAAGTCTGCCTTGTTGCCATCACAGCATACCATTTTTATATGAGCAGACTTAAACACAAGAGAGATGATAGCCAAACTTCCTCCAGACAGGATTCAAACTCTAGTCAACAAGTAGAAAGCCTTTTGACAGAGAGGAAAGTGCAAGCAAAAGTGGTTCTACAGGTCTTTGGTACCATGGTGGCAGCAATAACCCTAGTATCTCTTGCATGTCTACGTTCTACAGTGATTGCTTTTCACCCAATGGTCTATGCAGGAGCTGCCCATGTCCCACAAGATTATCGTAATGGAATCATGCAAGAAAGATCTACGCTGGTGGCTTCATTCTACTCAAGTGGTTTGGGGCAGACCATTCATCCCTCCTCAACCAATAGCTACAGTGACCACAGACGCTTCCCAGATAGCATGGGGGGGGGCATTATCTGGGGAAGACTGTCCAAGTAATTTGGCAGGAAAACAAGAACCACTTGCATATCAATGCCCTTGAGATGTGAATGGTGCTGTTGGCGTCACAGGCATTCCACAACTCCCTTCCACTAGGAACGATTGCAATCCAGACAGACAATATGTCAGTCGTGTGGTACATAAACAAGCAAGGAGGAACCAGACCTTACCCCCTATGTTGTGTGGCTCAAAGAGTATGGCAGTGGGCAATCCCTTCCCAGCACTTTCTAATAGCAGTGCATATCCTGGGGAAATCCAACGTGATAGCAGACAAACTCAGCAGAGCTATTCTTATGCCTCATGAGTGGTCCCTGAAACAGAAAGTTGCAGAACAGATTTTTTTGCAAGTGGGGCCAGACTTGCTTCAACCTTTTTGCGACATCCATGAACACCAAATGCAGCAGCTACTTTGCCCTGATTCCTTCTCTTGGGAAGTCACCAAGGGAGGCACTTGTACACGATTGGCCCCTGGGCCTCCTTTATGCTTTCCCTCCTTTTCCTTTGATCCCCAAAGTCCTCCAGAAAGCCAGTATGCTGGGAAGCAAGTTGATCCTCATTGCCTCATACTGGCCTCGACAAATTTGGTTCCCCTTCTTATAGCCCCATCTAAAAGAGGATCCATGGATTCTGGACCCAGTTCCAGACCTTCTGACACATCCATCGGGAACACTCCATCCCTTGATAAAAACCCTCAAACTGACAGCTTGGCTGCTCCACTTCCACTCCTAGCAAGGCTTCCAGATATTTATTCTGCTGTGAGACATATTCTGATCTCATCCCATAAGGCAACTACCAGAAAGCTTTATGCTAGCAAATGGAAAAGGTTTTCATGTTGGGCTATCAGCAATCACATTGACCTGTTCACGGCCCTAGTGACTCTTTTAGACTTTTCAGCAAAACTTTATAATGAAGGTGCAGCATACGAGTTCAATTGGCTGCTATATCTAATTTCCATATTGGAGACACATGGGATTCAAAATTATGTCCTATACACTATGTAAGGCCTTTTTGAGAGGTACCTTCTTGTTAAGGCCTCCACTAAGAGAACCAGAGTCACCTTGGGACCTTAATCTAGTATTGTCTACTCTAATCCTTCCACCATATGAACCGGCTTCAACTTGCCATCTGAAATTCTGAGATTTCTGACCTGAAAAACAGTGTTTTTGGTAGCCATCACATCAGCTAAGCGGGTATCACAACTTTAAGTACTGTCTATACACCCACCGTACTTGGTCTTTCATAAAGATAGAGTTTCCCTGAGAACTAATCCGTAATTCTTACCCAAAGTTTGCTCTGAGACAAACCTCAGTCCATTGATCTCCCTGTTTTCTTCTCAAACTATTGAAAACAAAACAAAAAAAAAACAAAAAAATTATTGCAAACAAGATCTGGGTAATCTCCCTAAGCATGATGGGATAGGATTTTCTGCCTCGAGCCAGTAGGAGCTCTCGAGCTTTAGTATAGGCCAAGTTGGTACCGATTCTTGGTTCCGAACCCAACCAGCAAGAATGAAGGCGAGATGGACAACAAACATGGACCGTTAGTGTGAGTATATAACTTCTTTTTTTCTACCCACTTTTATCCATTTTGTAAAATTTATTTGAGATTTTTAGATGATCTTTTTATTACTTGGCAAAGTACAGTCGAGAAATTGCATCAGTTTATAGAGTACATAACAATGCAACCCCCTTCTTAAAATGTACTTTTACATATCATGCTGAAATTTTTAATTATTTAGATAATGCCATTTATAAAGGTAAGTCAGGTTTTGAGTCAAGTATATTAAGGAAACCTACATTTTCAAATGCATATTTTCATTTTTACAGTTTTCATCCTTATCACCTTAAACGTAATTTGGTTAGAGGTCAGTTTATTAAAGTGGCCAATATGAAATCCCATAGGGAAAGATTGGTAGTAGAATTCGAGAAACTTGAGAACATGTTCTTGGAAAGAGGATATCCACAATTAATGGTACGAAAATTAAGACTGGAAATATATGATGGATGGGGAGTTAGGTTTGTTCCCCTATTAGGTCGAAGTCAGCTAATTCAAACTAAAGCACACGACAGGACTAGTTTTACTGGGCAAGAGGACAAAGGAATTTCAACAAATACGAGCAAACACTTATTGTACCGTATAGTATAAGTATGGATAAGATAAAATGATTATTGGTAAGAATTGGCTGATTTTCAGGAGGAATGAAGAGTTATTTAAAACCGTAGGTAATACCACAAACTTTCTTTTTAAAACTACTGCTAATTTTGGGAGACTTCCAAGATGGCTGCACACTGAGTAACAGCTTAATTCTAGCTCTCCCAGTCTGAAAACAGAAGCTTAGCAGAGAGGGTCAGTGAACTTGAGTTTCTGGCTAAATTCCAGTAACTGGCTAGCAAGTGCACTGTCTGGATGCCAGGAAAAAAGAAATATAGAAGACATAAAGGAAAATCGGCTACAAAATGTGTAGAAAAAACATTGACTAGGAAAAGTACTAAAGTTCAGCAAAAAAACAGTACAAGCTCCAGGCATGATCTCCAGTAAACTAGAGGAAAGTATAAGACAACTGTACACAGACCTAACTAAAATGAACAAAACAGAGATGGAATATATCAACTCAAATAACAAAAGGCTGGAAAAATAGAAGAAACATTAAACAGATATTCAGATAAAGTGACAAAACTGCAAAAATCAGAGGTCAAAATGAAGAAAATGCTAGCTGAATATGAGACTGCTCAAGAAGAGATGTTTTAAAAAATAATAGAAGTAGCGGACAGAGCATGTAGGGAAAACCTGAGATTTTCTGCTATACCAGAAAAGCTGGAAGGAACAGACTGTATTAATTATATGAAAGCACAATAAGCAACTGGACTGTCATTCCACAGCTGGAGTTGTTAATTGAAAGGGCATATCGTGTATGCTCCAAATTGGCTATAAGAAAGCAACCTAGACCTTTAATAGTAAAGATGCAATCCTACCTGCTGAAGGAGTTGATTCTGACAAAACTGTGGCAGAAAGACAAAGTACTAAAAGTGGAGACCGTGGAGAATTATTATTCATTATACACCAGGCAGAAGAGGAGTAAATTTATACCACTATTTAGGGAATGTCGAGAAGGAGACATGAGATTCAAACTGCTGTACCCAGCTATATTTAAAACATTCTTCCCTGGAGGGTCAAAATCATTTTTGGGTGAAGTGCATGCTAAGAAGGAAATTCAAAAGTTTGTCCAACAAAAAATGAGCTGTGAAACAGAAAGAGATTCTGCTTCTTGTTTTTCTGGTAATAAAGGCAACAGAGAGACTGTAGCAGTGAAACCTTTCCCAGTCTTTCAACAGAAAATGCTGGAGAGAAGGAAGGGAGTATAAGAACTAACTATAAGAATTAAGAGTACATTGGAAATGAAGTAACCAGAGGCATGATTTGGGAGATGGAGAAATGGGGGATTACAAAGCAATAATTATATTTGTGAAACATGACAGAATAAGAAAATCAGGCAATATTGGACTTGTTTGGACTTTGTTAAACGTACAGTGGACTCTAAAGCATATGTCCTACTTCATGTCATTAATGTTTGGAAAAATACTCCAGAGGGGAAGAGGAGGGAGAAGGTAAACTATAAGTAAAACATTTTTTTCTCTTAATGGTACTATTTCTATGGTGCATGGTATAAAGTAAAGTTTTCTCAGTTATTTTTAAGTGTGGTAGGGAAACTAAGGTAAATAAAGTCAAGTTTTCTGAGTTATTTTAAGTGTGGTAGGGAAACCAAGGTAAACAGGTGCTCCTGTTTTTTTCTCCCTTCTTCTCTCTTTCTCCTTGTTCACTTTTAAGAAATACATAAAAAAAATAAATAAATAAAAACTACGCCCAACCTTCCTAGATAAGAGAGTCCAAGAACAATGAAACAATAAAATCCAAAAGAACAGTAGGACTCAATGATGGCAAAATTTTCTATATAAAAATCAGTTTATTGGAAACTCATAAGCACTTTCGCAGCTCCTGCTGCTTCATCCGATGATAAATGATGGCAACATTTTCTGTATAAAAATCAGTTTATTGGAAACTCATAAGTGCTTTTGCAGCTCCTGCTACTTCATCAGATCACCTGATGAAGCAGCAGGAGCTGCGAAAGCGCTTATGAGTTTCCAGTAAACTGATTTTTATATAGAAAATGTTGCCATCATTGAGTCCTACTGTTTTTTTGGATTTTGCAGTTTTAAGAAATGTAGGCACTGCAATGTAAAAAAATGTCTGGTTAATAGAGTATGACAAAAGAAAAAATTGTGTGCTTTTTCTCATTCTTGCATAGGTGAATGACTAGATTAAGGCCCTTAGCTTAATTTAGTAACACATTTTAAGAGAAAGCAAATAAAATAAAAAGAATATTGATTATTATGGGGCTTTTTCTAGCAAATAAATATATGTTTTGTAATGGATTTGTATCTGGTTCTCATGTCTCCAGGAGACAATCTGATAAAAAGTGGCTAGGAGATGATGTTCTCTGAAAATATTCAAGTGTTTGCTTAGCTGGGGGAAGCTATAAAGATAAGACAAAACAAGATAGCACTTAGCTGGAGCACAGGCTGCATCATGCATCTTAGAATAAATAACCTTTCTTTTAGGTTAACTTGAGTCTATGAGTGTAGCTGTCAGCTTGGAACATTTGTTCCTATTAGGAGGTTAAAACTTCAATATTTGAATATGTACATAGTTTTGTGTGTTTTTATTACGTTAATAGGTTTTAGTGGATATTGGGGGTATATTTGTCTTTTTGTTTGATGGCTTTCAATAAAACAAAAAGTTTTGTAATATAAGATGTGACATAGGCTCAAATAGATATGACAAGAAACAACTGTATAAAAGATAAACTTGCATGTAACACCAAAGCTGGAACTAGACATTTAACAAAAAAGCTGTTGCACACAAAAGGTGAGAATAATAATCTTTTAACACAATGATCCTTTCTGTAATGTTTTGAAATGTCCATGGTCTCACAGATAAATACAAGAAATAAAGAGTAGTGAACTATATTATAAATGTAGAGTGCAAATAGCTATGCTACATGAGACAAATTTGGTAAGAACTGAACTTGTGAATTTTATAAAAAAAAGGTTTTCAGGATGAAGAATGCTTATATTAATTGCAAGAGGAACTCCAGCAGTGATAGAAGAAGATAAAAAAGTTAATAATGGTAGATTTGTAGTAATAAGGGACTACTGGCAAGGGAGGAGGATTACACTGGCATGTATTTATATCGCACCTAAAACTGCTATAATGGAGCTTAAGAAAATTCTGGGAGAAATAATCAGCTTTCAGCAAGGAATATTATTTATAGGTGGGGACTGGAATTTGATTTGCAACAGTCAAGATGTGTCTGGGGGAGGGGCAGAAGGGAAAATATAACAAAGGAGGGTAAATTCTTGAAGAACTTTATGAAAATATTTGGCATGGAAGATGTGAATTCAGTACTAGGACTTTGGAGGAAATTTACATATTATTCCCCAAGACCAAAAACTGGGCTAGTTCACAGGAACATGTACATTTAATTGAAGGTCTTGGTGTACACCCAATAACTATTTTAAATCATGCATCAGTAATAACTGAAATAAAAACACAAGGTAATGAAATAAAAATGAGACACTGGCGCTTTCCTGCCTATCTGACAAAAAGAGAAGCATTTAAGGCATAGGTAGTAGAAATTATTCATGAGTTGTTAGAGAAGATAGAAGAAATTTCTACTGAAAATATAGTTAGGGAGTGGGATAAAATTAAAGTGGAGTTTAAAAACAGGGTGGAAATAAAAAAGGGAGCTATAGTTAAGTAACAAGAATTATTTAGAGGGACTGACAGATGTTAAAGTATTGCAAAATAGGGGCGAATTTCACATAACAAGAAGAGGAGCAACTACAGAATGGTAAGCAGAAAATAAGGGATTACTTCAGAAATATGTAGGAGATTAGAAAGATTGCTGTTAACAGCTATTCCTTAATAACTCTAAAGCACAAACACTTTTAGCACAATGACTCAGGCAACAAACATTACAAAGGGCTGTCACCAAACTTAGGGATCCTATAACAAGGAAGATAAAAGATCCTGTAGAAGTATTAGAAATATTTTGGAAATTTTATGAAAGTTTGTATAAAGTAGAGAAATATGGAAATCATGAAAAGGTACAAGTGGAAATGTTTATAGAATAATTAAATATGCCAAGGTTAAAGGTAGATGAGGCTCAATTATTAATAGGATAGGAGGAGATGAGATAAAAATTGTGATGTATAAACAATCTGCAGGAAAGTCCCCAGGAAAGGATGGTACTCCTGTGAAAGTTTGGAAGCTAGGAGGGAAAAAACTGATAATGATCTGAAAGGTTTTGTTTAACAGTATTTTAAGAGGAGGAGAAGTACCAACATCCTAGGAGAAAGCAGTGGTACTGTAATACCTAAAGAAGGTAAAGATCCATCAGATCCAGCTTCATACAGGCCCATTTCAATACTAAACCATGATAATAAAGTGTTTATGTTTATTATTGATTAAAGAATGGCAAAAGTGATGACATAACTGATAGATATGGATTAATGTGTTTTTTGTGGAGGGGAGGCAACATTTGACAACATTCACAGAACTCTGATGATCCAGAGGGAAGCAGAATGTAAGGAAATACAATTGTTGTTTATAGGTCTTGTTGCAGAGAAAGCATTTGACAGAATTAGCTGGGACTGAATGAGCAGGGCAATGGAAGCATTTGTATTTCCTGAAATATTGTAAGGTTGATTAGGATATATGAGTGATCAGAGGTGAAAATTAAAGTGGATGGGGTCCTCTCTGATAATTTCTGCTTGAGCAGAGGAACCAGGCAGGGGTGTCCTCTTTCCCTTTTGTTATTTGCATGATATTTAGAGACACTGGCAAAGAAAATAAGGGACTCAGAAATTTAAGGATATAGTTGGTATGGTAGTCAGGAAAAACTGGCTCTATTTGCAGATGATATTATTTTATACCTGACAAAACCAGAAAAGGACATTACAGTGTTGTGGAACATTTTGGGACAATTTCAGATCTTTCTGTGATATAAAATTAATGAAGCTAAACAAAGGCAATGGTGGTAAATTATGTACCCGCACACAGATTGGTTCAGCAATATCCATATTTATGGGAACATGATAAAATTAAATATTTAGGAGTATGGATTAAAAATGATTCTGGTGTGGCAGCTAAGGATATGTGGGAAGATAATACAAAAACTGAGAAAATGAAAGCTTTGTTACATGGATATGAACAGTAAGATGCAAGCAGTTAACATTTTTTAGTCCCTTTAGCTTTATACATTGGCAGGCATATTTTTATCAACCAGAAAAGTTGTGGATAGGAACTAATAAATAGCTGAAGGATTTTATCTGCGAGGAGAAGATGTTGAGAGTCAAGTGGGATAAGATGGTTCTTCCAATAGAACAAGACATATTTAGATTACCTGATTTGAAGGGGTATTTCAGAGCTATACCGTTAAGGCTCCTATACATAGCACAAGCAGAAAAATATAATTCAGAGTGGAATGGGATGATGATGAAACAGGGGAGATGCTCAAGAATCAAGGAAAGACTGGGATTTTGGATACAGATCCTTAAGGAGAATTACAGTAATAATACAGAATATTATATTAATAAAGTAGCAGAACGTATTCTAAGAACTAAGCCAACATGGGAAAGGAGAAAGAAGATTCTGCTGATAGGGATGACTGCAATTGTGGATTCAGACAGTAGGCAAGAAGGGGCTGGAATTTATAGGAGAAAACTGGCAAAGGAACCAAGGTATTGGGAGCAAATAACTAGAGAGGGAAAGGTAATAGAATGGGAAGACGCCAAAAATGTATTTGGGCTGCAGGTTAGAGATTGCCTTCCCTGTCAAGGATTTATATAGTCAAAGAGAAAGAAATAGGGGGTCCTAACCGAAAGACGAGTACTAATAGAGGTTTTAGTAGGAATTAGAACAGAAGCTGCTGTTAAAAAGGAATAATTAGTAGAGCATATAAAATATTACATGATAACTATAAGAATCAAGCAGGGTATGTCAGAAAGGATTGGAAGGAGAGACTGGATAAGAAATTCACCAAAAGATAACTGAGGGTACAACACGTAACTGTAACCAAAGCCAAAAACCCACAGAAAAAACCACGATCCACACTGTGTTGTAAATCCAAGAACCGAATGTTCTTTAATTCAAACAAACTTCTGTACAATCAATAGTTGAGCGCTTTCATGTAAATAATACACTTCTTCAGAACAAGACCAGTACATTTCTGCAAAAGAAGGATCTGTAGGCGTTGGAAGGTGCAAAAAAGAAAATGACTGAGAGCACCTTTTCATCTTGTTCTGAAGAAGTGTATTATTTACATGAAAGCGCTCAACTATTGATTGTACAGAAGTTTGTTTGAATTAAAGAACATTCGGTTCTTGGATTTACAACACAGTGTGGATCGTGGTTTTTTCTGTGGGTTTTTGGCTTTGGATAAGAAATTCATAAAGAAACTATTGGGGATTATACCTGTGTCTTCCAAATATGCAACGTAATTTAGAAGATTTAGGATTTTTGCTTGGAAGTGTTTACATAGATATTTTTATACCCCAATTAGACACCATATAATTTTTCCTCATTTAGACAGCAAATGGAGGTGTGATGGCGAAGAAACAGGTAATTGAGAACATATTTTCTGGGAGTGTGGTGAGTTAGCAGACTTTAAGGATTCCCTGCAGACTGCTGTGTCAGAGATACTGGGTAAGCAAATTGAAGTAACTAGGGAAATGATTTTTCTAAGCTATGATACAGAATCAGAGTTGCCTAGACATAGTAAAGCCTTGCTGAGTCTAATTATGATGGAGGCCAAAAAAGCAATTACTAGAAAATGGAAATCAATTTTATTTTATTTATTTTATTTTATTTTACATTTGTTGACCGGGCTAGTCTAGCTGGATATATGTCCATTTTCAGTAGAGGCCCGGGGAGAAAAGCTCCACACATAACATAAGCAAGACAGATAGACATATTGTTAATAAAGACATTACACAAAAAAATATACATTTAGATCAACTACTAATCAAAAATCAGCATACATTAAAGGAACTCAAAAATTTAGATTCATACAAATGTTCTGTCGATTTCAAAGCAAGTTTACCTAAAACATAAGGTTTTGCAGTTAGGCAACAGCCACGAAGATTACATTAGAAGCTAGAAGGGACGAGAAGTAGAAGGAGTATGAAGGAAAGAAAAGAAATGACACAGGCCAGAGTCATAAGTAAGAGAGGAGAAGAAGAAAAAGACAGTCAAGACAAGGTGGGAAGAGATGGTAGATGTAGGTCAGAGCATAAGAGGACAAAAGAGAAGGGAAGCAGGGTAGATGTTAGATTTCAGGAAAAAGAAGGGTTAAAGGTTAGGAGAGAGTAATGAGAGGGAGGTTAGCCTGGAGTATTCAAGAACAGAGCCAGTGGGTTTGGAAAGCTAGCCTGGAGTACTACAAGAACAGAGCCAGTGGTTTTGGAAATGTAGTTTGATTTGTTGTTTGAAGAGAGGCAGGGATGAGATTAGTGTTAACTCTTTAGGCAGCAAATTCCATACTCTGCCTACAGTATTGGTGAAAAGAGAGTCACCAGCTACGTTGTGGGCCTTTATGGGTTTGGTCATAAGTTTACAGGAGGAACGAAGAGAGGTGAGATTGTTATAGTGGAGTAGAAGTTGTGAAAGTATAGGGGTATTACAAGGTTGGTACAGTATTTTGTGAGCAATTATAAGTTGTGAAATATTAAGAAGGTTTTGTAGTTCCAGCCAGCCTAACTGTTTCAAATTGAGGCAGTGATGTGTTCTAAAAGGGTTACCAGTGGCGAAATCAAGGTCTAAACTAACTGTACTAGAAGTAGTGAATATAGATAAAACAACTAGAACTGGGGTCTTTAAAAAAGGTAGGAGCAAATTACATAGGAAAATAGGAATTGTGGGAACAATACATACAGGGGAAGAATGAGGTTTAAAAGAAGGCAAGACTTGAATGAGCTATGGAATGTTTGACTGACAATAATTGGGTAGATTATAAGTGATATTTGTTTGCAAATAGGATTATGTCAATACAGTCTGTGATGTAAAATGCTTGCAAATAAGACTATGTCAATATGGTTTGTTTTCATTTATATAAATGTATGACTGCCTATGTCATAAGTGATAATTTAATAAAGATGCTTCTTGTTTAAAAAAAGAACCGGTAATGAGATCTTTAGAAAAGGATAGGAGTAAATTACATTAAAGAATGGAAATTGGGGAAACAATACATGCAGAAAATGTTTTGGAGGAAGAATGAAGTTTAACAGGAGGCAGAAACTGAACAAATTATGTAATGTTGCTTTGATTATATGATCATCATTCTCTTTCGGCTTTTCCCGTTAGGGGTCGCCACAGCAGATCATCTCTTTCCATTTCTTCCTATCCTCTGCATCTTGCTCTGTCACACCAACCACCTGCATGTCCTCTCTCACCACATCCATAAACCTTATCTTAGGCCTTCCTCTATCCCTCTTACCTGGCAGCTCCATCCTTAGCATCTTTTTCCCAATATACCCATCATCCCTCCTCAGCACATGTCCAAACCAACGCAATCTCATTTCTCTTGCTTTGTCTCCAAACTGTCCAACATGAGCTGACCCTCTAATATACTGATTCCTAATCCTATCCATCCTAGTCACACCAAGTGCAAACCTTAACATCTTTAACTCTGCCACATCCAGCTCTGACTCCTGCCTTTTTGTCAATGCCACTGTCTCCAACCCATATAACATAGCTGGTCTCACTACCCTATTGTAGACCTTCGCTTTCACTCTTACTGGTACCCGTCTGTCACAAATCACTCCTGACACTCTTTTCCACCCATTCCACCCTGCCTGTACTCTCTTCTTCACCTCTCTTCCACATTCACCATTAATCTGAACTGTTGATCCCAAGTACTTAAACTCGTCCACCTTTACCAACTCTACTCCCTGCATCCTCACCATTCCTTTACCCTCCCTCTCATTTACACACATATATTCTGTCTTAGCCCTGCTGACCTTCATTCCTCTGCTCTCTAGAGCATATCTCCACCTCTCCAGAGTCTCCTCAACCTGATTCCTACTCTCACTACAGATCACAATGTCATTTGCAAACATTATAGTCCACGGGGCCTCCTGTCTGATTTCATCTGTCAACCTGTCCATCACCACTGCAAATAAGAAAGGACTCAGAGCTGATCCTTGATGTAATCCCACCTCCACCTTAAACGGATCTGTCACTCCCACTGCAGTCCTCACTACTGTCACACTACCCTCGTACATATCCTGTACCACTCTTACATGCTTCTCTGCCATTCCCGACTTCCTCATACAATACCACAACTCTTCTCTAGGCACCCTGTCATATGCTTTCTCCAAGTCTACAAAGACACAATGCAACTCCTTCTGACCTTCTCTGTATTTCTCCAACAACACTCTCAGAGCAAACATTGCATCTGTAGTGCTCTTTCCTGGCATGAAACCATACTGCTGATCACTAATCATCACCTCCCTTCTTAACCTTGCTTCCACTACTCTTTCCCATAACTTCAAGCTGTGACTAATCAGTTTTATCCCTCTGTAGTTACTGCAGCTCTGCACATCACCCTTATAACATTATATGTAATGTACAATATTTGTAAATGTGAACTTATTAATATGGTTTGATTGCTTTCTCATAAATGTAAGTTTGCCTGTCACAAGTGATAATTGAATAAAAGTGTTTAAAAAATGTAGTCATTATCTCATGTTTACCAACAACCATTTCATCCTTAAAGAAACAGACACAGTATGCGAGAGGTGTATTTCCACAATGACACTGGAAGCTAAACTCTCACATACAAGCACACATCAGGTTGTTGCAACCATGCCCACAACACTCACCTCACACAGCACACAACACACACACACATAGGCTAACATATGCTGAGGGACTTAAAAACAATTATGCTAAACAACAAAAATCGACTGGACAATTGTTGAAGCTATGCCTGAGCAAACCCAAAGGCATTCTGAAAAAAGAACACCTAACACCACACATGCAGTCATACTGAATATAGACCCAAACACGAAGCTCCTTAGGCAGGCAAACAAACGTCCCAGAACTCTTTGTCATTGGGGCCCCCATTATAAGATATACTGATGCCTCTCTAACTAGGCTGAACAAGAAGTAGATAAATGGTTAGTTGCTTGTCTTACTTTATTTTTTATTTTATTTTTATTTTATTTAACCTTTGGTAATCAGGAAAGTCCAACAGAGACAGTGGCACATTTTCAGTAGAGATGTGGGGAGAAAAACTCTAGAACAGATTCAAAAACATTTAAACAGTAGTTGGTGACTAATTTTATACAAAGGGAGAAAAGTCCTGCAAGAGATTAAATATTTTGCAATGACTTGGTGAAAAAGGCTCCACAAAAGCATATACAAAAACATTCTACAGTATCTGATAAGTATTTATATACAAGGTGAGAAAATACCACAACAGTTAATATTTATGTAAATGTATTTCAGTCTCTGTTTTTAAGAATATAATATGAACTGCAAGTAGCAAGACACACTGCAGAAGTGAATAACCTTTGTCAAGCAAATTAATACATAGTTTTTTAAAATACTGACTATATTTTTAATAATTTATGGAGTTGAAAAATATTAAAGTATTCTGTTGCCAAAGTAGACAGAGGAATAAAATAAGATGAGGAGGAGTAATGAGGGAATATAACAAATGAGATGAGGAGGAGTAATGAGGGAATATAACGAATGAGATGAGGAGGAGTAATGAGGGAATATAACGAATGAGATGAGGAGGAGGAATGAGGGAATATAACGAATGAGATGAGGAGGAGTAATGAGGGAATATAACGAATGAGATGAGGAGGAGTAATGAGGGAATATAACGAATGAGATGAGGAGGAGTAATGAGGGAATATAACGAATGAGATGAGGAGGAGTAATGAGGGAATATAACGAATGAGATGAGGAGGAGTAATGAGGGAATATAACGAATGAGATGAGGAGGAGTAATGAGGGAATATAACGAATGAGATGAGGAGGAGTAATGAGGGAATATAATGAATGAGATGAAGAGGAGTAATGAGGGAATATAATGAATGAGATGAGGAGGAGTAATGAGGGACTATAACGAATGAGATGAGGAGGAGTAATGAGGGAATATAACGAATGAGATGAGGAGGAGTAATGAGGGAATATAACGTATGAGATGAGGAGGAGTAATGAGGGAATATAACGAATGAGATGAGGAGGAGTAATGAGGGAATATAACGAATGAGATGAGGAGGAGTAATGAGGGAATATAATGAATGAGATGAGGAGGAGTAATGAGGGAATATAACGGACACGAGAGAGTTATTATTAGAAATATGAGAATGTTATGGAAGGACACGAGAGGAAGACAAATAGTAGTAAGTGTTGGCTGAAGAGGTAGAAGCACATCCATTAGTAGTAGGTATCATTAAAGTGACAACTTCTTTTGATGTTAGGCCATTACTGACTGGTAAGATATGTAGGTGTTTGTGAATTTAGAGTGGAAAGGCATCATTATAATGAGTAGGCGGTCATGCATCTGTTGTGAGATCTGTGCATGTACAGTTCCAGGTGTCAGCTAGATATATTTTAGACTGGTCTTGAAACTGGAAAGGTTGCTGGTATGTTTAAGGGATAAGGGAACAGAGTTCAAGGAGTGGGATACGTAGCTGGAATAGAGAGAGATTCCTGCTGACAGGTGTGGTTTGCAGGTAGTGGGGAGCATTTTGTTTCCAACTTGAAGTGGTCAAGCAAGGGTGTATGTGTGCAATAATTCTAGTAGGACTTTGCTTTGTTTTGGTTTCTATATTAATTTGTGGATGGTGAATAGCTGGGTGTAAGTGAGTTACTTGGGTAATTCAAGACAATCAAACCATTTTAGAGCTAAGCAGTGATGGGTGCTGTTTGATGAGGAAGTGGAAAATGTTGCTATTTTATTGTAGCTCTGGTTTAGTTTATTTTAGATGGAAGTTTGAAGGTTATGCAGTACTATGTAGCCGTATAGTAAAGTGGGCAGTAGGAGTGTAGAGGCCATGAGTTTCCTGGATGAATCTGTTAAGTAGCTTAAGTAGCTTTTTGTTTTAAAGAGTGACTGGACTGTCATCTGGAGCCAGGGTCCACCAAATCATGCATGCAGTCAACTCATTACACCACAGGTACCAGTATGATTCCATCATAGTCCCTCTAGGTATAAATAACTTGAGACATACCTACCTGGACTATAGAAAGAGCGACATTATGGAGCTTTCGGACTGTGTGTCTCAGGCTGGTATAAGCCTAGCATTGAGCAGCAAATTACCGTCACTGAGGATGATGCCACAATATGAGCAAAATAAGACTGAGTTAACAACTGTCTTTCTTTCTTGTATCATTCTAAGGGGATATGACAATTCTCACCTTGGGAGGATATGGTTAACAGACCACATTGCTTTACCAAGGATGGTCTATACCTTTCCCCTCTAGACTTTTGAATACTGGCTAAAGCTTTATCCACTCCCCATAGTATTTTTTTAGGCAATGGCAAATTGACAAACCTACCAGCATAGCAAGATTAACTCAAATGAACCTTAAAGTGTTACTGCTCAATGCCAGGGGCCTTAATATAAAACTACACTCTCTCCAAGCCCTCCTCACACTCAAGAATATAGACAGCTGTGCAGTTATCGAGACATGGTTTAAAGTGTCTGACAGCACTCCAGCAGTGCAAGGTTTCAGTGCTTTCCACGCATTCAGACCAGTAGCTGCACAAACAAGGGCGAAACATGGAGGTATCTCGATATACATCAATAACAAGCATGCCTCTAGGTTGCTCAACCAGGATGGCATGCTGGAGTTCCTCCACTTGCATATCACCATAGACAAAATCCCATACCAAATCCTAGCTGGCGATAGGTCACCCTCCATGTCCCAGAAAGCTCACAATGCATACTTGGACCCACTGGAGACACTTACCATCCAACCTCACACCATATTTATGGGAGACTTTAATTACCCCTCTCTAAACTGGGAATCCTACATGGCCTCTAGTCTACAGGTACATAGATTTCTGGACTTTATAAATACAAACACCCTTGACAAAACAGTGAATACTCCCACTAGAGGCTCCAAGACACTGGTCCTCCTGCTCACAAATATGGTAAGGGACAACCATAAAGATGTCTCCTTCGAAATCAAAATCAACTCCATAGCTCCAGCAAAACCATTAATGGTTGTGAACTGTTCTATGGCAAACTACATTTTATTAAGGAATGGTTTATCAACATTCATTGCCTCTCCAAACCCTGAGGAGCAACCTATGTTGAATTGCTCTCAGAAACTTTGTGCAGCCTTGTCAGCATCTGCGAAGAGGCTGTTATACCTACCAGAACTAGCCCCAGAAACAAACCACCCTGGTGGCATCCCAAATTAAACAGGATGTATAACAAAAGCAAAAAAAAAATAATATGGCAAAAGTCAGGAAGGGTAATGCCCATAAAGATAAAAACTTTGCCATCAAACTAAATAGGCAATTAAGAGGGCTAATTAGGTCAAACAAGGCCAACTTTGAGGTTAAGCTCCCAGCTGAGAATTAATCATAAGGTATTCTTCAGCTGTGTCAGAAACTTCAAGGGCAGCATGCAGCAATGTGCTGAACTGAAGGTTAATGGTGCCACATTCACTGAGCTTGGGGATGTAGCAAATGTGTTATCAGACAAATTCAGTTCCAACTTTATCCCTCTATCACCATCAACCACCCCCCAAGAAATACCCTCAAATATAACCCCTCCAACTACAACTAGGGAGCATAGCTCTCAACCTTTCATCTCCAAAATGAGGAACACTAGCCTTCATAATGTGGAACAAATGGGCAAAATGTGGAACACATACTCATAGCTAAGTAACAACTTTAATCAGGAAGCTCATAGAATGATTAAAATATGATGTTTTACATATAAAAAGATATTTTAATGAATTAATATGATCCATGTCTATTTACCATGAATTTCAGTTAAAAAATATCCTAATACTAAATGTGTGACAAGACCCTTTCAATTTGGAACTTCAAGGAACATGAACTTTTTAATTAAGACCCCAAATGAGGCACATTCCTCGTAATGGGGTACACTTGAGAGGTTTGCTAGCATTTACAGACTGAGCTAGTTAAAGACAAGAACACAGCCTCAGTGGGCCCGGATAATATCCTGTGATTCCTCCTGAACCGACTGAAATACAACTTATCACAACCCCTGGAGTCACTATTTAACTATAGGCTTAAGTAAGGCTTTCTGCCATGAAAATGAAGGACTGCAGTGGTCACCACCCTTCATAAGGGAGCACCTTTAACAGATCCTGGAACTACAGACCTAGTAGTCTGACTTATCTTATTTACACAGCCATGGAAAGAATTTTCATGGAAATTACCAGCAAGGATATAGAAGATATCCAAGACAATGGATTCATCACAGTTTGACTTTGTCAAAGGAAGGTCATGTTTAATGAATCTGATGGACTTCTTTGAAAAGGTTACTAAGGCAATGGATGAAGGAAAAGTGGTGCATACTGCTTACCTAGATCTGAATAAATCATTAGATACAATACCCCACTCAGGCTTTGTCAACAAACTTATGAAACTAAATATAAATCCCTTTATAACACACTAGATAGCTAGCTGGCTCATGGGTAGGACCCAAGACTTTAGGAATGATAAGGCCACCTTTGCAAAGCAGCGGGTTACCAGTGGAGCCCCTCAGGCCTCTGTGCTGGGCCCGCTTCTCTTTAGCTTCTACTTCTCGAAGGTCAAAGTCAATGTCAGACTCCTCTGATTACAAACATGGAGCAGTCATTGAATTCCCCCAAGACAAAAACACCCTTCTGGAAGCTGTAACACAGACAAATGCTTTGTGCTAATCCCATTGCTTAAAACTCAATACCAAGAAATGCATTTTAGTACCTGTTGGGAAGTCAGCCACTCCAGGTAACTATGCCATCAATAAAACACCCATGAAAATTGATTCACTAGTTAGGGATCTGGGAACTTGTGTAGACAGTAACCTAGCATTTGACCAATATGTGTCGAAAGTGGTAAAAAAAATCTTTAGATGTTGGTCAACTTATAAGTTAGGGCACGGCATCTAGTTCCAGAGAAGTCATCTTACAGCTATACTCGGCCCTCATTAGACTCATCTTGAGTATAATGCCCCCTTCGGTATGTACCTCACCAGCCAGACAAATGCAGCAACTGGAATGTCTACAAGGGCTCCTTACAAAAAACAATACAGGGAGTAAACACAATGCCATATGCTGACTGCCTAAAAGCCCTGTCTCTTTACTTTGTATCATACAGACTTCAGAGAGATCATCTTTCCCTGGTGTACAAGGCATCCCTGGACCTTGTTTTGAACCTTTTGCACATCCGCAAAACAAATATTTAAGTGCAACTTGGACGAATAGATGGGGGATCAGAAATTCACCCCTTGTCTAGCACCCTCTGATGGACAGAGGTAGTCAGTAACTCAAACCCTGTATAAATCACATTTGTGGATCACATTTGAGCTGCACAGCTAGGCTTATAAGAACCTTAGAGGTCATTAGCCTAGTATACACTTATGAACTGTGAACATATATCTTCAATTAATTTCCGGTCAGACTGGTGCGTAACTTCAGTAGTACATTAGATACAATCATCTAATATAAAATCATTGCAGTTTTTTGGAATATTCAAAAAACTCTATTTAGAAATATTCTGATCAACAAGTTAAAATTCAGACAGAAGGTAATTATTGGTTAAAAAGACACAGCATTCTGCTTTAGCAATTTTACAAGCATATAGACTAAAAATTTGCTGACTTTTAAATTATTTTTTGTCTAGAATCAATAAGGTCTAAAGGGCAGCTAGGGTCAGAAACTGGCAAATATATGTATGTCGCTCTTTCCTCTCTCTCTCTCTATATATATATATATATATATATATATATATATATATATATATATATATATATATATATATATATATATATATATAAAATATTAGGATGCTGCAGTGGTGCAATGGTAGTGTGGTTGCCTCACAGCAAGAGGTTCTCCAGTTTGATTCTTGACTGGGGCGCATTCTATGCAGAGTCTGCATGTCCTCCCTGCATTTATGTGGGTTTCCTCCGGGTACTCCAGTTTCCTCCGTTATGAAGATATGTGTCTGAAGTGTTTCTCCCCGGGCCTCCACTGAAAATTGGCTTTGTTCCAAGTTGGACTTTCCCGGTAAACAAATGTTAAATAAATAAATGTTAAATAAATAAATAAATAAATATATATATATATATATATATATATATATAGAGAGAGAGAGAGAGAGAAACATAACTAAATATATATATTAATTTTAGCTTGATGGTTTATATAATACTAATGTCTCTGTAGCATGTTTGGCAAAATTTTCATCCTCCCCATCCCCTCCAAACCTATCACAAACCTTGCCCCAACCCCCCACCACCACCCTACATATCTGAAGAACAGATCATCAAAGCCTTGTCCAAGGCAAAAGAAACAGCCTCTGTGGGACCAGATGGCATCCCAGGCTGTCTTCTAAACAGGCTAAAATATGAACTAGCATTGTCATCAGATACTCTTTTCAATCATTTTCTAACCACAGGCTATATTCCTGTAGAATGGAGAACAGCTACAGTGATTCTCCTCCACAAAGGTGGCCTAGCAACAGACCTGAGGAATTACAGACCCATAAGCTTGACCAGTCTCATCTGTAAGGCAATGAAATGTATCATTATGAACCTCAAAAATAGACATAGGGACCTCCAAACCCTGGATCCTACCCAGTTTGGCTTTGTTAAGGGCAGATCCTGCCTGTTAAATCTGGTGGATTTTTTCAAAAATCTGACCAGGGCCATTGATGAGGGCAAATCTGTGCACACAGCATACCTCAACTTGTCAAAGGATTTTTGTGAGAGTTGAAATATTCTGCGTTCAGTGTAATGAACAGGTTAAAAATGGCTTTCAGTGGATTTTTCTGAAAATGTAAAATAAATATTCTGCTTTTCAGTGTAGTACAGAGTGCACTTAGTTTGAACTCTTGGCAAAAACATATAGCTTGGCATTTATTGTTATTAGGAGTCAGAAATAAAATATTTTATCTTTATAAACTATGCAGTTTGTGAAATTCTCTATTTACAAGCAAGTCAAGATGAGCTCTTGTATGCAGCTGTGTCTCGACAACAGGACGTGCAAGATAAGAGCAGGGCAGAGGAGTTATTCTTCAGGAACAGGATGTTTGAGATATGAAAAACAAACTGTTAGCAAACCAGCTTCAAAGGAAGACTTATTATTCTGGCAAATTCTCTAAACTGCTGATGCAGGCAGAAAAGACACTATAAAGATTGGAAGACACTATAAAGATTGAGACTTTTTCTTTTGTATGAGAGACTTTGATTCTTACAGATTTGATGCTGTAAGCTGAAGCACGGCTTTGTTATTTGTGTATATCTTTCATTGTTATACTAGATGTCTACTTCGTATGCAGAGTAACGCATGTCATATCAGATGAACTGTCTCTTTGTTTTCATTGAGTAATGGTACAGACTACCTTAATAGTGTAGTACCTTACATTTTACAATTTTGACACAGTCCCACACTCAGGCATTCCCGATAAACTTAGCAGACTGAATGTAAACCCCTTCGTTGTAAGATGGGTTGCTAACTGGCTCACAAACTGGACACACACTATCAAAGTGGGTGACTCCACATCAGCCAGCAGACCTGTTAGCAGCAGGGTGCCACAGGGGTCAGTGCTAGGCCCCCCTACTGTTTAGTATATACTTCTCAGAAGTTTAGGTCAAAACTAAGGGGTTGTGTCTGACAAAGTCTGCAGACGACTGCAAACTGGGTGCCATTATTGAATCCCCGGATGATGTCAGTATACTCCAGGAGGGTCTTATGCAGACCAACAACTGCTGTCTTGGTCACAGTCTCAAACTGAATGCAAAGAAATGCATCATCATTCCCTTCGGCACAAACAATGTCCCTTCACACTATCAAATCAACAACAATACCCTAAGTACCCACAAAGTTGTAAGGCACTTGGATTCACAAGTTGATTGTGGCATTAACTTCGACCACCATGTGTCTACTGAGTAAGGAAGGCTTTCTATGTAGCACACTTGATTAGTAAAGGCATCATCTCAAGAGCAAAAGAGGTTATATCCCCTCTATACACAGCATTATTCCGGCCCATAATTGAGTATAACGCCCCATTTGGCATGTACCATACAAAGCACCTACAGCAATTGGAGAGACCTCAGCAGTTTCTAACAAAGAAGATCAAAGTAGTCCATCCAGCACGTGCTGTACACAGACTGACTAAAGTCCCTGTCATGATACATCATATCATATGCACTTCTTAGGGGAGACTTATGCCTATCTTACAGAGCAATCTCGGACCCAAACCTCGCTTGCATATCCATAAGTCAAACAGGACTAGGGTCACCCATTACAGGGACCTAAATATGGCCTGCAGCTTGAATAGGACGTGCTGGAGGGACAGATTTATCTCCCAGTGACTGCTGCATCTTTGGAATAGGCTACTCATTCATGTGAAGCAGAGCATCTTTATGACACTGTTCAAGAGGAACCTGGACGAGTGGATGAGGCACTGTAAATTCCTACTGGGAATAGCACCCACGACCCTTCTGGACATGGGTAGTTATTACTAAATGCAATCTTGGGTATTAACTAGCATTTCAATGGTATTACATTGGAATGAAATGGCTAGGCTTGAAATGATCTCTGGGTCAATAGCCTAGTGATCCCTGTGATCCTATGATTAGTTATTACTGATTTTTATTTTGTTCTAAATCAAAATGACCTGATAGGACTAATATATTAAAATCAGTTATTTATTTTTTTTACCAAGCCTTCTCTTTCATACATTTGTTCTTTGATTCCAGAAGATAAAATTAAAATAACTTACATCTTACCAAGAATCTTATTTCCATTCATATAGAATAAAACTACTCAGAATTAGTGCTTACTTTCATAATATCTGAATCTTAGGTTCATAGGTTCATAGGTAGATACTAGGCTATCTGCCCTAGGGCATTTATAAGCCTAGCCAGAGTATATTTGGCTTCCGCCTCCCTATTAAATTAGCCTACTGTGCCTCTGTAAAGTAGGTCACAGAAGGTACCCTTTTAAGATTAGTTTACTGTGCCTCTGTCTAGCAGGGACACAGGAGAGATCCCAGGGGTGAATTTGCGATTTCCCATCCACGCGTCCAAATTTCGCTTGAAGAGGGTCAGCGAGGGGCTATGTCTAACATGAATTGGGATTCTATTCCAGAGTGAGGGGAGCCTCTGGGAAATTAATCTGTGCCTCCAGCATGTCCTATTTATTTTTGTGCTGAGGTTTAGGTCCCTGGAGTGTGTAGCTCTAAGGGACTTGGATTTTTTGAGGTGGAGCATGTCCATTAATTCTGGGTTTGACATGGCTTTGTACGTCAGACATAGATCTCCTCTGAGTAGGCGGTAAGCAACTGAGTAGAGCTGGAGTTCCTTTAGTCGAGCTGCATAGGACATCTGTTTGTAGCCCATGATCCTCTTGGTGAGTTACTTTTGGGGTCTCTCCAGTTGCTGCAGGTGTCGGGTAAGGTACATCCCAAAAGGGGCATTGTATTCAATTATGGGCCTGATGAGTGACGAGTAGAGGGGCACAATGACCTCTCTTGATCTAGATGCAAACCCTTTCGTGATAAGGTGGGCTATATAGAAGGTCTTTCTAACCACTTTGGCAACGTGATTATCAAAGGAGAGATTACTATCTACGTTGGTCCCCAAATCTCTAATTACTTCTTCCGTACTTAATGGATTACCACCTATGTGGTAATTTGTGGACACCTTGTTTTTCCCAAAGGGGGATGACTATGTACTTTTTAGTATTTAGCTTGAGGCCGTGGTTTTCCAGTGACACTCACTGGTTTATTTTCTTTGTTGTGTTTAAAATATTTGTAATTGACCTTTTCTTTATTTTCAGAACTGTGCTTTAATTAGATTTCTGGCAAAACTAAGAGTATGTTAGCTGCAGTAACTTGTTCTTACTCTCTGCATCTTTCAGTGATGTCAGGTTTCTTCAGTTTTCAGTCTCAGCTACTTAAAAAACTGCACAGTAAAACAGCTGTGATTCCACAAAGACCTGAAAGGATTATAACCTCACTGGGAGGGAGGGAAGGAATGCAGTTGAGAATGGGAAAAGATTTGAATTTTCAAAGACTCGGTACGTTAATGGTCCCAGTGATATGAAAACATGCTGAAAACTCATTGGTTTGCGGGTTTTCCTGGGTAAATTTAAAATGTGATAGATAATGTAATGCAAAAGACAGGAAGATACGTTACTAAGTAAAGTGTAAAAAGAACTCATCAAACCCAGCATTCTGTGCACTGAAGAAAGTGAAAGCCGTTAAAGTGCCATATAAGCAGAATAGAAGCTGAGTTGTGTTATATTTATGGTGTAGCAGTACCGGGATAATTTTGCAGGGAGGAGAACTCACTCAGGGCAGAGGGAATTATGTTGTAGTTTCAATGTAGCTCTCATTTAAACAGTTCAGTGTGACTAATCTATTCCAGCTACACAAAAAAAATAGATTTTCCTTCCCACTAGGTGGTAAGTAAGACCATCTCAATTGTGTTTACATCTTTTTGAATATAGAATAATGTCACCTGTACTGAATCCAGCTAGTATAAATCAAAATATGAGTATCACACATAGTGAAATAACAGAAGTGCAAATGTACAGTCATCCTCTCATAATTTTATAATATTGGCCCTTAAGCAAATTTAATGTATGAGTGATTTTATATCCTGTAATTGGTAATTTCCAACAATCCAAACTCACCTTAGTAGCTGCATTTCTAGCTTGACCTTGAGTAGGGAGACACAGCTAGACTTTAACTTTTTGATGGACTGATATGTATGCCACATCTAACTTATCTTGTACAAAGTACACTTTCTGTATCCACAGAAAGGAATGTCAGGTCATAGTTAAAATTAAGAAGATACCGTTTCATTTTCTTTCTCGTTTTTTCATAGCAGCAGTAAAGCTATGCACTCATGTTAAGATGTGTTGCTAAAGGTAATCCGTTTGTTCTGCTTTGTGTCCTCCATTTACCAAAAACAGCTGCCGGAGTGCCTTAGGTTTATGCATACTTCTCAAACCTTCAGCCTTCAGAATCATAGCAAGAGACCATAAAAAATGATAACACTCAAAATTTACATATGAGTAAATTCTGGCTCCTAGGGTGAGTAGGCATAGTGTGTAAATATGGCCTGTTGGGGGACATCACCTGTAAATGTAGGACCTTATAGAGTTAACTGCTGTACACCTACATACTTAGATGTACCAGAAAAATAAAATGTATTCTTATTTCAGTGTGACAAGTTACACATGCACGCTTCCATGCAGTACAAAGCAGCCAGGTGACCTGCAGCGCTACCCTTACATCCAGTAGCCACCATCTTTGCAAATCTGTGATATATAGATGTTTTATTGAGTCACATATTACAGTCAGTACATTCTAGTGGTCCTACTAGTGGACGTTTATACTAATGACTCACAGATGGGCACCAGATGTCCCGCAGTACATTCTTTTTTCTAATACATGGTGCAATTCACAACTGCTTCTGTGTGACTGAAATGGAACTGTACTACATTGGCTTTAACCTTCAGTCACCTGTGGATGTGATGCTACACTGTTTAGGGGGATTAGTATTGCACTGTGCTGTCTCACTGGCCTTGTTCCCTTACTGGCATTCAAGGTAGTAGTGCCCTGCTACCCACGTCTGACAGCGTACTAATGCTCAGAGTCCCTCCCACTGCCTGACTGTGGGTGTGGTGGACCAATCACCTGACAGTACAGGGACAGCCTTATAGACCTGCAGACAGAACCCTTTCAGTTTTTCTAGTGCTATAGTAAGAGAAGGGTCACTTGGAAGACTGCTTCTTAGTCTTGATTCTTCAGCTACTGACCTCAAATAAAAAACCCTTTCTGTTTTTTTTTTTTTTTTTTATTTCCTCCATCTGCTTTTCTAACAGTTCTTCAATAGTGTATTCTGCTGCATCTTTTTTTTTTTTACTTTGCCTGCACAGTGTAAGACTTATACTGTTTATCATTACTATATTGTTGTTTTCTGGGGGGTTTTAACCCTTCAAGTTTTTAGTGTTATACTACCAGTGTCTTACATGGAGGTTTGTGTTGAGGTGAATGCATAGTTTAGACATGTTCACTGCAGTGTTACCTGCTGTGCAGAAAGACTGTGTGAAAAACGTTGCTCCTAAAGTTTCTCAAATGTCTAAAGAGAGTGCCTCAAATAGATCTGTTCTCCTTTTAAAACAGAAGCTTGGAGATATTTTGTTCCATACATTCTTGCAACCATGCTGGGGGACAGACACATTCTCATACCCTTGGATGGGAATGTTCTGTATGTGTTTCCACCCTTTCCACTGATTCACAAGGTACTTTTGAAGTATCAGAAAGAAATGCCAACGATTTTTGTGGTGATCCCCTATTGGCCCTTGCAGTCTTGGTTCTCCCTTCTAATGGTATTGGCCAAGGGCATGTTACCACAGAAATCCTCACACACTGGATTTGTTCACACATTCTCAAGGGCAGTTGGTGTACCCCAGTTTGGAGCAACTACAACTGACCGCCTGGATGATTCAGTCTTGACTCTGTTTAGGTTCTTGTTTTATGAGGATGTACAGCAGTTGTTAAAGGAGGCCAGAAAATCTGCTACTAAAAATCTTATGTTTATAAATGGATGAGGTTTTCTAAGTAGTGGGGACAGAGGGTCCCTTGAAGTTAACATCCTCTGGTATGAAATATTCATATGAGCTTCTTCAGGATGGCTTAGCAAATATTTCCATTAAGGTACATTTTATTAATTTCTGCTTTACTGTCAATGGCTGTCCCTCTTTCTTCTATTTTGGTAAAACAGTTCATGAAAGGAGTATTGGATATGAGATCTTCTTGCATGCAGATTTCTTCTTTTTGGGATCAGCCATATCATGAAAATTTCACCTTACCACCCTTTGAACCTACCGCTCAGGCTTATTTGAAGTTCTTCACAGGTTCATAGGTTGGTACTAGGCTATCGGCCCTAGGGCCTGTACAAGCCTGGCTATTTCTTCCCACACTATTTACTTCCCTGGACCCCTGTCTAGCAGGGCCGACTGACATGATCCCCGGGGTGAATTTCCTTTCTCCCATCCAATCGTCAAGGTTCCTTTTGAAGAAGGCCAAATAGGAGCTCTGCTTGACATGTATAGGCAGTCTATTCCAGAGTCTGGGGGGTCTCTGGGTCAGGAACCTATCCCTCCAGCATGTTTTGTTTATTGTGATGACAAGGTTTAGATCCCTGGAGTGTGTGGCTCTGAGGGTTTGGGATTTCTTTAAGTGTAGCATGTCCAACAGCTCTGGGTTTGACATGACCTTGTATGTTAAGCAGAGATTGCCTCTGAGTAGACGATATGCGACAGAGTATAGCTGGAGTTTTTTAAGGCTGTCAGCATTAGGCATCTGCTTTAGGCCTGTGATTCTTTTAGTGAGGTATTTCTGTGGCCTTTCCAGTTGTTGCAGATGTCTTGAAAGGTACATACCAAACGGGGCAGTGTATTCTATAATGGGTCTAATGAGGGATGAGTACAGTGGGACAATGACCTCCTTTTTTTCTGGATGAAAAGCCCTTAGTGATGAGGTGTGCCACATAAAAGGATTTCCTGACTGTTGTGGTGATGTGGTTATCGAAGGTGAGACCACTGTCCACCTGTGTCCCTAAGTCTCTTATCACAGTCTTCTTAAAGTGGAAAGTTGTTTGTTTATTACTTTGACATCTGCAAGGTGAGTCTCTGAGCTGCAGTCATGGTGGAATAACCTCACCTTATTTTCCACAGGGATAGGGTTGTCTTATGACTCACCTCCCTGTGTTCATACCTTGGATGTGCTCTTGTACAACCTTTACAGAACAAAATCCTTCAGGAAGGCTGAATGGCTTTTTATTTCCTACAGAGGGGTAAGGAAGGGTTAGCCTGTCTCTAAGCAAACAATTGCATGTTGGTTGTCCTCTGTTATTGTGTTTTGTTAAACCCACCATCACAAGTCAAATCCAGGCATGGTAAATGCGCATTCCACAAGGGTCTTTTCCTCTTCAGTGGCATATTGGAAAGGAGTGGATTCTAGAAGTATTCCAGAGGCAGCTACTTGGTCCTCTGTCCATACCCATGTGAAGCACTACAAGCTGGAATCCTTTTCTAGATCCAGAGTAGGCTTCAATAGGATCATTCTCCAGGGGTCCGGAACCCTTATCCTTCCTCCTCCCAGGTTAGGTAAGCTTTGGGACTCTACCTAAATGCCAGTAAGGCAGTTTGTTTGTTGAACATAGTACAGTTGCATAAGTCCTACAGATCTCTAACAGTAGATAATCATAGAACATGCTGCCTTACTGGCAGTACCTACGCACCACCCCCTATTTGGATGTACATAGTTTAGTGTTTGAGTTGCCGTTGATTTCTGCAATCTTTATTGTTGTGTGTGAGTGTGTATTTTGGTATTGGAGCAGTTAGTGTTTGCAAAGCTTGTGATTCCATGTTCTCTTCTCCTCCTGCTGGACCCTAAGAAACTGAAAGGGCCCTGTCTGTCAGTTTGTAAGGCAGTTCCTGTACTGCCAGGTGATTGGTCCATCACACCCATAGTCAGACAGAGGGAGGAGAGGGTTTTGCCCCAGATTACCCAAATCTGACTTATAACTCAGGTACTGGAAGAGTTGAGCAGAGGAAAGTGAGAGCAACGGCCAATGCCAGATCACTCATCGGGGGGGGGGGGGTCAGTGGTTCCACTCAGTCAGTTACCACGATGCAGGTGTAGGTCTGCAGGCAGTGAACAAGGCTGCAGACCAGGGACTCCACTGGGCTATTAGTCCATTTTTCTAGCTGTACTGTGCTATGGGTATGTTCAGTTGGAGCTGTCAAAGGACATACCATCTCACTGAAACAAACACTAAATCAGATTACTGCCAACTGTAAAGTGGTTGTGAGATATGAGATTGTGCACACCAAGGTCAGAAACCATTTTTAGGGGCATCAGCCAAAGATTACACAGAAGTGCTTATGTTACTATCCCATAAATAGCGTTACAGAGAGAAGATGATTTCCTTAATGGATTACTATCAGTTTTGAAGTCTTATGCATATCTGAACATACTTAAAAGAAATCTGGATGTGTTCATGGGAGACAAAACATGTAAGCTAGGACAACAACTGGAAGATGGAGTTACTCCCTTCTTTCTACCTTGATCAATGCATTCATATATGGTGAACAGTGAGCATGCAGCAGAGGTGTGTGTGATTTCCTTTTTTAAATGACGGTATTATAGCACCTGAGTCACTATATGTACTGTGGATTTACACACTGTCCACAGTAGGTATGAGCCCGGGCGCCCTTTGTTCTCTTAACTAATTTCTAGTAGAAGAAAATGGAAAATGCTGAGTAAGTTCATCGAGAAAGACAATGACAAGTTGTGTTATGACTAAATGCATATTGTGCTATAGCAGTAAGGCACACAATTATACTTCTCATGTTGATTGAATTCTTAATTGCATTCAGTTGACATTATGAGTACTTCTATTTCTGCTTATCTTTCCTGCAGCAAAATGTCAAGGAAAAGGCTAAACAACAGTACCAGAAAACCTTAAACCAATCTGGGCTGGATGAGGAGTTTGTGAGGAGAAAAGGAGAGGATGCTGATAACATCACTGTTAAAAAGTCATATGAGGAGGAAGATGAAGAAGAGGAGGAGGAGGAAAACAGGTACAGTGCAGTAGACAACAGTAATTTAGAAATCCTCAAACATTTCATGCTTTTCAGCCACAGTATGCTGCATTGCTTATTCTGTAGTCATACATATCATCTGTTAATGGAAATCTTCTCTGATGAGTTTGTGATGCATAGCATGAGCTGCAGAAAGGGAAATTCTTTCTGTTGTTTGTGCTTCTGTATGAAACAGTTATTCAAATGTCTTGGCCTTCTTATACACTGTGTGCGAATGCAGTTTTCAATAAAGTATTTCCTGTGGATTCTGTAGTTGACTTTAGCACTCGTATAGGGAGTTATGGAGACACCTGGATGGACATGATTGGCAGGAATGGCCTGTCTGATGAGAAAATTAGTGGTGAATTGTTTTTTGATTATCCATAAGAAATACTGTGTTTGAACACAGTGATGCTCATAAGTGTACCTGGTGCTAGTGCATCTTGGGTCAAAGGTTACTAATTGACTTTTTTCATAGTTTCATAGGTAGTTACTAGACATATGGTCCAGGAAACCACTGAGTAGCCTAGACTAGTCTACTTTTTTTCCAGAGCATTTACTGGATAAGTGATTTGCTCAGAATCACACAATTGGCAAATGGAGGCCAAGGGACTCAAACACTGGAACACAGGATGCAGCTTGTTAATCCCCTGTGCTGCCATACTGTAATTTGTCAGTAATCATGTTATCAGAGCTCTGACCATATCTGCTGGACACTAGGGTCAATATATGTGCTGAGCTGATCGGACAGCCAGGTCATTGACTGGACTAATACAGAAAACCCAGACATGTGGTGAGGCATCCTGGGAACACCCAACCAATGCTGTCTGAACAATGAGTTCAGCCACCACCTCCAAAAGAGCCTCTTTCTGCCATATACCTGGGCAAGTTAAGGACATGGACTCTGACTGGATCTTCTTCAAAACCTCATTATTTGAGATGATAACATGGAGGTGCCATGGCGATAATCCCAAGACCCATGACTGGAGACCAGAGGTGAGCGAACCTGTTAGGTTAAAGAATGAGGGCTTTCATTCAGTGCTATTGGGGGATCCTGATTTTGCTGATAAGTTCAGATTAGCCACAAAAACAGCAGCTATCACAGTTACCAAAGCGATGAGTGGGATGAGTTTGGCGAGGCCATGGAGAAAGACTTTTAGATGGCCTCAAGAAGGTTCAAGCAAACTGTCTGGTAGTTCAAGAGGGGGAGGAGGGATAGTGTTCAGGCTGCTCTTGACAAGGATGAAGAAATGCTGATCTCAAATGGGCATGTTGTTAAGAGGTAGAAAGAGGACTTATGAGGATGTTCTGATTCCACTGAGCATGCTTTCTTCTCAAAAGACAGTACCAGAAGTAAGCTGTAGAACCGGATCCATTTCAGTAAATTAAATTATTACACTGATTAAACATTTCTGCTCTGGCAAGGTTGCAGAAGTAGGTGAGCTCCAGCCAGAAATGCTCAAGTTGCTGGACATTATGGAGCTGTTGTGCCAAAGACTAGGGCAAAGCTTCTCAACTAACAAACTGTGATAATGGTTCCCATTTTTCCGAAAGGGGTACAGGAGGATCTGATTCAGCTATAGAGCTAACACTCCTCCGCTTCCCTGGGAAATGGCTTATCTATGAGTGATCAATAGGTTTTCTGTCAAGGGAGTTTTGTTTTAAAATTAAATGTTGTGGTGAGTTTCATTGCAATGTATTGTGTTGTGTAAGCTGGCAGAGGGCTTTTTTTGGGAGACTCCCTTTTCTCTACTGTGGTGTGACCATGGAGTTAGTATGTACAATTTAGGAGGTTGTGGTGTGGGAGAGGAGACAAGGAAAGGATGCTGAGGACATGACTGTTAAGATGTCAGGAGGTAAGCCCCCTGCAAATATATATATATATATATATATATATATATATATATATATATATATTTTTTTTTTTTTTTGTGTTTCTTTAGGGTTTTCACCTACTATATTTGATATTCATTTTTTTTTAAAACAGTGAGATGAAAACTGTGATTTGTAGGCTCATAAATAAACCCTGAAAAACATATGCCAGGGTACTGGAAAGGAAATTTCATCCAGTAGTCATGCTTTTGATTTAAAAGAGGCAATGCAGACTCAGTCCTGCTAGTGGAACAAAATCATTTACTTGGTTAGAGGAGACAAGAATTTGTCAGTGTTGTCTACACGTGTTTTGTGGATTTGGAGAAGGCATATGACCTTGTAACTTATAGTGTCTTGTGAGAAGTACAACAGTACATGGTCCCAGGGCTGCTGTTGTGGATGATGCAGTGCCTGTGATCGAGAAGTGATTTCAATGGTCAACATCTCAGTGACAATGATACCCAACAACCCAGGGTTTTCTTGTGTGAGAACACCTCGGGACTAACAAATTCCACAAAAGGTTGGGTTATTGTGAAAGACAGTGATTTTTGAGTACAACAGCTTTTTGTCAGATCTGTAAGAAAATAGCTGTGATAATAGCTCTTGGTCAGATCTAGTTGTACTAAGCCATGATAATAGTTGTTGGTCAGCTGTAGTTATACAAACTCATGATAATAGCCATAATAATGGCTGTTGACCACATCTAGTTGTACTAAGCCATGATGACTGTTGGTCAGATATAGTTGTACTAAGCCATGATAATGGCTGTTGACCAGATGTTATTGCAACTAGTCCTGATACTAGTGGTGGTCAGAACCTATTAAACCATAACAATGGTTATTGCAGCCTTTGCTGTTATATTCTATTGAGCTGTTACAACACTTTCAAAGCCCTTATTTTGGACCCTTGTGCCCTTTGTATTCAGATCATAAGGTAATACACTGCAGCTTTTTGCTAGTGTGTTTAGCTGTTACAACAGCTTTTGAAAATGAATTTTTTGGTCTGTCTAGAATGGAGCTGTAATAGCAGCTGCTGACAATTACAGTTCAGTTTTTCAAAGCTTTGGCTGAAATTCTTTTCAACTTTTTAGGCTGTTTCATAATAGTTTTGTAGTAGAATAAATACTCAAATCTTCAGTGTTTTAAGTTGTAATTGAAGGATGAGAAACCTTTGTCATAAGACTTCATCAGATCTAATTAAAACATACCATTGCTAGACATTTTATACATTCATGAGCTTAGTGAGAGAGTTGAAGAAATCCGAGCAAGCCATTGAGATGTCTGGCTTAGAAAGTGCCCCACCCCCTTTTGAGAAGCAGAGTTTTGTCCATATTGTCCGCATAATGCCAAACATGTTCAAAGTGAGTGAAGAACTCTACCTTGTCGTATAGGTTCATATGTACTTACTAGGTATTGATCTTTGAAGATCTTTAGAAGTCTAGCCATGCATACCCAGGATGTTTTTAGCCGTTGTATTTCAAATACAAATAATCTAGGGATGACCAGTACATTTACATGTTTCCCCTATCCATGAGGGACAAGGATGCTAAAGCAGGAGTGAATTTGTAGTTACCCATCCATCCAGGTCACATTTGAAAAGTGTAAAAGAAGTACATTGCTTTATGTGGAGAAGAAGACAGTTCAAAAGAAGCGGCATTCTCTCTCTTTCATAATATGTATCTGTTCCTCAACATGTTACTTATTTGTTGCAAAAGAGATTTAGATCTCTTGAGCACATCTTTATGCCCCCATTGGATTTGCAAATTTGTAGTAGGCCTGACAAGATAAGGTCTGTTGAAGCACTGCACACAAGGGAGAAATCACCCCTCAGTAGTCTGTATGACAGTGAGAGGAGGGACAACATCCTGGGCTGCTCTACATGGATTTTATGATTTAGGCCCTTGATTTTATTAGCAAGAAAGCATTGCGGGCATTGAAGTTGAGTTCAATATTTGAACAGGTACATACCGAAAACATACTCAATGCTCTGCCTGATGAGTGTGAATATTGTGTAATGATCACATTTTTGGACCTGGATGCCATACCCTTAGTAATAAGCTATGCATTGAAACAATCTCTTTCTTACAATAGTAGATGTATGGTGACTGAAGGACAGTTTGTTGTCTGTCTGGGTTCTAAAGTCACTAACTACTGGATCAATTATCAGGGTTCATCACAGGTCATAAGATGTTACTAGGCTAACAGACCTAGAGCCTTTTAAGCCTAGCCATTGATGCCCCAATTTTCCAAATTATCAATGTCCCAGGCTAGAATGGCTTTGGTATATGCCTGTACCTTAGGACATTTACAAACTGCTCTTGTTCATAAGGGCCACATTCGACAAGCCAGGGGAGAATTTGCAATTTCCTATTCATTGGTCCAAACTGCATTTGAATAGGCTTATGAAAGAACTCTGTTTCATACAAATGGGAAGTCCGTTCCAGAGAAGGAGTAATCTCTGTGACACATGCCTGTCCCGCCAGCATATTTTATGTCACAGATGAGTTTTCGATCCTAAGATCAGGTAATTTTAGTGGTTTGTTTTGCAGATTACTAGCAGATCCAGCAAGCCTAGATCAGAAAATGCATTGTTGGTTAAGCAGTAGTTAAGGTAGTCTGTAGGAGACTGAGTTCAGGGATAGGGCTTTGAAGTGGTCCGTATAGGACATAATATTTACACCCTGTATTGTTTTAGTGACAAACTTCTGTGGCCGTTCCAGCTATTGAAAATGCTTGGTCAGGCACATGCCAAAGGGTGCATTGTACTTGATTATTGGTCTAATGAGGGCTGAGTATAGTGGGATTATGATCACCTTAGATCTGGAGGCTATGCCTTTTCTTATAAGTTATGCCAGGAAGAAGGATTTTTTTCACTACCATGGACAAATGGTGATCAAAGTTCAGGTTACTGTTAATCTGAGTTCTCAAGTCCCTTATGACTGGGTCTACTCTTAGGGGAGTTATAGCAATGTTGTAATGTGCAGGAGTGGTTGCCTTCCCAAAGGATATAATTATGCATTTTTTTATTGAGTTTTTTGCCATGGTTCAGACCCTCCTGGAGAATATCTACATCTTTGGAGGATTCAGAGATTACACCCAGCTTGTAGTATTCCAAACAGGAACAGTCACAGTACTCAGCCCTGTGGGACAGTATGAGTAACAGGCCTCTTCAAGGAGGTGGATTCCCCCACCCTAACTTCATGTCCTATCTGTGAGCCATTTGGCAACCCGTCAGGTGACATAGGGATTTATACCTAAATTTGTGTGTTTGTCAATAATACCTGAGTGAGGTATTGTGTCAAATGCCTTTGTCAGGTCAAGATGGGCAGTATGTACTATTTTGCCTTTGTCAATAGCTCTAATGACCTTCTTGAAGAAGTCCACCAAGTTTAGTAGGCATAATCTACCCTTGATGAAATTGAACTGGGACGGGTCCAGTGTTTGAAGCTTTCCTGTATCTTTGTTTATCAGGTCCATGATAATTCATTCCATGATCTTGTATATAAAACTAGTCAAACTTATGGGTTTGTTGGTTGTCCGACTTTGTGTAGAGAGATGACTGTTGCAGTCCTGTATTCCGTAGAGACGAAGGACCTGTCTGGAGGCTGTGGTTGACTAGAGATTCTAGTGGGCCTGACAAGTCACGTTGGAAACTATTTAGGAGACATCCTGGGATATTATCAGGATCCACTAATGCAGTGGTTTTAGCCCTGGAGAGTGCAGTGAGGACCTGTTCATTCATGATAGTTGGGGGAAAAATCGTTGAGGGTATTTCCAGGGGCAGGTGGGGACTCAGATGATAGGGTGAAATTGGAGCTAAACTTATCAGCCAGCAAATTTGTTGTATCATTTGGTTTGATATAGGAAGTACTATTTACTGTTAGTTTAACACAGTGTTGGGTGTTTCCTTTAAGGTTTCATACATAACTGAAAAATGCTTTATGGTTATCCTTAGTCTGGGATGTTCTTTTTGCCTCAAAGTTGGCTTTGGTGGACTTGTTTAGTCCTCGGAGTTGCTTGTTGAGACTGATGAGGGAGTTTTTTTTGTCTTTTTGGCAGTCTTTCCTATTTTTAGACAGAATTTTATTTTCCTTTGTTGAACAACCTATTTATACTGGGAGTTCACCAAGGGAACTTGTTTTTGGAGCTTGTCCTAAGTTTATTTCAGTTTGATACTGCTGTTTCTATATAGTTATTTACTTATTGTACAGGGTTTCTGTAAACAGTTCCACATAGGCTACATTGTTCTCTGAGTTTGAGGAAGCTTGGAATTTAGCTATGCCATCACTTAATACGAGGTAGTTAGCCTTATAAAAGTTCTTAAAGGTTCTGGGGTTTGTTGGGAATTCAGCCTTTATATTTATTTCAAGGGTGACTGTTTTGTGGATGTTACACAAGGGGGGATACAACATTCCCTCACATTTGTGAGTACCACATCCAGGATATTTGTTCCCCTAGTAGGTGTGCAGATAACTGTTCCAGAGTGTTTGCATTGACAAAATCCAGGAATCTTTGAGCTTGCATGTTAGTGGGTATTTATGTATTCCAGTTTATAGTAGGATAGTTGAAATCACCCACAGATATGATGTTGGGATGAATTGTGGTGACTCCAATACATTAAAGTATGTGGTATGTGTATCCTGGGTCCTAAATGGGGACCTATTGATAGCGAAGATGTGGTATTGGACTTTACCTAAGGTTAGTTGGACATGGAGTAGCTCAAGCATATCATATTGTTTCACCAATGTTAAAGTGTGCCTATGTTTTATGTAAATTAATACATCTCTACCGCTTTGTCCTTTCCTGTGCCATAGTTGATCTAAGTGTGTGGAAAGCATTATAGCCTTGTACTGCCGGAGTGCTTTCAGTGGCTTTGAAACATGTTTCAATAACTGCACAGATGCCAGCACTCTCCAGGGAGTGGCGCTTCT
This sequence comes from Protopterus annectens, assembly GCF_019279795.1. Taxonomy (NCBI): domain Eukaryota; kingdom Metazoa; phylum Chordata; order Ceratodontiformes; family Protopteridae; genus Protopterus; species Protopterus annectens. Next base: position 1,106,976,540 of record NC_056737.1, on the reverse strand, counting down.
TGTTGAGACTCCTAGCACTGAGCAATGGCACCTTTAGTTTATCTTGTGTAGAATTTACTGTGTTGGAAGGTTTATCAGATTGGCACTGCCTAAAAAAGGCACTATAAGGATGGATAATATTTTGAGCAATATCCAAAAGCCTAGGGGGGACAGGTGCAGACTATCCCTGGAAAAACAGCATGGTCTTTCAAATATGACCCCCCCCAAGCTAACAAATATTGGACTCCATTTAAAATGAAACCAGTAATTAAGCCAATTGTTAAAGTCAATCATCTTATGTTTATATTGTGGTATGCTGCTCAGTGCTAGGCTTATGCATGCCTGAGACACATAATCTGAAAGCTATGTCATGTTTCGCTTCATATAGTCCAAGCAAAATTAAAAATCAGGTACAACGTCCAAACATGTCTTTTCCATAAACCAAGTTCCAAAAATATTGAAAGTAGGACACGACTGCTCAAAGGAATAAACATTTTAATAAATAACAAAGCTTTCAAGCAAAACTGCTCTTCTTCAGAATAAAAAGTTATTTATTCAAAACCTTATTAAATATCCTAATCAATTAATCAATTATAACCCTAAAAAAATTAAATAAAATTAAGTTAAAGTTAATGCAACTTAATTAATGCAGCCATAGAACACCCTATATATAAATAATAAATCATAAATGAATAAATAATCACAGTCTCCTTAATAAAGAAATCCATGTGTACTCTGCAAATTCTGTTTCTGTAATTATGTCTCCACCTCTTGGTGATAAATTAACTTTTGAAGTAGCCTGAATTTGAAAATATGTTCCATATTTGTCATATTTATATGCTTTAATAAGGCATTTGTATTCACCTCTCTTCCAACATCAGACAGGTGTGTGCATGCTCACTCTTTTAACTTTAGTCTTTCCTATACAAAATTCTGTAAGTTTTGCACATGTAGCTAAATAGATTATATCAGTGGTGTTATAAATAGCAAAACATTTAAAGACATACTTTTTCCCTGTAGTCGGATGACAAAACATATTCTTCATTGTAATATATGTACAAAATGAACAGTTATAACATGGAATTGTATAATCTATTTTGGTTTGTGTGACACCCCACCACTGTCCCAGTAATCAACGAGCCTGAATCCTCACCACCAGCACCAGTGGGGGATGTACATTGGGAGGATGACAAGTACACACACTGTATTTCCAGATGCAGCTCTCTGCATCAAGTGCAATTTCCCTTAAAAGCACACAGACACCACAGTCAGACTGGGGCCGGTTTCTCCCTCTTTCTCCAGATCCCCAATAAGACCCCCACACACACACTGGCACAGCTATAGAGATGAGATCTCAGCTGAGTGGCCAAGCCAATGCCTCCAGTACCCTCTCTGTCCAACCAGTGCTTTGTGTCTCTGCCCAAGTAGCTCACACACACACACACACACACACACACACACACACACACACACTTTGAGGTTTGATTTACACATACACACACACATACACACACATACATACATACACACATACATACACACACACACACACACACACACACACACACACACACACACACACACACACACACACACACACGCACACCTGGGAAAGGCTGGCACAGGGTTACTAGCTATGCCCCTTCTACCCAGACTATAAGGTTGTTATTACTGCCACTAGCTAACTCCTTAACAGCTACTTTAAGGCCCTTAACAAATGGTGTCCAATTTTACTGTGTAATGTTAGTGTTAATACAAATGGTAGTTTTACCAAGAGCAAGGCTATTAAGAGTGGCCCACTGTATCACCAAATAAATATGCAAGTACTCTCAGAACTTAAATATGTCTCAGTATGTAATCACAGTAACATCAGAGTTCAAAATCACAGGAAATATTTAAAACAACATTGCAGGACAGTCTTAGATAAAGAAAAAAAAAACATCTAATTAAGCTTTGCTAGATTCCTGTCTATATCTAAAAGAATTATACTGTTCCTTAGACTTACTGAGAAGCATGGCAGATGTGGTGAATAGGTCTTCCAGCTGATGTCAGGTCAAAGACAAATACAGAATACTCAGTGTCTCTCAGAGAGGTCATAAATTAATATTTCAAATATTACTGCTGGAATAGCTTGCAGGATGGCATCATTTCTTGTCATCTGATTCTATCCCAGGTGAAAAACAACCATTGATGCAGCTGGTAGCATTTAGCATCTACCTGTAAAAATACATACACAAGGGCTTTTCTTAGATCTAAGGCAGATCCTGGAAGTAATAAAACAATAAAACACTTGCAAGACAATGCAGAGAACCTCTAGTTCTAGACATTGTGTGTGCTACTGCACTGAAACTGAAAGATAACATCCTTTTCTTACATGGCCACAAAGTAATTTTAATTTTCAGCTATTTTTCTGAATTTAACCTCTGGTGTTCCAGTTTCCATTGTTAAACTATATACATCAAAACAGTTACAATAGTATATGCACATTTCTGCCCCATTTCCACTAGGGCATGCAGTGGTTACATTTTAGCTCATCTCTTCAGCACATTTCTGTACAAACCATCTTATATGACAAACAGTTGTAATACATTTCTAACCCAAGCAAATGAATCATGTTGACATTCACAGATGACAGATAATTATTTACAAAATTCCAGATAGCTGGGCTGGCATTATCTCCTTTTGTGACAGTTTGCATTACTTTTGTTCTACGTAAATCTTTATAACAAAGTTGTTATTTTAATTTTTTATTTCTTTTAAATTTAAACTGTGGTGTATCACCTACTACATTCTTAACTTAAGGGACTGTCATCAATACAGACCACTTGTTCTTAATAAGTATTCATCATGTGGTCCAATCTATTGTATTTCAAAAAGTATCTCATCCCTAAGTTGTTACTCTTTGTCCTCTTATATATTTTCTGAGAAAAATATGGTGCCCCCAAATGTTCACGTTCAGACTCCACATTCAGTCTATTCTTTTGCAGATCATTGAGCTGGTAGCCTCTATCCATAAAGTCTTCCATCATTTCATTCATTTGGCCCTGAAAATTACTTTGATCAGTGTTTTTTTTAAAGAAACATCTTTATTAAATTATCATGTATGACACAGGCAATCTTACAGTTATATAAATGAAAATAAACCATAGCAACACAATCTCACTTGCAAACATTATACATTACAAACTGTGCAGACACAACTGTAGCTGCAAACATCAGACATCATTTTTAATATATCTAGTCATTGTCAGTCAGCCATTGCATAGCTCTTTCAAAAACTACCTTCTTTTAAATCTCGTTCCTCCTCTGCCTGTATTGATCCCACATTTCCCATTTTTCCTATGTAATTTGCTCCAGTTCTTTTCTAAAGAACCCAGTTCCAGTTATTTTATCCCGGTTACTATCTTTGCTACTTCTAGTAGAGTTGGTTTAGATTCTGATTTCCATTTCCTAGTAATTGCTGTTTTGGCAGCCACCATAATTAGAGACAGCAAGGCCTTACTATGTCTATGCAATGTTTATGCCTATGCAATTCCGATTCTGTATCATAGCCCTAGTTCATTTCACTAGTCACTCCAATTTGCTCACGCAGCATCTCTGACAGAGCAGTCTGAAGGAATCTTCAAAGTCTGCCAACTTATTAGACTCCCAGAAAGTATGTTCCCAGTTACCTCTTTCTTCCCTATCACACCTCCAGCATTTGCTGTTTACATGAGGAAAAATTCTTTGGAGTCTACTTGGGGTATAAAAATACCTATGTAAACACATCCAGGCAAAGATCCTAAATCTTCTAGATTTTGTTGCATATATGGGAGACATACATATATCTCCCGTTGTTTATTTGTGAATTGCTTATCCAATCTGTCTTTTCAATCCTTTCTAACATCCTCTGATTGATTTTTATAGTTATCATGCAATAATTTATATGCTGTACTAATTATTCCTTTTTAACAGCAACCACTGTTCTAGATTCTACTAAAAACTCTATCAGTGTTGGTCTTTCATTTTAGGACCACCTATTTCTTTCTCTCTGCCTATACTCTGATATCAATCCTTAACAGGGAAGGCAATATTTAATGTGCAGTCCAAATAAGTTCTTGGCATCTTCCCATTCTATTACCTTTCCCTGTCTAGTTATTTGCTGCCAATACCTCGGTTCCTTTGGCAGTTTCCTCCAATATATTCCAACCCATTATTGCCTATTGCCTCTATCCCTAATTGCAGTCATCCCTGTCAGCAGAATCTCCTTTCTCCATTCCAGTGTTGGCTTAGTTCTTAGAATATTTTCTGCTACTTTATGAATATAATATTCTGTATGATTATTGTTGTTCCCCTTAAAGATCTGCATTCAAAATCCCAGTCTCTCCTTGTTTCTTGAGCTTCCCCCCTATTTCATCATCATCTGTTTCCACTTCGAATTATAGTTTTCTGCTTGTGCATGTATAGGAGCCTTAACTGTATTGCTCTGTAATACCCCTTCAACTCGAATAATCCCAATTTGCCCTGTTCTGTTGGAAGAATAAGTTTATCCAACTTGACTCTTGCAGTCTTCCCCTCTCAGATACAATTCTTCAGCTCTTTATTAATTGCTATCTACAACTTCTCCTCTGGTTGATTAAAATATGCATGACCTGTGTATAAGGCTAAAGGGACTAAAAACACATTTTAACTGCTTGTAACTTATGTTACTATTGACATCCATATAACAGAGCTTCCATTTTGTCAGTTTTTGTATTATCTTTTGTTTAGTTTCTTCATACATATCCTTAGCTGCCACACTGGTATAATTTTTAATCCATACTCCTAACTACTTTATTTTATTATGTCCCCATAAGTATGGATAGTGCTGAACCAATTTGTATGTGGGTACATAAATTACTGCTATTGCTTTTGTTTTAACTTAATTAATTTTGTATCCTAAAAAGGTTTGAAACTGTCTCAGTATGTTCCAGAGCACTGTAATGTCCCTTTCTGGTTTTGTCAGGTATAAAATAATGTCATCTGTAAAAAGAACCAGCTTTTCTTGACTACCATACCAATTATATCCTTGATTTTTTGAGTCCCTTATTTTCTTTGTCACTGGTTCTAAATATAATGCAAATAACAAAGAGGAGAGAGTACACCCCTGCCTGGTTCCTCTGCTGAAGCAGAGATTATCAGAGAGGACCCCACCCAATTTAGTTTTTGCTTCCGATCCTTCATATTTCCTCCTAATCAACTTTATAATTTTAGCAGAGAATGCAAATGCTTCCACTGCTCTGCTCAGAAAGTCCCAGCTTACTCTGTCAAATGCTTTCTCTGCATCAAGACCTACCAGCGACAGTGGTATATTCATAGTTTCATAGTTTCATAGTATAGTACTAGGCTATCTGCCCTGGGGCATTTGTAAGCCTAGCCATAGTGATGTAGCTTTTGCCACCCCATGAAATGGTACAAAAAATGTACAGAATAAATTTAGAATACTGTGCCTCTGTCTAGTAGTGACACAATGAAGGTCCCCTTATATAATAGAATTAGTTTACTGTGCCCCTGTCTAGCAGTGACACAGATGTGACCCCTGGGGTAAATTTATGATCTCCCATCCACTCATCAAGATTTCTCTTGAAGAGAGTCAGTGAGGGGCTCTGCCTAATATGAACTGGGATCTTGTTCCAAAGCATGGGAAGCCTCTGGGTTATGAATCTATCCCTCCAGCATGTCCTATTCATACTTGTGCCGAGGTTTAAGTCTTTAGCTCTCGTGGTCCTGATGGATTTGGATTTTTTGAGGTGGAGCATGTCCATCAGATCCTGATTGGACATGGCCTTGTACGTCAGGCAGAGATCACCTCTGAGCAGGCGGTATGCTACTGAATAGAGCTGAAGTTTCTTTAGTCTGGCAGAATAAGACATATGTTGGAGACCCTTGATCCTCTTGGTGAGGTACTTTTGTGGTCTCTCCAGTTCCAATAGCTATACAGAACAAAGTCAAGGCCCAGTTGGATAAAATTGTGCAGCAAGGTGTAATTTGTCCCGTTACAGAACCAGCTGAATGGGTATCTTCCATGGTAGCTGCTCATAAAAAGATCTCAGATGAAATCAGAATATGTATTGACCCAAGAGACATGAACAAAGCATTAAAGAGACCTCATCATTCTATGCCTACAGTTGAGGAAGTTGCAGTTCTGATGCCAAATGTCACTGTTTTTTCTGTCCTGGATGCAAAGAGTTCATTTTGGCAAATGATGCTTGATCATAAATCTTCACTACTGACTACATTCAGTATTCCATTTGGTAGATATAGATTTTTCTGGATGCCTTTTGGAATAAATTCTGCAAGTGAACTCTTTCAGCATGCAATGGAGCAAATTTTTTCAGGTTATCCATGTGCCATAATAGTAGATGATTTACTGGTTGGAGGCAATGATGAAGCAAAGCATGACAGAAACCGCAAGAAAGTTCTAGACAGAGCACATGAAGTGAACTTAAAGCTCAATTTTTGAAGTGTAAATTTAGACTACCAGAAGTTACATATGTATGTCATTTATTCACTAGCACTGGCTTAAGATCTGATCCATCCAATCAAGCAGCCATTCTTGAGATGCCAGCACTGGACATTGTCCAAGCCCTACAGCGTTTCCTTGGTATGGTTAACTATTTGGGTAAGTGCATACCTGAATTCAGTGAATTGACAGCACCTTTAAGAGAGCTGACATGCCAAAATGTTGCCTGTTCATGGTTGGAATAACACCAGAGAACATTTGATGACCTCAAGCAGAAAATTGCCACCCCACGAACATTAAATACTATGATGTTAATAAACCAGTAATTCTTTCCTGTGATGCTTCAAAGTTTGGTCTTGGTGCAGTTCTTCTTCAAGAAAGCAGACCAGTAGCCTATGTGTCTAGAACTCTTACCCAAACTGAAATACAGTATGCTCAAATTGACAAAGAACTTTTGGCAGTTGTATTCACATTTTTGAAGTTGTATGGTTAAGTTCATGGCAAAGCTATTCAGATGGATACTGATCATCAACCTCTAGTCACTATTTTAAAGAAGCCTATGCATACAGCTCCAGCTAGATTACAAAATACGATGCTCAGATTACAAAAGTACAGCTTCAAAATGGTCTACACAAAAGAAAAACTTTATCTGGCTGATACCTCATCCAGATCCCCCAGAAATACAACAGAACAGCTTGATGCAGAGAATTTTGACTTTGATGTCATGGAAATGCATAATTTTTCCTACCACAAGACTTGATGAGCTGAGAGATCATACAAAGACTGATCCAGTATTGCAAAAGCTCAACCACTTCATTGAAGTTGGATGGCTGTCAAAAGCAATTTTTGTGTACCGCCAGAAGTGCAACCTTATTTTAATTACAGAAATGAAATGCTGATGGAAGATGATATTATTTTCAAAGGTCCTAAAGTTGTTCCCACTTCCTTACAACATGAATATATCCAGATTTTACATCGTGGCCACCCAGGTTCTGATTCTACCAAAAGAAGGGCGAGAGGACTAGTATTTTGGTCTTCTTAATCAAAAGACATTGATAAACATTAATGCCATGAAGTAAGGCATATGCTTTAGAGTCAAGAAAAAAGAAGTTGCAGAGTTCCATGGCAAAAGTACAACACTTTAATAAAATAACAAAAGTGAGTGTTTTCAAGATCTCCAGATGACTTCTTCAGACTGTTATAAAATGACACAACTGTAATGCATTTTATATATATATATATATATATATATATATATATATATATATAAAACATTTGATCATTAACACATTAAAAGTAATTAGTGCATTCTGTTAGACTGATGGCATGTCAGTAAAATACATACAAAGCATAAATGTTAAAAAGACTTTCAGTGCTTCAGTACCCTTGCCTTAAGGAAGGGTTTGAGGGACACTGCATCATTAATGCCTGGGGGGTTATCTGCATTTAGTTTAATTATCCATTTTTGTTCAAGTTCTTCTGACCTATTAATCAAATCTCACCCTCTTGGTCCTTCATTAGTAACTTCTAACACAAAAAAAATTAAAAACATGATGTATACCTTCCTTCTCAACATGTTTAGCAAGGGCATTGGTTTCTTTAGCAGCTACAATGCCTCTCATGTGCTTTAATACACATTCTTTTAACATCCTATTTGACAAAACTAAAATATACATTTTTCGTTCTACAGTCTGCATAAAAACATGCATCTATCTTAAATTTTTTCTCAGGATGAACAAAGATAGTGCATGTAAAAAATATATGTACAAGCTGTGAATCTCCTGCATGGATAGGTCCTTTTTCTCTGTGACAAAACTTCATGTCTAGTACTAGATGGTTTATAGCATAGCTGCCTTTTTAAAGATTTCTTATTAATGAAAGAAAAATGTGGTATAGGGTCTATTACTCCATTTAATTATTTTATTGCAGTTAAAATATTCCAATTTTTCTTAGAAATGCTACAAAATACATTTATATCACTAGTAAAAGAAATGGGGAACCGTAATTTAACTTCATTGTCATTTCTATTCCCTATCTTTTGGTCCACTATTTGTTCTGAAAAATAGGGTCTGCCCTTCGTTCTTCTTTCACTTAGTGCATAATTTGCACTAGTATCCACTTCTGATTTAGAATAGCCTCTGCTAAGAAAATCATCTTTCAACATTTCAGTTGTTTGCATAAGATCTTCATCAAAATTGTGTAGTCTCATACTCCTTAGCATCTGTCCTTTAAGCACATTTCTACTTAACATGCCTGGGGTGCATGCTATTTTTATGTAGTAGACAGTTTTTTCTTGTTGGTTTTCTATATATATATAATGCATTGCAGTTGTGTCATTTTGTAACAGTCTGAAGAAGTGATCTGGAGATCGTGAAAGCGCTCACTTTTGTTATTTTGTACTTTATTAAAGTGTACTCTTGCCGTGGAACTCTGCAATTTCTTTTTTCTTGATATTTCTGCTGGTGTTGTTGCTGGAGCTTACTCAGTACTCAGTCTATTTTTTGCTATACACTTTAGAGTCCCCTACAAGTTTAACTAAGTCCAAAAAAGTCTACTATTTCCAGATTTTTCTTGTTCTATTCCTGTTCATCGCTATCTCCCAAACCTTGTCTCCGCTTCATCTTCAGTCAACTCCTGTGCTTTGTCTCCCTCTCAAGTATTTTCCATTGAAACATTGGGAAACGTTTCACCGGAACACTCTCTGTGGTCTTTATTATCAGAAGAACAAGAAGGAGAATCTCCAAGTGTTTCACAGCTCACTTGTTGGACAAATTTATTTCTTCCTTAGCATGTACTTCTTCAAAAATGATTTTGTTCTTCCAGGAAAAAAATATTTTGAAGATGGCTGGGTACAGCAGTTTGAATTTCACACCTGCTTCTTGACATTCCCTGAATAATGGAATAAATTTATTCCTCTTCTGCCTGGTGTACAATGAGTTGTCATTCTTCACAAACACTCTGCTGTCTCCCACTTTTAGTACTTTGTCCTTCTGCCACAGTTTTATCAGAATCAGCTCCTTCTGCTGGTAGGATTGCATCTTTACTATTAAAAATTTAGGTTGTTTTGTCATAGCCAGGTTTGGAGCATACACAAGATGTGCCCTTTCAATTAACAATTCCTGGAATACCAGTTCAGTTATTTATTTGTGTTTTCATGAAATTAATATCATCTGATCCTTCCAGCTTCACAGGTACAGCAGAAAATCTCAGGTTTCCCCTACATGCTCTGTACTCTAATTCTGTTATTTTTTGAAACAACTCTTATTGTGCAGTCTCATATTCAGCTAGCCTTTTCTTCATTTCTTCCTCTGAGTTTTACAGTTTTATCACCTTATTTGAGTATCTGTGTAAAGCTTCTTCCATTTTTCTTCCGGCCTTTTATTGTTTAAGTTGATATACGCCATCAGTGTTTCATTTATTTTAGTTAGGCATGTGTGCATTTGCTTTAGACTTTCCTCAAGGTTACTGGAAGTCATGTCTGGAGCTTGCACTGCTTTTTGCTGAATAGCTACAGTACTTTCCCCAATTAGTTTTCTTGTCACCTTTCGTAGCTGATTTTGCTTTAGGGCCTCTGTATTTTCTTTTTTTCCTGGCATCCAGGCAGTGTACTTACTAGCCAGTTACTGAAATTTCCTCAGAATTCTAGGTCCACTGGTTTTCTCTGTTAAGTTTCTGTTTTCACACTAGGAGAGCTAGAATTAAGCTGTTACTCAATATGCAGCCATCTTGGAAGTCTATTTTGATCAGTGTTAAACCTATTAGCACTTAGGAACCATCCATGTACAATTCCATTAAATATATAGTTAGGATGCATACTCATTCTATGTAAATATCTACTCTTCTGTACATCTTTCTTATAAATCTTCATATGTAAAACATTTTCCACTTTATAAATAAGAACATCTAAAAAGTTAATTTACATAAATGAGAAATTAGGTTTAAATCTTAAAACAGTTCTACTACAATGTAAATATTATAAAAAAAACTTTAAACTCTGTTTGTTCACCTGCCCAAATAAGGAAGGCATCATCCATAAACCACTTGTAAAATAAATCAAATGAAGCATATTGGCCATTGTAAATGTACTGTTCTTCCCATAAAGATAAAGTTAGCATATGTATTCACCACTGGAGTTCCCAAAGCAACTTCCTTCTGCTGCAAATATATGGCTTGATGAAACATAAAAAGATTTATTATTCAGTACTACCACCGATAACATACAGGTAGTCTGCATCTGTCAAAGAGGTCTTATAGCTTCTACTACATAAAAATTCCCTAATCATCTGTACACCATAATCATTATATCGTGTGATGACTGCATGTACAGGTGCATAGTAAGGCACAAAACTAAAGGCTGAGTATCCTTCTACTCATAGGCACATTTATAATGCATCCTGCCAACACTTTCAGGAGCCTAAATATACTTATAAAATGTGTGTGTGTTATAGATTGTTAATATGCTTTGCAAGTTGTATTTTTAGTATACAAATGAAATTGTATTCATATTTCATTATAATTAGTAATGGAGATAAAAAAAAAAACTCAGCCCAGATATTTGAGTTTCACATACCATTACATGTGATAATTTGCATTATAACTGGCTTGCTTTATTGATTTTGTGAATTAAAATTAATTGAAACAATAAGTATAATGCCTGCAGTGTTATAAATGAGAAGACATTAGCACTGACACCTGGATAAGAGCAGTAAATTGATAATTCCACGGCCACTGTTTGTTTGTTACCACTGCCAGAGGTGCTGCATTTCCCATTCTCAGCATGATTGGTGAGCCTGTAGATGCAAAACACCTACAGAGTAGAAAACCAAACTGTACTGAACTAAAACATAATTATTCTGCTTTAGGACTGAACTTTTCCTTGTATTTGTGTGCATCATGTTTCCACTCATGGAGGATATTATTACAGAGCACTTGGTATTGGAAAATGAATAAATAAATGAAGCAAAAAGTATGCAGCATAGATTTTTGTTGAACTGCTGACATGAGGAGCTAGCTTAGAAATTATCTCTAATTATCGTTATTTGAGGACAATCTGTTGTTGTGTTGTGGGTGTTGAGAAAAGGAGCAGAGTGTTGTTACTTAATTTAATTACTGGAGATCCCAATAATATACAATATTACTTGTTGTACAGACTTACAAATGGCATGACTTTAGATAACAGTATCAACATCTCAAAACAGCATGTGTGAAGAATATAGAACAGATGTAGCCAAGCCAGGTATGGAAATATGGTACTTAAGGAAAGCTGGTGGTGGACTGCAGAAATCCAGGAAGTTATCAAAACAAAAAAGGAGAGCAGGAAAAAGTGAGGGATAGAAAAGACAGACCAGACCAGGCTAACAGAGCAGCTGGAATAGCAGAGACTGGCAGCAGAAGCACTCTGGCAGCTTCTGGAAAGTGACTCAGCAGATGGCATAAAGAAACTCTGCCAGGTTAAGGTCCTTTGAGCGAGTGACCATTGTGCCATTTAACTTGTGAATGTGCAGCATTTCCATTACAGCTGAGTCAGAGATTGCTCTATATGCAAGGCACAGATCACCTCTAAGCAGTCTATATGACACAGAGTAAAGTGACAATGATTTTAGTCTGTTCACAATCAATGTTCCATTAGCCTAAGCTATGTGGATTTACCACACCAGCACTGGGTTTACCCTACCTGCACCAGCCAGCTTCCAAAAGCTATAGGCGCCTTCAACTGTTGTGGCTGACTCTGCTGTGGCTGAATGCACTCCACCTATCTTCTTCCCCAGTTCTTTTTTAGTATTTGCAGCCACCAGAGATTAGGGGATAGTCATCTCCTTTGTGGCTGTAGGAAAGCTCAAGGTGGGCCAGAGAGAACCACATTTGTCACTGACTGGGGAAGGGGCAGATTTACTTGGTTGGGAGTGGAATGTGGAGGTTGGAACCAGTGTGCCTAAGGGTCCTGCTGGACTAGGAAACACCATGCTTAGTGTGAAAAATTGTCAGTCTGTCTCTATCGTCATGAATAGAGCTGATCCTCTGTCTTTGCTAAGGAATTGATGGCTGCCTTTCCAGTACCTAGTCAGTCCTCGGCCAAGAAGAGAAAAGTAATTCCTTCTACGTCTGACAGGATTTTCCACTCAGAAAATCAAAGCATTACAGGGGAGGAGTATAGTTCTGGGGATTCTACTCAAGTCTAAGCTTTCAGATTCTGAAGAAAGCATTCCCAAAAACATCCCTAATGGAAAAATCTACTTTACAGATATTTTCTTTAATATGAGTGAGGTTTTTCAATGGGAAGAGAGTGAAGCCTCTAAGACTTTTAATATATCAAGGAAAAGAGTGCCTTCATCAGCTCCCATTCCTCCTGTTTTACCTGCTTTAGAGGATGTTTTTCTTACTGCAGCCAGTTTATTGGATTAACAACCTTTGGCTGGCAAAAGATGTGATGAATTATATAAGGTACACAATCACATAAGTACCTCTTTACTAATCTCAAGGCAGACCCAACAGTCATTTATTTTTCTAAATCTGCTGCTGCTAAACAGGTTATTGCTTTTAATCCCGTTCCCTCAGATAAAAAAATTGGAAAGCAGTGGATAGGTTGGGGAAGATTTATGCTTCTAGTATTTTAATGCTCAGGATTTTAAATTGTCAAGCACGTGTTAGTGTTTATGACATTTGTGAATATGCAGAAGTTATTAGCTAACCTATCTTGTGAGGTAAAAAAATGGTAAATGCTTCTGTGACAGCTGTTTCTTAGGTGACTAAGCATATTCTAACTTGTAGTGATGATGCCTCTGACTGTTCTTCTGTTTTCAAATCACTTTTGAGATGACTTGCTTGGCTTCAGTCTCAAAACCTTCCTGAGGAAGTAAAGTCAGACATCTTGAACTCTCCTTTAGGTAAAGACTCTGTTTTTGACCCTTCTGCAGCTCTAGTACTTAAGAATTGTGAGGAATGGGGTCAACTGATACAAGAAGTAACACAACTTTTTCAACCCTCCTTTTTAAAACCAAATAACAGATGTTACTGTTTAATGGTCTTAAGGTCTTGTGACACAATTTTCAGTTTACTGCTTGTGTTTACTAGTATGGGGAAGGAATGTGTGCTGCTGTTGTGCTTACTAGTGAATACTTACCTTCTCCCACTGTTACTGAGATTACTGTACGGGTAATCACGTTTCTTGTCTGGCTGCAGCACGAATAATATTTCTGGTCCTGCTTCTTCCACCCTGTACCTAAAAAGAAAAAAAACAAGTAAAATTATTGCCTCAGCCTAGAATTAATAAATTGGATGTCACTAAAGATGGTTCTACAGACCACTTAGCTATTGCCTCAACTCCCTCTGGTGTAACTGAAATGGCCTCTGTGAACTGGAAGTTAAACTTGTCCTGAGGGGCTATTGCAGCACCTGTTACAGATATGAAAAAAACAAACATTTTAGGTACGTGACTTGTCTGGGGAAAGAGACCTCTTGCCATGGACAGTAAATGGATATTTGACCATTTTCCCATCTTATTCCTAGAAAAAAGAAGCAAATAATTTAATTACAGGGCAGTTGATCATTGTTTTTTTTTTTTTTTTTTTTTTTAATAAATCAGAGGTGCTATATATTTCACTGAGTGTTTTACAGTCAGTCATTTATGGAGGCTGTTTGCCTTTTTGTAGTTCTACTGCAAGTATTACCAGAGAACAGTATGTGTTTTCAAAGGATGAGGATTCTGACTGAGACAGAGGGGATTCTCCACAGGAATCCATTACCCAGAACTCTGACACCTTACCTACACCTCCTGCCCCAGTTTCCCTACCTCTCTCACACAGACTTACCCTTAACCCCTTACCCTGTGGTTAGATGGTTTCAGATAGGTGTTGGAGGTGACTTAGGAAGGATTCAGTGGGTGGACTCTTCTCCTCCTTTCAGGGGAACTCCCTCACATCAAAACAAAAAAAAAAAAAGAGAGAGGCAGACATGTTTCTAACAGTGCTACAACATATGTTAGAAGCAGGGGTCATAGAACCAATACCTACAAATCACAGAATACTTTTGGTACCAGAGAAAGAGTTTGCATTGAAACATGTGCTCGATCTGTCTTTTCTCAAACTTTATGTGAGAGTTCCAAAATTTCCCAGTTATTGCTACATTCAAGAAAACCTTAGCAAGATACCCTACGGTCAGTGCTAGCACTGGTTCCAGACCAATACTGGATCTCGACAATGCTTACTATCACATACCAAATGCTCACAGTTTGGGAAAATTTCTAAGATTTGCTGTACATGGATAACATGTTCAGTATTCTGCATTACTCCTTAGGTTCTCCTCCGTACCTCAAGTGTTCACAAAGTCTCTCTGTTGTTATTTATCAGTAGACTGCTGTGCATGACAATAACATGCCTATTTAGTTTCTTCAAATCTGCCTGTGTAGCTTCATAAGCATTTGTGTCTTTGTGCTGTTACCTGTTTATTACACTTAACAACACTGTACCACTTTGCAACGTTTTTTAAGTGACTCTTCAAGAACAGTTAAAATTCCTTTATAGCAAAAATATGCCATTAGAAAAGATCATTCAAAATATGTCTCACAGTAAACAATATAAGAGAATCCACTATTAATAGAGAAATGTAAGCAGAAATTGTTCTGGACTAGCATGCTTTGGTAGCTTGCTAAGGTTTTCTTGAATGTAGCAATAACTGGGAAAGTTAAAATGCAAATATGAATTCAGTACACCCTAGAGGGGTAAGTATATTCATTTTATCTCAGTTTCTGATTTTGAGATAATTTAGTGTAATAAACTAGAAAAGTGTACCTGCCTAGACAAGACTGTCTTTTCCACTTAGGTTTCCTAAACTCTCATTTGAATTTTATACAGAAAAAGCATCCTTGAATCTGATGCTGTAAGAAGCATTACAGTGGAGGAGGACCATGAAGAGGAAGATGAAGAAGAGGAGGCACCAAATGAAGCTATTGTTTCAAATGTGAAAAATGATACATCAGAGGAGAGGAATTCAAAAGCAGAGGAGGTGGAAAATGAAAAAACAGATGCCCAAAAAGGCAGTTTTAAAGAGTTGTCGTAGAATGTCCTATATTTTATAATGGAAAGACAGAACTTACTTTAAGGACATGCCAGGCTTTCTGTTGTCCTGGGCAAGGTTGACTCATTGGTACTAAAAATAGACACTGCAAGGCTTAAGAGTAATGGTCTTCTGTCTAGCACCACTTGCTGTTAGTGATATCATGTGCAAGAGTAGAAATCCCTGTGACTTTTGAAATCCTTGCTATTTCATGACATTTTGAAAATCACACCAGAAGTAGTCAGCATTTTTGACGCATCTTTTAATTTTTTTTTTTATTTCCTCATTTTAATTATGCATTTGATATTATTTTTTCTAATGCATTACAAACATAGTAGCAATCCTAGGCAAGTGATCTCAGGGGACCATAACATGCCTGGCTTAAGCAGACTCACTTTATAGTTCTTGCCATCCTTTTTTAATTATTTAACAGTGCTCCTCTCCCAAATGAAGCAGTTCGTTTTAACTTGACGTTTGCTTGTATTGAGAAGAAACACACAAAGGCCATTATTTTCTTCATGTGTTTAGTCAGTGATATCCAAGCCTGACCTTTGTAGCGCACATTCAGTCAGACTAAGTGGTATTCATGGAACAAGACCCTTAAAAGACAGGTGCTGCACCAACAACAGTCTCACCACTGCACATCTTTAACCTTCTCTTCTCTTTGTGCAGCAACATGTTTGTATATTTTATGATACTCTGTCAGAGAAAGAGTCTGATTGCAGTTGTCATGTTAAAAAATGGTACCGCATGGCTAGCCTAGTTGCATGTCTTATAATGCAGAACAGAAACACAGCATTATCCTTGTCCTAGTTACATGGCTTATAACACAGAACAGAAACACATCTTATCCTAGTTACATGGCTTATAACACAGAACAGAAACACATCCTATCCTAGTTACATGGCTTATAACACAGAACAGAAACACATCCTATCCTAGTTACATGGCTTATAACACAGAACATAAACACATCCTGTCCTAGTTACATGGCTTATAACACAGAACATAAACATATCCTGTCCTAGTTACATGGCTTATAACACAGAACAGAAACACAGCATTACCCCTATCCTAGTTCCATGGCTTATAATGCAGAACAGAGACACAGTATGACCCACTAGCTTAGTTACATCTTTACAAACAGTTGTTAACCAATTGTTTATCTTTAATCCTTTTTTATACAGTTTCTGGAACATAGAATCTATCAAAGTATAATAAAGGGGAAAGGTGGGTGACACATTGGTACAATGGGTTAGCACTACTGTCAGAGTGTTCGGTTCTTTAGTTCCAGCTTGGGTTCCTTCCATGTAGGGTCTACATGTTCTCCAGTTACTGTTTTATTTGCCAGGATGATCCTGATTTTCTGCATTCCAAAATGCATGATGAAGTGGTGGTTTTCCTGACTGGCTATTAGGTATGTGTGTGTCCTGCAATAGACTGGCATCTCATCTGCAATTATTGTCACACCTGTTCTATTCTGGGATAGGCTGCTACTACTCCATCTGAAGATCGTGATGGAAAATGAACCTGTATATATAAAATTATCATTCTAGAAATTCTGTAATATCTGTTTAATAAATAATGTGATGGCAGTGATATATCACTCTTATCATCTCACATTATAGAATATTATAACTTTAAATGCTACCTGCACCATAGTTGTGTCTGTGGAAGAAAAGGCAAACATGATTTATTTGCCTGTATGCCTGGTCAGTAAGGTTAAACTGCAGAAAAACGCCTCAAAGCTTCTCTGGGCAGCTTACTTCTTAACAGAGATTTGAAAATCAAAATTGTGTCCATATAAAAGGGGCCAATGCAGATTTCTCTGTTTTCTTCAAAAAAAATTGTTGAACCTGAAATAAATAATCATTTTGGCTCTGAATTAAAAAAAAAAGTCATATACATTAAACACTTTTTAAATTCAGCCAAGTCACATATATTCATCTAGTCCATGGTCTTCAGCTGCAGAACAAGACTGCAAAATATATAGCACCCTTAACAAGAACAAAAGCACACTTTTATGTTGTCAACTAATCAAAATTAATGTATGTGTAGAAAATAAATTCTTTATTAGTTGTGTAAACTGTAACACAACCCAGATCCTACACCTCTTGCACCATTCTTGGGGGGGGGGGGGGGCTTTGTTGACGTAAATGAAATAAACTAGCTACAGGTTATACCACCATGGAAAAATAGATCTTCCTCAATCTATATGCATTTGTTTATGAACATATCCAACAAAAGCACTATCCAAAATAATGGCGGAGATGTTAAATCGAGGCCTCATCTGCTTGAGTTGGTGGTAGCTCAGGTGGATGTAAAAGATACCAGGGCACCTATCGAACAGAGTAAGGAAAGTTCCCTGATGTTCTGACCAAATTTCCCCTAATAGTATAACATACCTCCTTGGGTTTCCCCCTGAAAACAAGGTACAAGCCTGGTGGGACTAACCCAGTCAACAAAGTATAAATAAATAAAACTGACAAACGGGTCAACAATATGCATTAACTCTTTAGTACATCGATTACTTAATATCCTTCAATGCCAGGCTGCCTCCTTTCCCCCAGGATGGGTGTGTGTGCATCAGGTACTCGCTTTCACTTTTCTCACCTGCTATTTCAGCTGCTGGGTCATCTGGGCTGATGTCAGCAATTCATATGTTTCTGTTATAGAGCCTTAAACAAAATACATATAATTTAAAGTTAACACAGTCCCCTCACTCTCAGCATTTATCCATCTTAGTTGCTATTTTTGAATTGTAATTATATAAAATTATTTAAATCTCAAAATATCACATCCCAAAGAAAGTAACACCCAAGTAGATGCAACACACACACATCTAATTAATATATATATATATATATATATATATATATATATATATATATATATATATACATTTATTTATTTTTTTGTAATAGGGAAGCAAGCACCAAACATTCCTTAATGTGGGAGCAAGACCCCACACCCCTATATCTGTATTTGTATATATATATATATATATATATATATATATATACACATACAGACACTAACTCTGAGATTGTAGTAAATCAAAGAGAAGGGAAAACGCTGAAAAGAAATGGAAATCTCACCATCTCCCACTTCTGTGAATTTAACACAGACTGTCAATGTGGGACCAAGCTGCCTGCAACATTTTACATCAACAAACAGAAACAAATGATGTTCATCATTCTCACTGCTGCAGTATCATTTTAGCTGTATGAGTTGTATCCTATCTAGGATGCAACAACAAATGGCCAGCTTAAAAAAAAGCAGTGGCCCCTTCACCCACCTTCACTCTGATTGCTGATAGGTGAAATCGGCACTAAGACTTGAAGCAATCCTCAGTACTTTCTTGTTTCTCAAGAAGAGTAATCATCTCTTAGGCATCACAGGAGCAGCAGTGATTTGTCAAGCTGCTTTTCTGGCAGACAAGTCCCATAGGGGTCCCTTCCACTCAAAATTTGCTTCTCTTTTAAGAAAATAGTGGTGTATTTTATTTTATGGCTAAAAGTAATATTTCCCCTAGAAGAAATCTCCATATGTTTTCACAGTATCTGAAGTTTCTTCTCAGAGATTTATATTTTAGTAAGGTATTATTTATTTATTTTGGATTTTGGAGCTATTCTGTAGTAAATTTGTACTGCTTTTGCAAACTGTTTACCCATTTATGTGATTCTAAGAATCAGGAAGTGTTTTTACAGAACAGAAAATGCATTTAATATGTTTACTGCGTATGTACACTTCCTGACAACTTACCTTTTATTTTTTCTGACAGCATGAATTGGGGATTAATGCTGTTTCTGACAGGATTTTCAAGTGTTTTGCTTATGCTTTTACACAAGAAGGGATTATGTGGGAAGTGTGTGCTGCTTGTGAACACTTCTGTGACAACTTGCCTTCAGACTAACTCGTTCCAGCACTGCTTACCAGCTTTCAGTCCTGTTCAGCATGGATACTTAGTCTGGTCCTGCTGTACCTAAAATGAAAAAAACAAAACAAAGATACTTGTGGGCATAGGCAGTGCCTCAGCTGTGGATCAGTGAACCTGTAGAGGACATTTATTGCTCCTCAGACCACTCACTTGCTTCTCTGAGTTCCTCTTGTGTAGTCCTTTAAGCCACCATAAACCAGGGGGTCACCCATGTCCTTTTTGGCTGTGCCAGTGTTCGTTTTGGGCATGAAAGAATCCAATTCTTTGGGTCTGGGAAGCACTCCAAGGGAGCTGGAAAAAGACAGCCCTTGACAGGGCCAAAGTGCAATCTCTTAGTCTGTCTTCTAGGGTGTTACCTGTAAAGAAGAAAAAACAAAAGGTTAGACGTTGTTCATCTGAAGATGTGCCTGTTTGTAAAGCTGATTTTGTTACCTTAACCAGACAATTACTGGCTGTTTATCCTGGTACTCAGAAATTCTTACCTGAGGGCAATGTTAATAAATTCCTGAGGAAAATTTGCCAGAGGCTTCAGACATGGACAGAGACAGAGCTTCCTCTCCTTAAGATTCACAAGCCTAAATCTGTGATTCTGAGAAAACAAGGTTTTGCCACTTCCTTTGGAGGAATTTTCTTTCTCTTATACTTGATCCAGGGTGAGTGAGGTGTTTTGTGGGAACAGGCGGATGCCCCCCTGAATTGAGGAGATATATGTTACAAGTGGATCTACCTCATTGTATACCCATCCCCCAGACTTGGAAGATGTATTTAGTGCTGCCTGTAACAGTCCTGACTCTCAACCTTCCTTAAGTCCAAAAAATGCAGATAGACCTTATAAAGTACTTCAAACTAATACATTTTGGTTTCTTCAACTTAGGGCAGACCCATCTTCTACAGCTACCTCTCTGCCAACTGGTAACCAACTATTAGTCAATACGAATCCCATAGGTATAGGTAAAGAAGTCAAGGTACTGGACAGATATGGTAAGAGAATTTTCTCTTCCTCCACTTTAGCTTCCAGAATTCTTAACTCTCAGGCACACACGGAAGTTTATTCTGTTTTTGTGCAGACAGTTTGAGGTCAGTAGGCATCTCCTTTCTGAATACTATTGTTTCAGATTTTTCTCAAGTATCTAAATATGCTTTGAAGTATGTATGATTGGGCAGATACTGTTTAGTGGCACTGCTACAGCTATGGTTTTGAGAAGATATACCTGGGTGTGCAACCACATGTTTCCTCATGAAGTAAAGTCTGAAATGTTGAACTTTTTTTTTTTGTAAGGAGGTTTTGTTTGCCCCTTCTGCTACTCAGTTCCTCAGTTTCATAAAAGGGGAAAGTTAATTCATGGAATTTCTAAGACTTTTTAAGCCCCCTTTACCAATCTCCGAATTCTTTTCTTCCTTTTACACAGCTAAATAAGCAATCTCTGCCATGTCCAGGCCAATGGAGCAAAAAAGAGAGCAGAAGGGGAACAAAAACAAAAATCCTTTCTTAAAAAGGAACAGTCTAATTCTTTGAATGACTATGCCAGCCTTTGAACCCCATCCCCACCCCTCCTGTCTCTTTAAATCTGTCCCAGAAAGTAGCTCTTTATCTTCCTCTTTGGAAGCTTTAGGGTGTTTACAGAGGTTCAGTGGGGTTACATTAGGCACTGGATACAAATACCTCCTTTAAGAGGAATTCCTCCCCGTCCTTCGAACAAAACTATTTTTTTTCCTTTAGGTTCTTCAACTCTTGCTCACAATGGAGATTATAGAACCACTGATCATAGATCAAAAGGGTAAAGGCTTCTATTATAGAACGTTTCTGGTTCCAAAGAAAGAGCTTTCATGGATACCAGTTCTAGATATTTTATTTCTCAATCTGTGCATGAAGGTACCACAATTCAAAATGCTGAGCCTTCAAACTCTGTTACCTCACATTCCTCCACTAAATACCATGGTAATATCTAAAGGATTCTTATCTTCACATTCCCATAACCACATGCTTCAGGAAATTTCTCAGATTCACTTTGCGTCATATTATTAGTCCTCTGTATTACAGCTACAGCTCCATACATGTTTTAAAGTGTCTAAATCCAGTAATAGCACAACGCAGACTGCATGACATTCACATATTTCCTTATCTTTTCATGGTCTTTTCCCGGATGTCAAGAGCCCTTAACTTGTGTTTCAACTCTTCTTACCGATCTGGAATTCTAGATAAATGTACAAAAATCCAGTCTCAGACTTGTTGCTAAAGAATTTCTCAGGATTCTATGGTTCATGACTTCTATGCTTCTCAAAAATCTGCATGCCAGACTACACATAAAGATCATTCAATGGTATGTATATATAAAAAAAAAAAAATACATGGACCCAACATTTGCATCCTCTGGAATCCCCTTTATTTGTATATAGTTACTTGTTGGTATTATAATTTTTTTAATCTCTGTATGGGCAACAAAGTCCTGAAGATTGTTTTACCCTTGACTACTGATTTCCCTCCACTGATGGTCAGCAATCAGAGTGAAGATGTGGAAACTAGCTAGAGGGCTTGTTATATTCCGGGAGGTGCCCTTGCATTAAAATATTTGTTTTATTAAAAATAATCTTTAATAATATGAGGACAATTTGATTGTATATTGATATTTTGTGTTTAAAACAAGACCTAAATGTTCCATTTAATTATAAGTTCCATAAACTGTAGTACATTCCCAAGATGGTGGGCTGTCCTTGCCTGTCAAGCAGATTACTTCCCTAGCAACCTTTAAAACCAAACTGGATGGATAATTGTAAATTGTCACCAGCACCAGGGATCCATGGAGAAAGTCTGCTTAATGGGTGAAAGTACTAGCCTCTCACCAGTAGTGGGTGGTGTGGCTGAGCTTCTTGATGGTCTCCTTTGGCTGAAGCTTAGTAAGAACCAATGAAATTAAGGATTAATATAAAAAGTTACATTTCTGATATTTAAAGTTATCTGCTTTGTTTATATGAGAAAACATAATTGAATTGTTTTTGTAATAATTATGTAAATTCAGTATGAAACTGTTAAGTTGCATCTTTGGATTATTGCTGCTTGTCTTATGAATTTTGTAAGATACAGTACATACAGACACATCATTTATTGTCCTTCTTTTCATTAGTGTAACCACCTTCATCTACTAGTTTAACCAAATATAAATTTTAGGTTTTGTAGTACATCCCTCTGTTCTTTAGTTAAATCATTCACACCCTTTTAGCATGGTTCCATTTGACACCTATAGCACCTTGTAGAGCCAGTGCATTGTTTGGAGCTGCCTTCCTTAACCAGGTGACTTACAGAATAAGAACTACTGGCATGTGAGAAGCAACCGAACACTAAAATTTTTGTCTAGTGTGCATGTCCTCCTCATAGAAAGACTATGCCAGTGAAACCTTTTCTAATGTTACAGGAGTTGACTAGAAGAACCAGGAGTAGTATGATGGAAATGAACCAGAGATTGAGATCAACAGAGAGGGGGGGGGGGGGGATCCAAAATTAATGAATAAATCTCAGATTACAAATCATCAGTCATATTTGTGAAATATGTTGGAATCCAAGCATATGTCCTACTTCATGTCAAAACAATGTTTGGAAGAATATTAAAGAGAGGACAAGGAGGCAACTGTAATACAATTTTTTTTTTTATAAAACATGACATATACTGCATTTTATATATATATATATATATATATATAGTAAAGCATTTTTCAGTTATTTTTGTATCCTGCAGGGATACTAAAGTTAAAAAAAAGTGCCCCCATTTTGTTTCATTCTTTCCATCATTCTTCTTGTTTAGTTTTAAGAAATCTAGGCACTGTAATGTGCAAAAAAAAAAAGTCTGGACAAAGGCAAGTTTAAGATAATAGGCTATAATCTTAGGTTGCTGAGGATATAAAAATTGTACAGAGCATGATATAAGTAAAATTGATATGCCTGTGTATAGGGGAATGACTGGACTAAGGCCCTTGGCTTGATCTAACAATGAGTTTTAAGTGGAAGTAAGTTAGTAAAAGAACATTGAATGTAATTAAATTTTCCTTTAGCAAGTAAATGTTCATAGCACAACATGCAAAGCTTGTAGCTGAAGGCTACTGTATCTGGCTCTCATGTCTCTGTGGAGACAATCTGATAAGACAGCAATAAAAGCAAAATACTGTTTTCTTTCAGTTAAAAGATGATGTTTTCTGAAAGTATGCAGTTTGGTTTCTACATCCAGGTTAGGAATAAAGACAAAAACAGATAGCTCTTAGAGTAAGTAAAAGCACAGGCTGTACCATGCCTCTTAGCATGGATACCCTTCATTAGAGGTCAATTAAAGCCTGGAAATGTAGCTGTCAGTCTGGGACTAGTGTTCCTATTAGGAGGGTTAAACATTATTTGAAGATGTACACAGTTTCATTTAAAAAAAAAATGAAGTCTTGTATGATGTTTTATAGGTTCAAACGGATATTACAAGAAACAACTGTATGAAAGATTAACCTGCCAAACATACTGTGTGTAAAACACAAAAGCTGAAACTAGACATTTTAGAAAAAGCTGTTCTACATTTCAGGTGGGAATAATAACTTCATATTATAATGGCAACACTTTCAATATTGTCTTTGACCGTGAATGCACAGTGCAAATATCTATGCTACAAGAAACACATTTGGAAAGAATGTATGTGAATTTGATAAAGAATTTCAGAATGGTTATTCAGCAGAATGTCTGGGACAAAGGTAAAGGTGAGTACTTATATTAATAGCCAAAAGAGCTCCAATAGTGGTAGAGGAAAAAGAGTATAAATGGTAGATTTGTAGTAGTAAGGGGCTATTTGTCAGGCAGGAGGATTATGCTAAAACTGCTACAGTGGATCTTAAGAAAATTCTAAGAGAAATAATCAGTGTTCAGGTGGGACTACAAGTTGATTTGCAACAGTGAGGATGTATTTGATTGGGGGGGACTAGAAGGGAAAGATAACAAAAGAGGATATATTTTTGATGAAATGTATGGAAGATTATTCAGTAGTAGAAACTTGGAAAGACTTCACATATTATTGCCCAAGGTACAAAAACTGAACAAGGCATAAATTATATTTCACAGGAACGTGTGGATATAATTGAATGTTTTGATTTGCATCCAATAACTGTTTCAGATCACACACCAGTAATAACTAAAATAAAAATGTAGATTAATGAGGCAGTGGCGTTTCCTCAACTATCTTTTAAACAGAGGAATTTAAGGAATTGATAGAAATCATTTAGGAGTTATTAGGGAAAATTGAACTTTTTCAGAAAATGTAGCTAGGGATTGGCTTGAAATAAAGTGGATTTGAAAAATGGGATAGAAATAAAAGAAAAAGAGACAAGGTTAAAAAGTAATAATTATTTAATGGGGCTGACATAGGTTAGTCATGCAGACTACAGGAATGTCACAAAACAATAAGAGGCACAACTGCAGAATGCTAAATAGAAGATGATAAACTTCCTGGATAATGGCTCAGGCAACATAAAGTAGAAAGGGTTGTTGCCAAGCTTAGGGAGCCTCCAACAAGGAAAATAACCAGACAACCTGCAAAGGTATTAGAAATATTTTGGACATTTTATAAAAATCTGTATAAAGCAGAGAAATGTAGAACTCAGGAAAAAGTGCAGCTGGAAATGTTTATGGAAGAATTAAATATGCCAAAAGTTAGCAGTACTTGAGGTTCATTTACAGTCAGGATAGAAGATGAGATAAAAATGGTGATATATAACCAATCTGCATGAATGTCTCCAGGAACTGATGGTATTCCTGCTGAAGTATGGAAGCCAGGAAGGAAGAAATGACAAAAGAGCTTGAAGTTTAAGGATGAGAAACACCAACATCCTGGAAGAAAGCTGTGGTGGCTGTAATGCCTAAAGATAAGAGACCCATCAGATCCAGTTGTATATAGGCCCATTTTAATTCTAAACCATGATTGTAAAGTATCTATAATGGCTAAGGTGATGCAAAGATTGACAGGTATGAGTCAATGGACTGTTCTGGAGGACAGGCAGACATTTGAAAACAGTAGAACAGTGATGATCCAGAGGGAAGCTGAATGTAAGAAAATACCACTGTGGCTAGTGGGTCTTGATGCAATGTCAGCTAGGATTTTAGGAGTAGGGCAGTGGAAGCATTTGCACTCCTTTTGTTAATTAGAATGATATATGAGGAATCGGAGGCAAAAACTAAAGTGTGTGGTTTGGGGGAGGGGGCTCCCCTCTGATGAGACAAACCAGGCAGGGCCATCTTGTTTCCCTTTGTTATATGCATTATATTTAGAACCACTGGCAAAATAAGGAATTCAGAAATTCAAGGATATAATTGATATTGTAATCAGCTCACCCATCCTTTGGGGAAGAGATGCAGCCTACTCTCACTGCAATAAAGCAGCATTATGAGCCTAGTAATCTCCATGCTGTATAAGAGGTGTGCCACATAGGATGTTGCACCTGCATGGAAGCACACAGCAGCATTTGCAGAGCATGCAAAGTTGCTGTGGGATTATGAGAGTTAGGGCACTCCCCCTGGCAGCTGTATGACATTGGACCATCATCCTCGATATCCTCACTTACTGTGGGCTAGGTCAAGTCGAGCCCAGGTTATTTTAAGGTGAGTCTGGTTAACCCAATGAATAAGAGAGAACTCTTAACAGTTAATGGTCAGCTGCAGGAAGAAGAAAAGCAGACAGGCTTTCCTTCCTTAGATTTTTGGGGTCTGACCACAAGTGATCCCTCTTTACTTCTGTTGGGTTTTAGTAAGACAGAGACACTTCTTTAAAGGGACCTTTCCATGCTTCCATTTAATGGTTACCATTTTAGCCTACAGTCAGCACCCTCCTCACCCCTTTCCTTGCAGAGGGTCCTGAGCTTGGCAGTCTGCATGTGAGTGTACTTTGAACTTATTTTTTTACCAGACTGCTACTTGTCTGTAGGAATGCTGCCATAGTCTCAAAAGGTTATTAGCATTTGTTACTGGGACAGTTCAAATGGGCATTAGACCCCTTTTCAACAGGAGCCCAGGGAGAAAAGCTCTGCACAAAATGCATTCATTAAGCTTATAAAAATACAGGGGGCATTATTTACAGTGGATTCTAGTTTTAAGCTTATATACAGTCTTCATAGATGAGTGACTTGGCAGCTTTAAGTAGAGTAAAAGAGATGCCATAGGAGGATGTCTTATATGGGCTAGTGGTTAGGAATCCTGGTTTTCCTCCAGGAGGCTAGGTTTAATCCCCGGTATGTGAATAGGCCACTCCTTTGCCTGTTGCTTTGGCTCACTGTGTGGTCGATAGGGTGATGTGTTGTTGAGCAAAGGAGCATGAGACAGAGCTTTTTTTTGCAGAATAAATAGGATTGTCATAGATTCTGATTTGTGCAGAGCAGCCCAGCTTTAAGCTTTGCATGCAATCTCAATCATCATCTACATCAGACACTGCTATTATGAAGCTTAAGAAATTTTGGAGAGAAATACTCAGTTTTCATCAAGAAATATTACTTATGGGGGGGGGAGGGCTGGAACTTGATTTGCAATAGTGAGGTTTTATCAGGTGGTCCCAGAAGGAAGGGAAAAATAATAAAACAGAGTAGATTTCTGATGTAATTTCTGAAAATATTTGTTATGCAAGACAAATTCAGTGGCAGGAACTTGAACAGAATTTACATCATTAGCCATGGTACAATAACTGGCCTAAACTAGACAAATTATATTTCATGGGAGCATGTGCATTTAAACGAACATTTCTACATATATCCAATAACTATTTCAAATCATGCACCAATAAAAACTAGGATATAAATGGAGGGCAGTGAAGTAAAAATGAGACACTGGTGCTTTCCTACCTGTTAAAAACAGAAGAATTCAAAGAATAGGTATTGGACATTATTCAAAAGTTATTAGGGAAGATAGATATTTCTAATGAAGGGATAGCCAGTGAGTGGGATACAATGAAAACAATGGACGGCAATTAAAGAGAAAAACATATACTTAAATGATAGGAATTCTTTAGAGAAGCTAGCAAAAGGTTAAAATATTGCAGAATAAGAGAAATCTCACAAAACAGCAGGAGGAAATGCAGAGTGCTAATGAGAAAACAGAGGTGTATTTGCAAAGCATGCTGGAGTTCACAAAGACTGCTGTCAAACTCATTTTTTGATAACTCCAGAGCTAAAAAAAATGTTAGCACAAGGACTTAAGCGACAGAAAGATGCTGGTTCTTTCTTTGCCAAAAGAGGGGGAATGTCCACCATTTTAAGTACAGTTTACTCGTACTTGGTCTTGTGGCATCCCTCATAATTTTCAGTGAGTCCTTAGAGTAAAAATACGCAAAAGGTGATATCCTCCAAGCTGCTACAGTCAAAATAGTCAGGCTAGGGTGTATAAAGGATCACGCTGCACTACATCAGGAGATTCAGACACTGAAGTAGCTGGTATGGTTGCTTCCTTGCCATCTGAATAAGATGGCAATCAGTGCTGCCTTATCAAGAATGGGAATATGAGAATAATTTCTGGCCTGACCCTCACTTGATCTTCTGCATTATCCTATGGAGCAAGGGTATGGAGGGAAAGGCTACAAAACAAATCTGATCTAGTTCAGGTAGAAGACAACCTCTGTCCCAGCCAGCTTGCAAGGTACTTTGTACCAGAATTCAATTGACTGTTGGTTGGAGACGCAAACAGGTCTATCTTTGAGGCAAAACATCTATCAGATCTAGGAACACCTACCTATGCAGAATAAAATTCTGTACAGGTTGTGTTTAATTGATCTGTCATTACATGTTTTTGCACTGGTATATAGATTGTTTAGTCCTGATGTTGCTCACTGAGGACCCAGATGTCTTGCATGTTGAGGTCCAGTAAGTGGGTTCCCCAGTCTATGTCTGAGGAATCTGGTGTCAAGTTTTGAGTGACATATGGCTTAAATGCATAAAGCCTTGATAACACTGTAGGCAACCACAATTTGATAAGTAGCCAGGGAAGATGGGAGAGGGCCACTGCTAGCTCACCCATAATGAAGGGAGGTGGCTGTGGCTCACAAATGGATGACACCCAGCAGGAGCACTAGGAATTAGACACAGTGGTGTCCAAGCTAGTAATATCATGGTACATCTGGACTTGGAAGGAGGGCAGCCAGTGTGAGAATGCATACTTACTCTCAAGCAAAGCTACTGCGGAGCACAAAGGTACTGATAATGAGGGGGGGTGTCTTTCCAGAAGGAGAAGGTAGGCCATCCTCTGACAGCCAGCAAAATGGCTCACTTCCTACCACCTGACTCTGTCCAGTGAATGGAGGGCCAACTGCGATTTCTCCACAGAAACTAAGAAGTCACAGAGCTCTCACCTAGGCTGGGAATGCCCAGCTCCCATTCTCCCAGAAAAGTGGTGTCACTGGTAGAACCATCACATGAGGTCCTGGGGAGCGCAAAAAAAAAAACACATATGGGGATTGATTGGGCACTGGCTGCTGGTATGGCACCCTCATTTATTTTATCTGCTGTACTAACCACATTATTTGTGTCCTGAAAAAAGGTACTACTGAGAAGAAAACTTCACAGGTTGGAGCTACTGCTCCACATGTTCTAGAGAAAAACTGTTTTTCCTTGTGTAGTATAATTAAAAGTAGTATCAGAATATCAGATGTGTCTGAGGATGGTCAAGAATTGTCTGGCCATTTATCTGGATTTCTCCCTCCATGGACTGAAAGATGGCAGTTATTGACTCCATTGTCTCTTGTTGAAGGAAGGCCATGTTAGCATTTGCATCCAACTGACAGCAGGAAGACCATCTTCTAGTTTGGGCAAAGTTTGTACTTCTATTCATTAAGGGTGCACCCCAGAGTGGCTAAGTAATACAAGTCATAGTACATAGCCCTTGACATCTCCTCCTGCTAGTGGGCCTACTTCAGGCAGCCATCAATGTAAGGTTGTATGCCAGTGTCCTTGGTCCTACAAAGAACCATCGTATAGGACAGACATTCTGTGAAAACTCTGGGTGTATTATTGAAACCAATGGCAAGGTGGTAAAACTTATAAAGTTGCACCCACTACTACATACATTTATAGCTAGTTACAAGACCAGGAGACCTCTGAGTTGCCTAGCCCCATTTTCCAGTTACCCCAGAGCACCATCTGGTTAAGTAACTTGTTCAGAGTCACACTGTACAGAAATTAAGGCTGAGGGAATCAAACACTCTGCCACAGTTAGCAGCTTAATAGCTCATAGCCTTAAGCCCCTGTACCAATTGCCACACATAACTCAATTGATGTTTGTGACCTCTGTCATCTGGAATGTGGAAATAGACATCCTTGAGGTTCAGAGTAACAAGGCATGCCAGAGGTCATCCGAGAGAAAATATGGCCTGTTGGTGTCTTAAAGTTTGGTATTTTTAGGAATTTATATAGTCTGTTGGTGTCACATTTCTACATTTATGTTGCTTAACTAACTTTACCTTGCCTTCAGTAGTAAGGCCCTTCTTTGTAAGGATAATTTCCATTACATTTGGGAACTAGTAGGTGAAGAGTACAGTTGCATTAGGAACTTACCAACTGCCCCTTAATAGTGAAAAATTTAGATACTGCATGAAATAAATCAGCCAAAAATCAAGGATAGCATCTACTGGCACTGAAAAGGGGTCTAGATCTTTAGAATAAGCCCAGAGAATGAAATGTCTCCACTTGGTAGCATATACTTTGCAAACAAAGTTTCTGTGATGAGGACAAAATGTGAACCAGTGTCTGAAAACTTGGGATCGCTGGTCATCAAGAGAACTGAAGGAATCATGCAGTTAACTTAAGCATCTGAAAATCTGGTGGGTCCAAGCCTACTGGATGAGAAATCAGATCCAGAATGGGATCCAAAGCTTGATAGGGTACTTTAACAGAGCCCAAAGAAAGGTGAACCATGTCTGTTGGAGCTAACACAGACCAATAAGTATTAGAGGCACTGCAAAAAGCAGCTCTCTGGAGGAATTTTATTGTTAACAGAGTTGGAGAATATGCATAAAGGAGACCCAAGGGCTAAGCATACAGAAGAGTGCCCCTGGGTGATTGTCCCTGTTGTGGAACAAAGGCACTTGGTGTTGGATAGGGAAGCAAATAAATCTCTACCTGGAGTGCCCCAGCACCAAAAATTCTAAGCAGCAACCCTCCAACTTAGAGACCACTTGTGAGGAAGAAGAACATTCCTGCTTAGGCTGTCTGCTAAAATATTGTTACTTCTCCAGGATGCACTTCTTCCAGAAACTAAGAAATCTCCAATTGCCAGACACTCATGGCTTCCTCAAAGAGGATATGATCGGGTTCTTCCATGTTTTTTCAGTCTGTGCTGAGATCACTCAGTTGGGGAGGAGGTTCTGAAAGACCTGCAATGCAAGAAGGGCCATGCTCATTTCCAAAACACTGACATGAAGATTGGCCTCGGTCATCAACCAGGTCCCCTGCAGTCTTCCCTTTGAAATGTTCCCCACCTGCGAAAGGAGGTGTCCACAGCCTATGGGGGAGGAAGAACAAAAGGTCTCCTGGCTGATACCAGGGGAGACTCCAACCATTTGATTTGGCTCTGGCAAATTTATGTCAATATTGGAAATTTCATTGGACGAGTCAAGTAGAACCATTGTTCCACTAATGTCCACTGCAGAATCATCATATGGCACCTCATCAGGGAAACAAGACAAATTGCCACAGCCATGTGACCTAAATGTTTGAGAACTATGGAAGCCAGCAGTTTTCAATAAGACAGAAAGGAGGTGGTCCAAAGGTGAAAGGTGCATATCCTGAGTGTTGGAAGCTTGGCAATTTGACAGACTCTGTTCAACTGGCAGTTTATGAACTCTAACATCTGAAATTGTTGCAGACTGGACTTCTAATGGTTTATGGTGATTCCTACAGAAAGGCACAATTGAAGTAGAGAGTCCCTGGCCCTGATTAGTGATACCCTCACTGAGGCAGTGAGAAGCCAATTGTCCAGGTATGATAAGTCCTGGAACCGCTTCAGCCTTAGCCAGGCTGCCACAACTGCCATACTCTTGGTGAACACCCAGGGGTGGTTGTGAGACCAAAAGGTAGCACTTGGAATTGGTAATGACTGGCTCCCAGCTGGAAGCACAGAAACCTCTTTAACCACCTTGCTATCTTTGAATGTGCTCAGTCTACCTCAATGATGTCTACCATCGTATAATCGTCCTTCCTCAAAAAAGGCAGGATGGACTGCACCATGACAATCTGGAAATTGGTCTGTTTCACAAAGCAATTTAACTTGCTCAAAACTGGCCTGAGGTCCTGTTTTTTTTTTCTTTGGAACCAAAAAGAATATGGAACAAATGATGGATCCATATTGGTTTGGAGGTGCCTCCTGGATGACTTGACTTTACAACTTTTTGATTTCAACAGTAGCATATTTGGAAGGTATCTGGCATTCTTCATTGGGGGAAATAAAAATGGAACCATGTAGCCTCTGGCTATGACTCATGACACCCAAGGGTCTGAGGTTAGAGCCTACCAAGCTTCTGGGGGCAGAGCCAAATAACCCCTGACTGCCTCCAGAGAGGCAGGCAGTCCAGTAAACCTTCAGGGGAGACAGAAGGACCTCCTGGAGAAAGCCCCACAGAAACCCTGATTCTGTTAACCACCTCTGCCACATGGGTGGCACTCATTCTGGTTATCTTCCTGCCACTGTGAGAACCTTCCATAGGAGCATCTTGAAAAAGGCTGCTGTGCTTTTCTAAAGAAGAGGCATTTCTCTCCTTCTGATTCCTGCAGAAGATCCATTGGGGGTAGCAAAATGCACTCAGACAGCATACAGTGTCTTTTCAATCTATTCACTCTTGGTCAAGGAGTCTAACTTTAGGCCCGAACAGTGTGGAGACATCATATGGGGTATTAACAAAGGATTCCTTGAAGCAGTCTCAAAGCATGGCAGTGCTGGTGTCTGCTGTCTAGGCTGCACCATCAGCTGCATTATAAAGCAATACACTGCAGTGTGGACAACAGTCTCTTCACATTCTTCTGAGACTCTGGAGTCTGTGTACCTTTCCCACTTGCCACTTCAGACACAATGTCTCACTAAGCCTCATCAAGTGAGCAAGGCAATTTAATGCCCCCAGCACAAACATGGCTCATGCTTAGGAGCACCTCCCCTACCAGTCCAATTTCCTAGATTCTCTATTAGGTGGATGGACCGAAGAACTCTCGTTTGAGATAACTTTTCTGGTGCATGCAGTCACCACAATAACATCAACAGCGGTACCCTTACTCAAATGTTGACGATCAGTGAGAAGGGCCAAAATTTTATCAGGCTTTTTGAGGGTTGGTTCCACTATATTGGGCTCTTTCCAGGCCCTCTAAGACACCAAATCAATGAGTGCATCTGGAGGGGGGGACCACCCAGGTTGTGGTGGACCCATTCGAAAGCCTCCAAAACACAGACTCTTTCTGAGAATGTGCTTCAGCTTTCCAACCCCGTGTTGACAGAGCAGCTTCATAAGGTTGGCCAAAACAGGTGTCCTCGAATGGGAATTTTGGGGACCCCCCTCTCCTTCAAGGTTGGTGTCCAAATTAAGGGAATCCAGGGGCTTCCTCTTGCACCACTTCCTGCCAAAACCATCCTGACCTAGGGAAATGGAAGAGGATGGGGCCCTGAATGGAGGGTAGTTGGAGTGGACTGTCCTAAAGGAGGCTGATGAGAGTCCACAGACAATGAAGGGGAAGGGATGCTGGCTGGCACCGACCACTCCATCTCCAGGTGGGAGAACATCCTCTCTATGACATCAAAAGCAGAAGCTGAAGCTAGCCACTGGGAGACAGTATGTCCCTGGGATCTGAAGACTCCAAAGAAATACTGGAGCCCCTCCTATCTGCCCCAATGCGAAGACCAGAGCAGATTCAGAAACCCCGAAGAGTCAAACGTGATCCAGCAGCATCGCTCTGACAGCCAGAGTCAAGAAGGCCAAGGCAGGGGTGGGAGCAGAAATCAACCAAACCATTGGATCTGATGGTGGTAAAACAACCAGCTCTGAAAAACCCAGATGGAGGAAACAAATTTGATGGAACAGAGCCCTCAAGGGATTAAACTTAACTGCATCTGGGCTTGCACCACATCATTTTCTCCAACTCAGCAGGTCTCAAACTCCCAATCGATCAGAGTCAAAGAAACCACCAAGACAGACTTTGAAGCCTGATGGCTCTGAAGACTGGGCCAACTGCAGAAGCTCAGATTTGGGGCAGAGATGGAGAGGACTCATTCCATCATGTGTCATTCCAGGGGGATCCAGTAACTGACAGCCTGGGAAGATATGATTGACAGACCATGATGCTTTGCTAGAGATGACCTGCATTTGTCTCACTTGGGCTTCAGGCTTCTGGCAAAGGGACTTGCCTCCCCCATAGTGCCTTTTTTAGAAAAAGTGATGAGGTTAAAACTACCAACATAAAAATTTCAACAAAACCCAAATTAAAGGTCATGCTGTTAAATGCTAGGAGTCTAAATATGAAACTGCACTCAATGCAAGCATTCTTAAACATGGAAAATGTCAACATCTGTGCAGTCACAGATACCTAGTTCAAAGCTGCAGAGAGCACCCCAGCCATACCTGGTTACTCATCCTATCACACATTCAGACCCCAAACTGTCAGTAGTAAAACCAAAGGAGTTGGAGTTTCAATATATATATATATATATATATATATATATACATATATATTAAAGACATACACACCTCCAGGCTGGTCAAACAGTATGACATACAGGAGACACTCCAGGTGCAGTTAACCATTGACAAGACCCCTATACCAATCATAGCTAGCAACCAGCCCCCAAATCTGACCCAAGATGCTCAAAATGCTTATCTAGACCTCTTTGAATCTGTCAAGATTCAACCCATTAGCCTGATCCTGGGTGACTAACTACCCAAACACAGACTGGAAGAACTACTCTTGCCAGAACACAAATGCCCAGAGATTCCTCAATATTGCCAATGCAAATGCTTTGGAACAGCTAGTCGATACCCCCACAAGAGGTGATAACATCTTGGAGTTGGTATTAACCAACATGAGTAACCACTGTATCATCATCCTCCCTTGTAAGATCCGACCATAAAGCGATCACATCCTAAGTCACCATCTCCCCCTCTAGCTAGGGTCAAACAAAAAAAAAACTTCTCCAAAACTGATTACAGTCTCCTGAGGGATGGTGTAAACAGCTTCACAGCCCCTCCTCCTCTCTAGGAACTGGCACCAGTATCCAAAATATATACCAAATTACTATACAAACATTTATACAGTTGCATGGAATCAGGAATGCCTGACAGGACTAAATCATCCTCCACAAGGAAGAGTCAACCTGTTTGGTGGACATCTGGAATAAATAAACTATCACAAAAGAAAAAAAATTGCTGTCCAGGACCAAGAAGGAGCAGGTACCCAATCTCTCCTTAGCCTAAACAAGCAAATAAGAACACTAGTGAAATCATCCAAAGCAAACTTCGAGTGCAAATGGGCCACATCTACTAGAGACAGTCATAAGGCCTTCTTCACATATGTCCGTAATCTCAAAGGTATCTCCCAGATCTGTTCAGAAATGGTGGCTAAAGACACCACAGATACCAATGCCGTAGATATGGCAAACTTGCTGGCTGACAGATTCAGTCAAAATGTCACCCCTCTGCACCCCCATCAGGGCATTCCCTGTACCTGCCCCTTCCCCTTATATCTAGGGATCAGGTCATCACTGCTCTCTCAAAGGCAAAAAAATACAGCCTCCATGGGACCTGATAACATCCCAGACTGCATCTTACATAAACCCATGCAGGCACTTGCAGCACCATTAGGCACCCTAATCAACCAAAGCCTGCATACCGGTTTTGTCCCAGCTGAGTGGAGGACAGTCACTGTAATCCCTTTACATAAAGGTGGAGCATCCACCGATCTGGGAAATTACAGACCCATCAGTCTAACTAGCCTGATCTGCAAGGCCATGGAACGGATCATCATGGACCTCATTAACAAGGACATCGGCAACCTCCAAACACTCAATCCTACACAGTTTGGCTTTGTCAAGGGGAGGTCATGTCTGTTAAATTTGGTCGACTTTTTTTAAAACAGTCACCAAAGCCATGGATGAGGGGAAGACTGTGCACACTGCCTACCTTGCCTGGCTAAAGTCTTCATCACTATTCCCCACTCGGGCATAATAAAACTCTCAACTAGGCATTAATCTATATGTTACCAGATAGGTAGTCAACTGGCTCACTGATAGAACCCACCTAGTCAAAATAGGGGAAGCCACCTCAAGCAGTAGATCTGTATCAAGTGGAATACCCCCCAGGGTTCGGTCTTGGGACCTCTGTTATTGGTGATATACTTTTCTGAGGTACAGGCTATAACCAGTGGGCTAAGGATGACCAAGTTTGCAGATGACTGCAAGCTGGAAGCCATCATCAATTCCCCTAGTGACGTGGACAGCCTTCAAGAGGGTCTCACCCAAACAAATGACTGGTGCCTGAAACATGGGCTCGAGCTGAATACAAACAAATGCATCATCATCCCCCTTGGGGAGACAGATGTCCCCACAAATTATCACATCAATAACGTCCTAAGCACGCAGTCAGTCATGAGGGATTTGGGCACCCAGATTGATAGCAGCCTGACTTTTGACCACCATTACATGGGCCACCTCATAAGTAAGGGCATCTCATCCAGGGACAAGGAGGTCATAACATCCCGGTATTCTTTCCTTATAAGGACCATTACTGAGTACAAAGTCCCATTCAGCATGTACCTCGGAAAGCACATGCAGCAGCTGGAGAGACCACAGAAGTTTCTCACCAGGAGAATCCAGGACCTCAAAAATCTACCATACACAGATAGGCTAAGAGCTCTATCCCTTTACTCTGTTTCATACAGACTCCTCAGAGGTGACCTCTGTCTGGCATACAAGGCGATCTCAAACCCAGCCTTAAAGGACTGCTGCATATCCATAAGTCACGCTCCACTCAAGTAACCTGCACACTCAGCCTCAACCTGGTCTGTGACATCAATAGGACTTGGTGGTGGGACAGCTTTGGGTCCCAGAGACTCCCCCATCTATGGAATAGACTCAGTCTCCACGTCAGGCAGAGTACCTCTTTTTAAGCGCAACCTGGACAGCTGGATGAGAAATAGAAAATACATCCCTGGGATTCCACCTGTGTCCTTGTTGGACAGGGGCATCGGGTGCTGATTTGTCTATACATGGGCAAAACTCTTGGCTAGGCTTATAAGAGCCTCAGGGCCAATATCCTAGTAACTTCCTATGATCCTATGACTCCAGAAAGAACTTTCAGACAGTAGAGGGTGAGAAATGTGAGAAAGGGAGCAGTGGGGGAAACCCTGCCCAAGGGAGTTCCACTGATGCAAAACAGCTAGGGACTCAAAGCACCTGAGAAGGAGCCTTTCCCACAGGCAGCACCATACGAGAACAGGTCTGAGGAATCAGATCAGACAGCTTCTCCAAGACAGTCAGAGGCAACAGACCTTGGGATCTTTGGATCAGACTGGCTAATAAAATGGGCACTGCCAGTTTATGGGTTACCTTAATGGATTTGGGATCCATGGTGCTGCGGTAGCATTGTCGCCTCACAGTAAGACATTGTCCTTTTCGATTCTCAGCTACAGCGTCTTCTGTGTGGAGACATGCGTGAATGGGCATACCTTCGTTGAAGGTTGTGCATCAGGGCTGGCAACTCGGCATGTAAAAATCTACTGCCAATCATTAGCAGACAGGAGTTCCGCTGTGGTGACCCCTAACCGGGAAAAGCAGAAAGACACAAGTTCCATCCTTCCAACACTAATCACCCTTGTCACATTTACTGACAGGTGAACAAGTGGACAATGCATCTCTAGCTGTCAACAGCCCTTTTAACACCATGTTGGCTCTTCTCTCATTGACATCTTGAGAGCTGAAGCTATCACAAATGGCACACTGAGTTTCTAAGAGTGTGGGACCGAGACAGTAGACACACTGGTCCGGGAGTCTTTTGAAGGAATTTTATGGCCACACATAACATACCTTTTAAAGCCTTTCTCCATATCTACACAAAAGGAATAAAAATACAAACTATAATAAGGCAAAATGGCACTACCAACAGTCCTTAACCATCTCACCAGAGAGAGGGAAAAATGCTACAAGGTGGGGAAAGCCAGCTAACATCACACAACCTAACCTACTACTAAAGCACAGTTGTGTACACTTACCATAAATGTAGATGTTAGAGTGTATTCACTGTTGCAGTCATTACATTTGGGCAATCTGCTGGCAGGTTGCCCTCAGTCAACCTGAATAACAAAGTCTTGGGTCCTACCTTGGTTGCTGTCTCCTCTTCCATGACGTCAGGTCGCCAGGGGGATAAAACATGCAGCCGACACCATTTTATTCAGTTTTTCTTGCCCCAGATGTCAGGTGCCCCCCAAATGGGGAGCAAATATATATATATAAACAGTAAATATATAAATGCACTTTTAGAAACATAAACTTTACCTTCAACTAAAAGCAAATACACCACAAAGGCTTTTGAGTATAGTGAAGGAAAGAAAAGGTATAGAAAGGGGGATGGCGGGTGGGTAACCCAGACTGCAACAATGAATACACTCGAACATCTACATTTATGGTAAATGTACACAACTGTACTATGTTCTTTGTGTTTCACTGTTGTAGTCATTACATTTGGGTAGAATCCCAAAGCTATGGATGGGAGGATGGAACTATATAGCATTAGGAGCAGCTATAAGGCCCTGCAGAACTGCAGTGGCAAAGCCTGCCCTGGATTTGGAGAAGAGAGGCAAATGATAATGCTTTGTGAAGGTATGAACCGAGCTCCAAGTAGCAGCTTCTAGAATGTCTTTGGAACTCCTCTGAGAAAAGCTGCTGAGGTAGAGGCAGCCCTGGTGGAATGTGACCTGATCCCCTTGGGTACAGGTTTACCATGGTGCAAGTAGCAGAAAAGAATGCAGTGGCTTATCCACTTAGAAATAGTCTGCTTTGAAATAGCCTTCCCCTTTGATCCTGCAGCAAATGTCACCAATAGTTGCTCAGACTTTCTTAGAGATCTGGTCCTGTTAAAGTAGAATCGTAGTTGTCTGTGTACATCTAATGAATGCAGAATCCACTCCCCCTTGTTCTGCAGATTTGGGTAAAAAGTTGGCAGGTAAATTGTTTGGTTAAGAGCCACACTGGATACCACCTTAGGCATAAAAGGATTGGTCCTGAGGGACACCCTGTCCGGGTAAAATGTAATAAAAGGCTCCACAGCCATGAGAGCCTGTAGTTCTGAAACCTTTCTTGCTGAAGTGATTGCCAATAGGAAAGCTGTTTTTCAAGATAAAAATGTTATATCTGCAGCAGTTGCCGGTTTAAAAGGAGGCAGGGTGAGTTTTTCCAGCACAAAACTGAGGTCCCATGCAGGAGTTGGTGATCTTCTGGGAGGTCTTAAATGTTTGGCCCCTCTAAGATACTGTTTAACCAGAGGATGAGAAAAGAGGGAAGGCTCTGTGTTGTAATGGGCTGAGATGGCAGAGGCATGGATTTTTATTGAAGAAAAAGATAGGCCCTTATCAAGCATCTGAGTCAAATATTGTAAAATCTGAGGGATATTTGACTTTACTGTGTCTGTTCCTTGTGCTTGGTTCCAAGCACAGAATCTCTTCCATTTATCCACATTTTTCTAGTACTAGGCCTTCTGGCTTCCAAAATGACATCCATTACAGATTTACTGAGAGGTGTTTGAATAATTAAATGATCAGCCATGCTGCAAGGTTCAGAGTTTGGAGCTGTGTGTGCAGAATTTGATTGTTCTGCTGAGACAGTAGATGAGATATTTGAGGCAAGTGCCAAGGAAGGAGTTGAGACATATTCCTTAGAATTGGGTACCAGTGCTAGCAAGGCCAGTCTGGAGCAATTAGGATCATTTTTGTTTTTTTCTGTCTGACCTTTAGTAAGACCATGGAGAGAAGAGGCAGAGGGGGAAAGGCATAGACTGATAGGTTTTTCCAACTGAAGGATAGGGCATCCACTTTCCATGCTTGTCTGTGATAAGTCCTTGTACAGAATTTGTCCAGTTGATGGTTTTGGGGAGAGGCAAATAAATCTATGTCTGGGCTCCCCCATTTCTGTGTTACCATGCTGAAGATTTGTGGATCCAGTTTCCACTCGTGCGGGTCCATAAGATTTCTGCTTAGGTCGTCTGCCCGAGTATTTTGTTTTCCTGGCAGGAATTCAGCTTGAAGATGTACTTGGTAAGTCAAAGCTGGGTTCTACAATACCATGGCTAGTCTGCAAAGGGGGTAGAAATGTGTACCCCCCCTCCTTGTTTATGTACCACATAACCGTGGTGTTGTCCATCTTTATCAGTAGTTGTCCTGGATGAAGTAAGTCCTTGAAGGCTGTCAGAGCATTTTGAACAGCTAGCATCTCTTTCTGGTTGATATGCAGATGCATTTGTTTTGGGCTCCATTTGCCCTGAATGCATCTCTCCGCCAGGTGGGTCTCCCAAACATAGTCTGATGCATCTGTAGTTAGGGTTTGGGTGGCAGGGGGTAGAGTGAATGACAGTCCCTTGTTTTAGTGACATGTCTCTGCCCACCAAAGAAACTCCTGTTGTAGGCAGGGAATGAGAGGAATCATTGTTTTCAGACTGTGTCAATGTTGACTCCATAAACTTTTTAGGTACCATTAAAGTTTCCTCATATGCAGTCTTGCATATGGAATTAGTAGAATGCAGGATGCCATGAACCCCAAAGCCTGCAGAATTTGTCTTGCAGATAGCTGAGTTTTTGTTGCCATCTGTTTGAAGTATGTTGTCAGTTGCATTTGTTTGTCTGGCATAAGGTAAGCCATCTGGGCAGTTATATTCAAGCTTGCACCCAGGAATGTAATTATTTGAGAGGGTACCAGTTGGGATTTCTTTTAGTTTATTGTGTACCCTAGGCATGTTAGAAGCCGTTTTACCAATGCCAGATGTTGAAGAAGAGTGTCCTTGTTCTCTGCTTGAATGAGACAGTCGTCCAGAGAAGGATAAATTTCTTTGCTTCTTTGTCTGCAGAATGCAATTACTGGTGCCAGGCACTTTTTAAAGACCCTGGGCACAGTAGATAAGCCAGAGGGCAGTGCAGAGAATTGGTAATGCAAAAAAACCTGCTTTGAAGCGGAGGTATCTTCTGCACGATTCCCTTATTGGGATAAGCAGGTATGCCTCTTTTAAGTCTAGAGTCACTAACCAAGCGTTCCTGCCCAGCATAGGCAGTAGCTGTTGTAAAGTCAGCATTTTGGATTTTGGAATGTCCAGGAACGTTTTCAAAATCGATAAGTCCAGTATTGGATGCCAGGCATTGTCTTTTCTGGGTACCAGGAAAAGTCTTGAATAAAAATCTTGTCCTTTTCTGGTACTGGTTGAATAGCCCCCATATCCATGAGGGACATAACTTGTTTCTGAGCCTCTGCCCATTGATTTTGTGGCAGATCTGGCCAACCGTTTGGAATTGGCAATGTATGGAAATGAAATCTGTACCCCTGGGATACTATGTTTAATACCCACTTGTCCTGGGTAATTGATTGCCAATTTTGAGCATGAAGTGCTAATTTTTCCCCCAAGGGGGCTGCCAAAAGATAAGTGCTTGGTGAAGGTAGAGGGAAGTCATCAAGACTGCTTACTGTAGGGTTGTGCTTTGTTTCCTCCAGATTTGGAGGTGGAGGCACCCCATTGCTTTGACCTGTAAGAACCATGTGATTGGTATCTAGACCCTTTTAAGCACCTGGATTTGCCTTGAGAGGCTCTGTTGGACACAAGAAAAGAACCAATTTTTAGTAGGCCAGTGCCTACTTAACCTGGGTGGCTGCACTTGTAAGAAATCTTTTACAGTTTGCATAGATTTAACTTTGTCTTCCATTTTCTTTAAAACCTCTTCTGCCTTATTAGCAAAAAGAGTATCATGCTGCAAGGGGGTATCCAACAATTTAGCTTTAACATGATCAGGCAAATCTTGCCCCTTGACCCAGGCATGCCTTCTAATCACAGATCCAGTAACTGTGGCCCTGCAAGAGGCCTCCAAGGAATCAAAACCACATTGCAAAGTATGCTTTCCAACCTGTTCTGCTGAAATAATTCCTGTAATTCTTTATTTTCCACAAAATCAGAAATCAACATAATTTTCTGTTTCAATAAGCCCATAATATGCTATTGATATTTAAGCATATGAAACTGGCAGTTTAAGGCCCTAATTGCCAATGTTGCAGACGTATAAACCTTCTTTCCCATTCTATCCAGTGCCCTGGAATCTCTATCAGAGGGGGTAGGATTTTTGGCTGTAGAGGCCTTTACACCTTTGGGACCCTGTGAGATAGTCTCAGGATCAGCAGCAGGATTTTTAAATAGAAATTTGTGGGAGTTAGGAACCCTGTAATATCTGTCTGGCTTACTAGGAGCCAGATGTAGAGAATCAGGAGCCATGCTTGATTCCAAAAACACATCATCAACAATATCTAATACAGAAGGTATTGCCAAAGGTCTATGCTGAGGAAGAAGGAAATCCCTAAGCCTCTTTTTTGATTCAGAGAAATCCTGACTCTCCCAGTGAAAATGTTCCCTTAAAGTATGCAAGGTTTCTTCAAAAGAATAATCCTCAGGAGGAGATGCAGATGGGATCGATTCTTCTGTATCAGAATCCTCATAGGGTGGAATAGAAAATTCCTGATCATAGAGGAATCAGAAGAAATGGAAACCTGATCTGAAGATTCATAATCAGAGCCTTGCCTAGGCCTCTTAGCAGGGGGGGGGGGTTGGGAACCCCTGATCAAGTTAATTAAGTCCTCAGCCATTTTGATCATCTGTTTTTTAGGCATAGGGCCCTGAGCATGTGGCTCATGCGTTAGTTTTTTAGACATAGATGTTTTTGATCTTGTTTTTGAGACTGGCGTCGGTTTTATATAAAAATGTTGAGGCCTGAAAACACCCTCAGAAAGCCGGTGCCTGCTCAGCAGCTCCAGATCCATCCGAGGGAGAGACATCCATGGGTTCAATACTCAGAATCTCAAGGCATACTGGACTCCGCATGGGTCTCGGTAGAGGCCTGCGACTCAAAAGTAGCGGGTATCAGGGGCTGCGAATGCACCTCACTGAGTACCGGCGACTGGCTTAGGAGATGTTTAATCGGTTTTGGACCTCGACGGTCTGTCTCTGTCTTTTTCTTTGCACTTTTTGTGAACTCCGGTAATCGGATTGCTAACGGACGACATTTCAGGGTAATTAAATCTGGATCCAAAATATTTAGAAGCAAAAATATACAGATGCTTAATAGTGCGTTGGTTAAATTTAACACAAAACTGACAACAAGGCATTTTAGGGATCTGGGCCTAGGCAAGGAATACAGTACAAATGAAAATCCTTATGAGGTATTTGCTTCCCACAAGTAATGCAATTATTAACTTTTACTGACATCAGTAAGAGCAAGAAAAAGTTTCCCCAACGGGGTACATAGTTTTAGTTGAAGACTTCGGTTCTGAAACTCGTTCAGGAGTCAGCCGACCGGCACTTGCGAACTGCTTCTGCTTCGGGCACCGCGCGGCAAGAAAGACTGAATAAAATGGCATTGGCTGCATGTTTTATACCCCTGACGTCATGGAAGAGGAGACAGCAACCGATGCAGGACCCAAGACTTTGTTATTCAGGCCGACTGAGGGCAACCTGCCAGCAGATTACCTAAATGTAATGACTGCAACAGTGAAACACAACGAACATCACTTTCTAAGTTGTAATGCTTGGCAAAGGTGCACAGTGAGAACCAGGCAGTTCCTTCCAAGATGTCCTGTATAGTAACCACCCTTAGGAAGGCTGTGGTGGAAGATGTGGCCCTAACAGAATG
This sequence comes from Protopterus annectens, assembly GCF_019279795.1. Classification (NCBI taxonomy): domain Eukaryota; kingdom Metazoa; phylum Chordata; order Ceratodontiformes; family Protopteridae; genus Protopterus; species Protopterus annectens. The sequence continues at coordinate 1,106,933,203 of NC_056737.1, read as the reverse complement.
AGCTCCCACTACATCTTATACAGACTCACCATGATAAGTACAGCAGAAAGAAAGCAATGAGCTACCCCTGTAGAAGTGGTCAGTTTGTTGACTGATCTCTCTCCCTGTTTTTGGAAAGGGCAATAAAAAGCTGATCAGATTTCCTGTACTGCTTAGTCATCTCCAGATAAAATCTTAAATGTAAAGATATGCCTAGGGAAAGTAAGATTCTTCCTTCTTATTCCGGGTAGATAAAAATAAGGGAGGTGAAAAGTATGATTCAATAACATTTCTGTAATCATAAAAAAAGAAGTTATGTCCTTACCATAACGTTCCATGTGGAGTGTTCATCTCGCCTTGGTTATTACACATGGGTTCGGAGCCGATCCTTGGCTCCGTGCCGGCCGACTGCAAGCTCTGCATTGAGAAGAAGCTCGAGGACATCTAATACCCACAATCCCCCTCTGCCTTTACCTCAGATCTAGTTTGCAAGCAAACCAAACATAAAGCACGCACACATGCCAACTATATACATAAAAGTACATATATACAAACATACCCAGAGTATGATAGTAACAGCAATACTGCAACAGCAGAAGGAGAATACTCCAGACCAGGCACCAAATCGAACGTTCTTCCTAAGGGTGGGAAGGGTGGGAGTGTAATAGATGAACACTCCACATGGAGCGTTATGGTAAGGACATAACTTCTTTATGTGAGAGTGTTCAATCTCGCCTTTGTTCCTAGCTCCATGATCCTGAGGAACTCAAGGGAGAACGTTCTTGAGCACAGTGGAACCAAAGGTTGCCCTATCCCTAGAAACCCTGTCCACTTTGTAATGAGAGATAAATGTATGTGGTTTAGCCCAAGTAGCAGCCGCACAAATAGTGTCTAAAGGTAAGCGAGCTGCGTGAGCCAAAGATGTAGACACTGATCTGGTAGAATGTCCTCTGGGTTTTGCTGATAATGTTTGGTCAGAGGATTCATAAACATATGTGATACAGTCAGTTAACCATTTAGAAAGAGTTTGTTTTGTAACTGCAAGACCCTTTCTGCTGTCAGCAAAAGCTACAAATAGTTGATCAGATTTCCTGTGATCTTTTGTCCTATCCAAATAAAATCTGAGTTGTCTATGGACGTCCAGTTTGTGCAACATATACTCCAATCTATTAGAGTGGTTTTTAAAGAAGGTGGGTAATTCAATGGACTGATTAATATTAGAAGAACAAACTTTGGGAAGAAAGGATGGATTAGTGCGTAGGGATACTCTGTCGGAATGAAATATTAAATAAGGATGTTTGACCGAAAGGGCCTGAAGCTCAGACACTCGTCTAGCAGATGTAATGGCCACTAGAAATAAAGTTTTCCATGACAAAAATTTCAATGTGCAACTTGAAGCTGGTTCAAAAGGTGGCAACATCAATTTAGAGAGCAACAAGTTTAAATTCCACGGTGATGTCGGACTTCTGACTGGTGGTCTGATATGAAAAGAACCTTTTAAAAAGGCTTTACAAAGTCTGTGAGCCATAATAGGCGCACCACATTCTTCTACATGATAGTTAGAAACGGCAGCTAACTGCACTCTTAAAGTAGCCGGGGAAGCTCCTTCATGAAATAATTCAGTCAAGAACTCTAAAACCTTGTTTAATGGAGCTGTAACAGGGTCCAAATGATGTGATTCAAAGACAAAGCGTTTCCACTTACTGGTGTAAGTCTTTGTAGTGGAAGCTTTATGAGAAGCTACTAAAATATCTTGAACTGCCGATGTAAGGAACTGACCTGGCTAAAGGAAGCGGAGCAGCCAAGCTGCTAGGTGGAGAGATTCTAGAGAAGGGTGAGGAACTCCTGGCGAGTGAGTCAGTAGATCTGGCTCTGGGTCCAGCATCCAAGGTCCCCGAATGCGGTGTTGCATTAGAAAGAGGTACCAAATTTGACGAGGCCAGTACGGAGCAATGTGGGTAAACGTCCTCTGAAGGTAGTTGGCTTTCTGTAGAAACTTTGCAATCAGGGAAATGGAGGAAAAGCATATAGGAGACCCGGGGCCAATCGTGCACCAGCGTCCCTGGGGACTTCCCTGGAGGGTAATAGGGCAAAGTAGCTCCTGCATTTGGCGTTCATTGGAGGCATAAACAGATGGAAGGCTGGCCCCATTTGCGAAAAATCCTTCTCACAACTGACTGTTTGAGGGACCACTCGTGAGGCAATAGTATTGCCCTGCTCAGCCTGACGGCTATGGCGTTGGATGACCCGGGATGTGCGTTGCGATCAGAAAGCGACCGGTGGACTCTGCCCATTGCCAAATTCTCATGGCCTCTCTGCATAATTGGTAAGACCTGGTTCCCCCTTGCTTATGTACCAGACTACGGACATGTCTGTCTGAACTGCAATGGTCCCTGGAGGAAGAAGGGGAGCAAAGTGTTAAAACACTGCCCTCAACTCCAGAACATTGATGTGCAGATTGTACTCCAGATTGGTCCATTCGCCTTGGACTGTCTGTCCCTGAAAGATGCCCCCCCACCCTATCAGGGAAGCGTCCGTGGTTATCGTCGCAGAAGGTGCGGGTAGCACAAATGGTCTTCCGCTGGATAGGTTCCAAGTCTGTAACCACCACATTAGGTGTGATTTGCATGTTTTCGTTATCAATATTTCGTGAGTCAGTGGAAGTTGTTGGAATGACCATTGTGCAAACAGAAGCCATTGTAGCACTCTCATGTGCAGTCTTCCCAATGGTATCGCAATGAGAGAAGCTGCCATGAGACCCAAGACTTTCAGAACAATTTTGCGGAGATTTTCTGGGCGACAGCAGAAGGGAAATGTTGAATTGAAGTGCTACTATTCTTTCTGTAGGAAGTTTTAGAACTAACTATCTAATTCGCTCCTATGAATAAGATATGCTGTGATGGCTGTAGCGATTTTTGAAATTTACTGAAATGCCAAGGTGTGTACAAAGTTGTAGGTGTAATCCCTGGCTTGTATCAGTTGGCCTGGTGGTGGCAGACAGGAGCCAGTCGTCCAGATACGGAAACACCTGGAATCCTAGGCCTCAGATGAGGCGCTACCACTGCCATGCATTTGGTGAAGACCCTGGGGGCTGTGGTCAGACCAAAGGGCAGGGCTCGAAACTGATAGTGACTGGCTCCCAGCCGGCGCAAATGATCCCTGGACGCCCTGGTCATTTTGATGTGGTAGTATCGTCCTTCAGATCTATTGAGCACATCCAGTCGTCCTTCTGTAAGAATGGAAGGATCGATTGAAGCGTGACCATTGAACTTTTCCTTCTTGACAAAGGTGTTGAGATGGCTTAGGTCCAGAATTGGCCTCCAGTCCCCTGTTTTCTTTGGAACTAAAAGAACCTTGAGTAAGTTCGAATCCTATTTGGTCCGCTGGGACTGGTTGGATGACTCTTTTTCTAGCAGCTTTGAAATTTCTGTAGCTGCTGGCTCTGAGATGGGGTGGTACATCTGGGAGTTTTCTTTGGAATGGGGTGGATAGAAATGGGATTTTGTAACCTCTGGTAACAACGCTTTTACCCAATTGTCTGAAGAAAGGTTTTGCCAGGCCTGAGGGTATAAAGCTAAGCGACCCGACTGCCTCCAGAGCAGGACAGTCGGGCCTCCTCTCAGGAGTGCTGAAAAGGTTTGCCAGGGAGGTTATCCCTGTCACCTTGGTTTTGGACCCCTCTGCCGCCAGGGCGTCTTCCACCTCTGCCCCCTCTGCCTCTAGAGGGGCATCACCCTGTGTGTTTGGGAAAGATCCTTGGGGTTTTGAAACCACATTTTCCCCACGTTGCCCTTTGGGGTGCGGTCTGGAAGGGTGGAAAACGGACTCCGACAGCAGACAGAGTCTTTCCCTCCTGTTCACACGGGTAAGGGTCTCCTTTACTTTAGGGCCAAAAGTGTGGCTCCGTCAAATGGGGCGTTAGTAAAGGAAGACTTGAAGGCTTCCATGAATGAACATAAGCGCATCCAGGATTGCCTACGAAGAGCAATCGCTGAAGCGCTGCCCTACTCGATCCTTCGGCTGCATAGGATATCAGCCTCATGGACGAAGTTCACAATGGAGGTAAGGGTGTTGAGATGCTGTAACTTTCTCTGAGACAGCGGCATCTGTAGCACCCTGGAGGGTATCTCCCAACTCTTTGACTAGATCCCTCTGTAAGCGTGTAAAATGAGTCAAGTAGTTCAGGGAGCATAGAAAGCAGCTGAACTGAAAATATCTGTCCATGGTCCTAGAATCTTTGTTAGGCAGATGGACAGATGAGGAAGACTCCGACATCTCCTTTTCGTGGCGCTGCCACCACCATGGCGTCTACTGGAACTCCTTTGGTGAGGTAAGCTTTGTCCTGTGGTGCTGTGATGTACTTATTGGCTTCCTAGGGACTGGTTCCACTGTGTCAGGAGTCTCCGAGCAATCAATTCCATTAACTCATCAAAGGCCAAATGCCTTCAGCAAAACTGACTCATCCTCAGAAGGGGAGGGCTTGCCAGTCACCTCTCTGTTTTAGGATCTCCAAGATGTCAGAAAAGAGACATCCTCTGAAGGTGACTTAGGGGACCCTCCTGACTCATCTAAGTCAGTATCAGATGTCAAGGATTCTTGTGGAGAATCCAAGTGTCTCCTCTTACACAGTCTTTTCCTAGGAACTTCTTGGGAGCATCCGAAGAAGCCTCCGAGGAAGAGGGGCACCCTCCAGGGGTGGCTGAGACACTGGTGCCCGGCAGCTTGGGCGTGGCCGTGGGTGCAGAGGAGGATAACGGTCCTTTGTGGGAGGAGAAGCTGTCCCTGCTGATGTGGTTGTCTGGGTAGACAACACCTTCCTCATGGTCGAAGGCCCCGGGTCCCGAGTCGAGGTATCTCGGTTCGAAGAAATGGGAAGAATCCCGAAACAGGAGGCACCGAGCCCGAGAGGCGTCGGAACCGAAACATCGATCCGACTCGGTCCTGGAACCAAGGGCGGATCTTGCCCCGAGACTCCGGTACGGATCGGATGGAGTCGAGGTGAACGGTGCCGACCGAGAAAAGCGGTTCTGGCACCGAGGGCTCCACAATCATCAGTTCAGCTTCTTCCGGCTCAAGACTGGACAGGTCTCAGAGGAGGAACAGGTGGAGATAGTGGCAGGCCTTCAAGTCTCGACATCAACTGAGAGGAGACCGAGATAAGCTTAGATAGGGCCGTATGCTCCATCAGTTTCTGCACCACACGGTCCACATCGGTGTCGGAGAGGGGCCTAGAAGAGAGTCGAAGGGATCGAAGGCGGGCCGACCTCAGCAGAGTCGGTGGAGGAGCTCCGTCACCGGTTCCAAGACTCGAGGCTCGAAACTGCCAACAGTTGAACACTCGGCCCGAAGTCTGTGGAACCGGTGATCTAACTAGACCGAAGAGCTCGGGCCAATGACTTTGGCTCCGGCGCCGACCCCTCTTCGACTTGGATGCCTGGTCTGAAGCATCCAGAGCCTCCTGGAAAGAGGGTTTCAGCAATCCTCTGTCCATCAGTTTCCTGCGCCTATCTGTCATGACCCTCCCACTAAAAGAGTGACAAATAGAGCAGTCCTCTTGTAAGTGGAGAGGGCCAAGACAGTAGACACAGGAACTGTGGTTGTCTGTGACCGACATCTTTTGGCCACACTGACAACGTTTGAAGCCAGATTTTAATTTCTCTGACATAATACCAAGAGAAAAAGACAGTCCAGTCCAGTAAAAGTCAACTCCAGTGAAAAAAGTCAAATCCGGTAATAGAAGTCAATTTCTTAAGAAAGCAGACTACAACAATTTCTTAGTCAAAAGTAATCCAAGTAGGGGTGGTAGGAACTCTATACCCTTTAGTTAAACTAGGTAACTAATCTAAGGAACCGAGAATTCTGAATGCACTCACACACCTTACTCTAACTTTAAATGACTAGATTTAAGTAGTTTTTTTGAAAAATCTAAACAGAATAGATAAATTCTTATCTGTCAAAGCCTCGAGCTAGTCTCCAGCGATGCGTATGCAGCAGCGGCAAACTAGATCTGAGGTAAAGGCAGAGGGGGATTGTGTGTATTAGATGTCCTCGAGCTTCTTCTCGATGCAGAGCTTGCAGTCGGTCGAACCCATGTGTAAGAACAAAGGCAAGATTGAACACTCTCACATCATGGGTTAGTCTGAAGTGTGACCCTATCCTAATGAAATAATAAATGTTCCTTGCACAGGACAGCCTGAAACTCTGACACCTGTCAAGCTAATATGAAGCCTACCAAGTAGGACAGCCCTCCAAAACAAGAATTTTATGTGAAGGGAGGCAGATGGTTCAAATGGAGGCAGAGTGAGTCTTTCAAGCAAAATTTAGGTCACACGGTGGAGCAATCTCCTTTTGACAGGCCACAAATGCAGAATCCCCCCAGAAGCAATATGGCTGATTGAGAGAAGAAAGGTGGTCTACAGGAAGACAAGCACCTCTAGAGAGGCACAAGAAAGGCCCATTTTGTACAGGCCAGACAGCTAAGTGAGAACCAAAGACATATGTGCTGAAATGGAGTCCTGTCCTCTGTTGCAGCACATGTAGAACCTAAGAGTTACTTTTGTTGGGATTCCTAGTCTCCCTCAAAATCTGCAGCATGTCTACAGAACATGTGCCTGGAAGGTTGTTCTTCTTCTTTCAGCTTTTCCCAGTTAGGGGTCACCACAGCGGAACTCTGGTCCGCTAATGATTACAGTATATTTTTTTACAGGTGCCAGCTCGACGCCCAACCTTCAATGAAGGCACGCCCATTCTATGCATGTTCATAGGTTGATACTAGGCTATCTGCCCTAGGGCATTTATAAGCCTAGCCAGAGTGTGTTTGGCTTTCGCCACCCTTTTAGATTAGTTGACTGTGCCTCTGTATAGTAGGTCACAGAAGGTAGCCCTTTTAAGGTTAGTTTACTGTACCTCTGTCAAGCAGGGACACACAAGAGATCCCAGGGGAAAACTTACGATCTCCCATCCACTAGTCAAGATTTCTCTTGAAGAGGGTCATTGAGGGGCTCTGCTTAACATGGATTGGGATTTTGTTCCAGAGTGAGGGGAGCCTCTGGGATATGAATCTGTCCCTCCAGCATGTCCTATTTATTTCTGTGCTGAGGTTCAAGTCCCTGGAGCGTGTAGTTCTAAGGGATTTGGATTTCCTGAGGTGAAGCATGTCCATTAATTCTGGGTTGGACATGGCTTTATACGTCAGACACAGATCACCTCTGAGTAGGCAGTACGCAACTGAGTAGAGCTGGAGTTTCTTTAGCCAAACTGCATAGGGCATCTGTTTGAGCCCCTTGATCCTTTTGGTGAGGTACTTTTGGGGTCTTTCCAGTTGCTGCAAGTGTCGGGTAAGGTACATCCCAAATGGGGCATTGTATTCAATTATGGGCCTGATAAGTGATGAGTAGAGGGGCACAATGACCTCTCTTGATCTAGATGTGAATCCTTTCATGATAAAGTGGGCTATATAGAAGGCCTTTCTAACCACTTTGGCAATGTGATTGTCAAAGGAGAGATTGCTATCTACTTTTCCAGATGCTGCAAGTGTCAGGTAAGGTACATCCCAAATGGGGCATTGTATTCAATTATGGGCCTGATAAGTGATGAGTAGAGGGGCACAATGACCTCTCTTGATCTAGATGTGAATCCTTTCATGATAAAGTGGGCTATATAGAAGGTCTTTCTAACCACTTTGGCAACGTGATTGTCAAAGGAGAGATTGCTATCTACTTGGGTCCCCAAGTCCCTAATTACTTCTTCTGTACTTAATGGATTACCACCTATGTGGTAATTTGTGGGCACTCTGTTTTTCCCAAAGGGGATGACTATGCACTTTTTGGCATTTAGCTTTAGGCCATGGCTCTGGCACCAGTTATTCGTCTCTGCGAGACCCTTTTGGAGGATACTTGTGTCAGACGGAGAGTCGATTACGGCACCCAGTTTGCAGTCATCTGCAAACTTGGTCAGCCATAGTCCACTCGTGTTAGCCTGTACCTCGGAAAAATATATACTGAACAAGAGAGGTCCCAGGACTGAGCCTTGTGGGACGCCACTTGTAACTGGTTTAGAGTCTGACATGGCACTGACCATGTGGGTTCTATCCCTGAGCCAGTTTGCAACCCATCTTGTGACATAGGGGTTGATATTTAAGCTGGTGAGCTTATTTATGATGCCCGAGTGGGGTATTGTGTCGAAGGCTTTGCGAGGTCCAGGTAGGCTGTGTGGACTACCTTCCCTTCATCTATAGCTTTGGTAACTGTTTCAAAGAAGTTGACTAGGTTCAAGAGGCAAGATCTGCCCTTAACAAAGCAGAATTGGGTAGGATCCAGTGTCTGGAGGTTCCCAATGTCTTTGTTTATGATTTCCATGATGATACGCTCCACAGCTTTGCAGACTAGGCTAGTCAGGCTTATAGGCAATAGTTTCCGGGGTCTGTTGTGGCACCATCTTTGTGGAGTGGGACCACTGTTGCTGTACACCATTCCTTGGGTACATATCCTGTAGTAAGGCTGAGATTGAACAGTGACTTTATATGAGGGTTTAGTTCTTCTTGGAGCTCGTGTAAGACACAGCCCAGGACACCGTCTGGTCCCATTGATGCTGTGTTTTTTGCTTTGGAGAGGGCAGCTCTCACCTGTGCATCTGTGATCTCAGGAAGGCTACACTCTGTTGGGATAGACATTTGCTCTTTTGGGGGGAGGAGGGAGAAGTTTGCACTGAACCTTTCTGCCAGGATGTTGGCAATGTCTGTGAGTTCAGTGTATTTTTTGTCATTTTGCACTAACTCAGAGCATATCTGGGAGTTGCTTCCCAGGTTTCTGACATAACTTAAGAAGGCCTTGTGATTATCTTTAGTGTCTTGTGCAATTTTTCTTTTGAAGCTGGCCTTAGATGATTTTATGAGGGATCATAGTTTGCTTGTACTAATCAGAGACGCCTTCCCTTTTTGTGATTTTGTTCTATCATGTAATAGCTTTCTCCTTCTGTTGTATAGCTTATTTATGGCCGGGGTCCACCAGACAGGTTTCCTGCCTTTGGAGGAGTGAGTCTTGGTTTTTTTGGGATAGCATGCTCCATGTCCAAGGAATGCTTTTGTAAAGGATTCTGCATTTTGGGCCATATTTTCCACTGGCCCAGGGGCTTTGAAGGATTCCACCTCGGTTTTGAGAAGTGTGAAGTTTGCTTTTGAGAAGTTCTTCACGGTGGTTTCCTTGGCTAGGGGTGGGGATGGAATATGGATGTCCAGTGAGATTAGTTTATGGTCTGATCTTACCAATGGGGGGTATACCACTGGTGTGGAACATAGAGAGACCCCATGGTGGTGATGACCAGATCCAATATGTTTTCCCCTCTTGTGGGAGTGGTGACCAGTTGTTCCATAGCATTTGAGTTTATAAATTCTAGGAACCGTTGGGCGAGGGTGTTTGGGCTTGAGTAGTTTTCCCAATCAATGGGTAGTTGAAGTCGCCCAATATAACGGTGTTTGGAGAGACCTTCATATTCTCCAGTGTTCTCAGGAAACGAGTGAGGTTCCTGTGTTTGGGAGGGTGGTCTGTAGCAGGCTACAAACTGAAAGGCAGTTTTTCCCACTGTTAGTTGCACATGGATGGTCTCCGATGCTTCGTGCAGTGCCACTAACCTGGAGGTGTGGGTATCTTTGATAAATATGGATACTTCCCCTCCTTTTGTGGTTCGGTCCGTGTTTTGGGGCCAGAAAGCATGGTATGAAGTATAACCTGTTAGTGCTGGGGTGCTCCAGGAGCCTTGAACCAGGTTTCTGTTACTGCACAGATATCGATATTCTCCATACTGAGGAAAGTCTCGAGTGCGTGCATCTTGAGGTTTAGACTTCTGGTGTTGAGCATTATTCTTAGTTTTTTTTCTTTGTGTTGTCTATGGAGGTGGTTTGTCTTTTGAGCCTTGCCTAAAAAAGGCACTATGGGGGAGGCAAGAGCCTTTGCCAGTATTTGAAAACCCAGGGGTGACAGGTGCAAGCCATCCCTAGCGAAGCAACGTGGTTTGTCGAGCATGTCATCCCAGGCTGACAGACACTGGATCCTCTTTGAATGACACCAATACTTTAGCCAATTGTTAAAATTGATCATTTTGTCTTTATACTGTGGCATCATTCTTGGTGAGGGTAAGATGCTACTCAAAGTCAGGGTCATACCGGCCTGGGCTACATGATCAAAGAGCTCCTCTATGTCTTTTTTCATGTAGTCCAGGGAGGTACATCTCAGGTCATTCACACCAGCATGGACAATGACGGAGTCATATTTGTACTTGCTTTGGAGTGACCTGAGTGCTTGTGTTATGTGGCGGATCCTGGCACCCGAAAGGCAGCTTACAGTGACCGTCTCCTTGTTCAGCCTGGTGAGTGGGACGTCAGTGTGTCTGACAATAGAGTCACCTATTACAAGTGTATTAGGTGTGTTGTTTAGCCTTAAGGGATGTGATTGTGTGGCACAATGACTTTGTGAGCTATGTGGGTATTGTTTCGTGGTAGGGGTTGCTTGGATATCTGCTTTAGAGGTCTCTGCTGCTTAGGCAGATTTTTATTTAGAGCCTCCGAGTATGTTTTTGTGTGTTTATGTGTTTGGTTCGCTGATGCGATAGGTCTATGTGAGACTGGATTTGTGGTGTGTGTGGTTACCTTCTCCTCCCGACAGGCTGTGCCAGTACTGGGTTGAGATTACTTAGCCTCCAGTTTGGCTATATAGTTGCATCTCTCACATATATTTGAGCTTGTTGGGAGGAGGAGAGGGTGGTCTGTATACATAAGGCAGTTGTAACATTGCCTCAAGATTCCCAGATTCACCAGCTGGACTGGACAGTAAACCCGAAACTGACCTTTGGACATGCCTGAATAATATAGGGAACTACTTATTGACTGATCAGAAAGAACCAATAGGGAGCAAGTGCTTAAAAGGAGTATAAGAGGATGTAGTGCTTAAGTTTATTAGTGTTTACCTATGAGATTACTTATACGAGAAAGTGCAGGGCATTAGAATGAAAATAGAGTGCTTATTTTGAGATTTAGAGCAGTTCTAAGGGAAAAAGTGAAGAGCAGACTTTGTGGAGCCGGGAATAGTTTAAACCTGCTTAAGCAGCGCTGCCCGACGCTGCTCTGTGCGCAAGACCGTGCAAAAAGAGAGTTGCAAGGTTTTAAGAGAGAGAGATCAAGGAGTTTGGAACTGACCCAAAATGGCCAATAAAACTACAGCTTCTAGGCAGTAACCACTCCTACAGGGACAGGCAGGCTGCTCAGTGTTAACCACTGCCACTGGTGAACACAGAGACTTCCCTTTAGCCCAAGCAATCACTGGCCTCCAAGAAACTCAACCGCGGGGAGGACATGCAGACTCCACACAGAAGGTGCTCCAGCTGAAAATTGAATGGTAAAACCTCTTGCTGTGAGGCAACAACGCTACCATTGCACCAAGGTATGAATGTTAAATCAACCACACTATCAGCTTCAGTGATGACAGGGTAGGGTGAATCACTATTCCTTTGATTCATGTCATGAGATCCACATACTGAAGCAACAGGATATTTTTTTCCCCATGTCAGGCTTAGTAGAAGGGAGCCTGAGAAGAAATGGTGCTATCAGTAGCATTTCAGACCTGTCCTCCCATACATTTTGTAATATCCTGGGGATCAAAGTTTCAGGAAGGAAAGCATATGGAAAAAAGCTGCCAAGGTATTTGTTACCCAGGCCTCTTGTGCTAATATCTTGCTGAAATATTTCCTCAGTTGTCTGTTTTTTTGGTGAAGTTAAAAGGGTCCATTTGTGACATACCCTAACTTTGAGTTATGTTCTAGAACATGTCTACATTTACCATCCATTCATTGGAGTTCCGATGGTCTGGCAAAACACTGTCCAGGGATGAGAGGTATAGGCCCCTGAGGTTCAGACTGGACTCCTAAGTTAACTCCTATGCTACTACTGTTAGTTACTACAGAAGGAAAGGCTATGTTCTCCTTGGTTGCTAATATACTATACCACTGTGTCACTGACTGGATTTGCAAGGCTCCCTGTTGCAATATTGATGGCCAATACCACTTTATTTCATGTTGACATTTATTTCTGGATATCTGTATGGAGTCCACTGCATTCTCAGATCCACCTCCTGAGCCCCCAGGCCATGGCTGAGGAGTCTGCAGTGAGAGCACTGTTCTGTTTTGATGGGAACCCCATGTTTATACAGACTTGCTTATCCATCATGAGAGTTCTTCCTTGATACAGGCTAATAATGGAGCACTGCAGTGAGAAGTATGTTAGTACCTCCTGCTTCTGATGTGCCACTGCAATTTCCTCAAATGAAGTCTTGTCAGAACAACCATCAATATACAAAAGATCATGTATCCTACAACTCTGAGGAACTGTATGGGAAGGTCTAGTTCAGACTGGCAATCTTTCTAAAGCAGTATGTCAGGAAAAAACATTTTGTCCACTTGAGTAATGTTTTCTGCTCCTCTGTGTACAGCACGGCCTCCAGAAATACAGCTCATCTTCATTAGGATAAGTGGCACTTAGGGAGACTTAGTGATAGACCCAGTGACTAGAAATACTGGACTGAATTTTTTATAGCCTCCTGGATTTCTTCCATGGAAGAAGCCTGAATGAGATAGTTATCCAATTAAGGATAGATGTGCATAGCCTTTGTTCTTCAAAAATTAATGACTAAAGTCATGCACTTTGAAAACACCCTGAGTGCAGCATACAAGTCAAGGAGTAAGAATGTGAATTGGTAATGAATACTTCTGGTTCAAACTGTCTGTAGGAACTGTCTGTCCACCTTAGCTTTGGATATGTAAACATAAACATCCTTTAGATAAAAGATGGCCGTGCGGTCCAAAAGATTCTGCAAAGACAGCATTTTGAACATTGGCAGTCTCAGGAACTTGTTCACTCTGAAGATGTCTAGAATGACTATCCAGGTTCCTTCTTTTCTTGGTATTAGAAACAGTCTGGAGTAGAATGCAGTCCCTTTTTCTGAGACTCTTGATTTGTCACTGCCTCACAAAGAAAGACAGTCTGCCTCTAATCCTTGAGGGAGTTGGAGATTATGGAAGGACACTGAGTAGGGAGGGCCTCTATAGAGTTTTTGGGAGAGAGACATTGTGAGTTTTCTGAAACATAGCTGATTCCTCTAATCACTATGGCACCAAAGGCTTCCAAGCTTTCATCTATGGTCAGCTTTCCATTTCTTTTTATACTTGACCTTCTCTCTCTTTTGGAGTTGGGTCTTCTCTTGCTTAGGACAAAAGGTACAGCCTTTACTGGAGAAAATTCCAAACTATTGTGAAGTGCAAAAAAATCTAACTCAAAGCATAGTTTTCCCAATTTCCCACTTTTTCTACAGTATGCGTCATCCATCAGGTGAAGGTCAAACAGAATCTCTCTCTGCCCCCATTTTCTGAAAACACTGTATGCCTTGGGTTCAAACAGCAATTGCTTATGTAGTGGTGTACTTAGGAGCTGCACCTTCATATCCTCATAGACACTTGAGTTTTCAGTCAACACTGTCTCATAACAATTGATGTTCTAGCAGCAGCCATGGATGTTGCAGCACCCTCAGCAGCTCACCAACAATTTACAGCATACTTCTCAAGTTGTAAAGAGGTTAATATTTAGGCAATTCAAGAAAAAAATCCCGGTTCTCATTATGCTCTCCATCGCAGTTCTCTAAAAGTGGTTTGAGGACATGTTCCTGGTATTTCAAAATGCAGGTTTGTTAGTTCATTGCCCTGAATGGCAGGGTTGTTATGGCATATACTTGTATACTTTTTCCCAGATCTATTTGGTAATCTATTTTTATTGTCACTGGGAAGAGTGTTACATCTAGAAGTCTGTCTGGCTCCCTTTGGAGACTCCAGAAATACCACATCTGGCTCTACAATATGGTCATTATAGAGGAATTTTCTGAAGGTCCTGTTACATTCATAACTAGCCATGCCTCCTGGGTTGCAGATTTGGGAATCTGGTGCCAGGAAACATGATTAAAGACATTCAGTAGGGTTTCCTGTACTGAAGAGAGTGCTATAACTCAGTACCCCCTCCCCCCAACCCTTACAGATCCACACCCCTTTTCTGGGAGCATTAGGACTCATAAATTTGCCATTGGAAATGTTCCGTCATGACAATGAAAAGCTATCACCAAATGGCATGTCCCCTGGTAATGACTGAGAGGCTTGTGCAACTTCACTGTGTCACAGGACAAGGGGATATAGATTGACAGTCGACATCTTCCGCTCCCTCCCCATCCTCAGAGCTCGAGGAGTCAGTGTCACTCGGACATTTTGTATTCTTTTGGATTGGAATCCTGACACACTGTATTGGCTGTATTCAGGCAGCAGATCTTTTAAGAATTGAACGATGCCTTCAGACAGCTTTGCCCAATTTTCAGAGGGAAGCAAGACCACAGGATCATAGGAAGTTGCTAGGCTAATGGCCCCAGGGCCCTTACAAACCTAGCCAAGTTCAAACCATGTTCCCAAGGGTGTCTGGTTCAAGCAAACACTAAAATCAGCATCTACTGTCCCTGTCCCAAGAGGGACACAAGTGGAATCTCCAGGGTGAATTTCCGGTTACCATCCAATCATCCAAACTGGGCCAACAAGGGGATTTATTTAACATGAATAGAAAGCTTGTTCCAAAGGTGGGGCAACCTCCATGAGACAAATAGTACAGTTTTGTACCTACCATAAATGTAGATGTTTGAGTGTTCACCCTGCTGCAGTCATCACACTTGGGTTATCCTGTCATCAGGTGGTCCCGCAGTTAGCCGGAATTCCAAAGTCTTGGTCCGGCGTCGGTTGCTGTCGCTTCTTCCCTGACGTCAGTGTGCCAGGGTTATATATATTGCATCCGACGCCATTTTCTTCAGTTTTCCTTGCCCCAGATGTCAGGTGCCCCCAAAAAGGTGGTCAGTCATTAGTACCAATTTATGAAGTTTTAGCACAAACACAAAATCCCTCCAGCTATAAGCAAATACATCAGGAAGGTTTTGAAGAGATTTAGCCAGTTAGATCAGATGGGATGGAGGGAGGGTAACCTGGATTGCAGAAGGGTAAACACTCGAACATCTACATTTATGGTGGGTACAAAACTGTACTATGTTTGTGTTACCTTGCTGCAGTCATCACACTTGGGTGGAATCCCAAAGCTAAGGATGGGTGGAGGAGTCATAGAGGGTTAGAGGAGGCTAGAAGGCCCTGCAGAACTGCAGTGGCGAAGCCAGCTCTAGTCTTAGAGTAAAGTGGTAAGTGATAGTGTTTGGTAAAGGTGTGTACTGAACTCCAAGTTGCAGCTTCCAAAATCTCCTTGGTTGGAACCCCCCTGATGTAGCTGTTGCCCTGGTAGAGTGGGGCCTAATGGTAGCAGGAACTGGTTTTCCACGATGGGTATAGCAAAAACAAATGCAATGTCCTATCCATTTGAAGATGGTTTGTTTTGATATAGCCTTCCCTTGTGAAGCTGTAGCATAGGATACAAAGATAAATCCAAAAAACAAATGCTTGATGCTGATGTCTCAACCAGAGGACACAATTGAGATCCACAAAAGTCAAGAAAGAGTCTCTGGAAGAGCCCTGTTACGTATCCAAAAGATTTAATAAAATAGTATAGTAAAACCACACAAATATCAAACAAGTTAGCGCTTTTGGGTGTTAACCCTTCTTCAGACAATGAACAAATGTTACAAAGCACTATTTAAAACAAAATACAACCAATCAAAAGTTAATAAAAAACCCGCCTATTTCTTAAGGTGGGTTTAATAGGAACTACATCATTTAAACCTGGGTTCCTGTGTGCAATGAACTCTATGATCTTTCTAGATTCAACTAATTCAGTATATTGTTTAATGTTCCCTCCCCTCTTGTTCAATCTCACATTAACTATGGCCCTAAAGCCAAAGCAGTGAGTAGGATTGTCTTTAATATGTCTAAAAAGGGCATTATGCATGTCATTGTTCCTAATGCTGGATAAATGTTGTAATATCCTTATTTTGAACATATTATTAGTCTTACCCACGTAAAAACATGGGCAAGACTTACAATTCGCTAAATATACTATGTCTTTGGTTCTGCAAGTAGCCCTAGCTTTTAATGTAAATACTTTATTAGTAGTGGGATGAACAAAGGTAGTGTCCTGAAGGATAAAGGGACAGGCCTTACAAGAGCCACATGGCTTACTACCTATTTGTGAAATGGGGGTAACATGATCAATGACCTGTTCCCCACATAAAATATCTTTTAAACACTTGTTTTTCCTAAAACCAAACATAGGAGAGGGACCAACAATGGTATTAATCCTTTCATCACTAGTAAGGATGTTCCAATTTTTCTTTATTATCCCACTAATGTCTTTAGTGTTGCTACTATATGTGAGCATAACCTTAGATCTAACATCATTAACTGTTGTTTTTGGGGATGTGTTCAATCTACTACCTGATCGATGCAGCCAAGGCTTGTATTTATGCCCCCTTTTTTCTTTATTTTTCTCTAATATACCTTTAACTAAGGATTCATTATAACCCCTGTCAATAAATAAACCTTTTAAATTGTCTAGTTCCCCATCAAAGCAAGTATCATCCGTACAGATCCTAGATATCCTAGCCAGTTGTCCATGCACTATGTTTGAAAAAGTGTATCGCGGATGCATACTGTCGAATGTCAAAAGTGTATTTTTCCAACATTCCTTCTTATGCAGTGTTGTTGAGAAACCTAGAGTGGTTTGTGCTATTGAAACATCTAAAAAATCTATTTTAGTATAAGATGTTTCCTTCGTGAACCTAAAAAATTGAGTAGTGGAGTGTAGAAATGTAATAAAAAGTTCTAGTGTAGTAATGTGCCTATGGCTACACCCTGTGCCTGCCTATACATATGTTTCAAGCCCAGAAAAGTACAGTTTTGTACCTACCATAAATGTAGATGTCCGATAGGCATGCATCTGCAGTCCTTACAAATGGGTTGTCCTGTCGTCAGGCAGCCCTTCGGTCGGCCGGATTCCAAAGTCTGGGTCTGGCCTCGGCTGATGTCGCACTTCACCCGAAGTCATAGCTGCAGTTCTTCGGGTATAAAGGTATCAGCCGACGCCATTTTCCTCAGTGTTTCTTGCCCCAGATGCCAGGTGCCCTCTAGGAAGGCTAAATTTGGATAAATGCAAATGGTTCCAAACAGTAGAGAGCAAACAAAAATAAGCATGTATGTACATATATACAAACAAATACACCATAATAGATTCCCCAGCTAGCTACAAGATGGGCAAATACCCTAGGAGTACCACAGAGGGGAAGGAGGGTGGGTAATCCTGACTGCAGATGCATGCCTATCGGACATCTACATCTATGGTAGGTACAAAACTGTACTATGTCCTTCAAGGATGCATCTGCAGTCCTTACAAATGGGTAGAATACCATAGCCAAACTGGGGGAGGAGGAGTAATAAGATTATGGTGTAGTTAAGATCCCTTGCAAAACAGCAGTGGCAAAACCTGCTCGGGATCTGGAGTATAAGGGTAAATTATAATGCTTGGCAAATGTATGCACGGAGCTCCAAGTAGCAGCCTCTAAAATGTCTTTGGTAGCCACTCCTCGTAAAAAAGCTGTGGTAGTGGCTGTAGCCCTTGTAGAGTGAGGCCTGATGTTTTCTGGAGTTTTCTTCCCATGGTAGGAGTAACAAAATCTAATGCAATTTCCTATCCACTTAGAGATTGTCTGTTTTGAAATTGCTTTTCCTTCCATTCCTGTTGCATATGCTACCAGTAGCTGGTCAGTCTTTCTATTGCTCTTGGTCCTGTCCAGGTAGTAACGCAATTGTCTATGTACATCCAAGGTATGCAACAGTCTTTCTCCCTTGTTCTGTGGGTTGGGAAAGAATGTAGGCAGGTGGATAGCTTGGTTTAAAGATACCCTGGAGGCCACCTTCGGCATAAAAGTAGGATTAGTTCTCATGGACACTCTATCTTGATGGAAGATAAGGAAGGGCTGTACTGCCATTAATGCCTGTAGTTCAGAAACCCTTCTTGCTGAAGTGACTGCAAGCAGGAAAGCAGTCTTCCATAAGTATTGTAATTCTGCTGTTGCTGCTGGCTCGAAAGGAGGGAGTGTCAATTTTTCTAGCACAAAGTTCAAGTCCCATACGGGCAATGGTGGCTTCCTAGGTGGCTTTACATTTTTAATTCCTCTCAGAAACTGCCTGAGCAGAGGATGCGAGAAGACTGGAGGGTCCATGTTGTATTCTGCTGAAATAGCTGATGCATGAATCTTAATGGAAGAATAGGACAGGCCATTGTGGAAGAGCTCTGCCAAGTATTCCAGGATGTTAGCTATGTTTACCAGTGACACATTTTCTCCTTTTGCTGTACTCCAAATGAGGTATCTTTTCCATTTTGCTGAGTAATTTTTTCTTGTTGAGGGTCTGCGAGCCTCCAAGATAATGTCTTTAACCCTTTGAGATAAATCTGGGTTATTTTGTCTCATGCAATGTTCCAGGCAGTAAGAGTGGAAATCTTTATGAGGTATTTGTTTCCCACAAGTTAAACAGTTATTCACTTTTTCTGACATCGGCTGAGGCAAGAAAGAGTCCCCAACAGGGTACTTAGCTTTTTAGAAGTCTTCGGTAGTAGTAATCTCTGGTTCTGACCGACCGGCACTTGCAAACAGCTTCTGCTTCGGGTGCCACGCGGCAAGAAAGGCTGAGGAAAATGGCGTCGGCTGATACCTTTATACCCGAAGAACTGCAGCTATGACGTCGGGTGAAGTGCGACATCAGCCGAGGCCAGACCCAGACTTTGGAATCCGGCCGACCGAAGGGCTGCCTGACGACAGGGCAACCCATTTGTAAGGACTGCAGATGCATCCTTGAAGGACATCACATTATTCTCCAAAACCAACTTTAGCATTGTAGTAATCTGGGTGATATTGTGATCTGTAGCTCCATTGTCCTTCAAAAGTGTGCTAATGGCCAAAATGCCATAGTCATTGTTAATGACAGTAAAAAGACTCTGCACATCAAGTGTGACCATAAGGTAACACAACTTGGGAGTGACCCTATCTATCTCCCCAAGTGCCTTCAAAAATCCACCCGTATCTAAGAGTATGTTGTCCATTTTTTCAACATATGGTCTAAGTGTAATTTCTAACCAAATGGAAGCATTTTCTGTCACCCATTTTCTACCTGACACTATGGGTCGTAGAGGGGGGTCCGTCAAAGACTTATGTATCTTTGGTAACCCTTTCAAAAGTGGTGTGACCACACCTTCCACCTTAAGGAAACTATAAAGTTCCTTGCTAATAACCATATCATTTAAAAGTTGTTCCAGGGTTTGGTAAACTTTATCTATCAGATGTTTGACCATTAAAGGATTCATAGGGACATAGGTGCAAGAGTCAGAGAGTATATGTGTCAATTTATTATTATAAAAGATGGTATCCATTACAACTATGGCACCTCCTTTGTCTGCCATTTTAATTGTAATTTCTCTGTTTTCACTCAAATCATGTAGAGCTTGTCTTTGGGCTAAAGTTAAATTATGATATCTATGAGTATAACCTTTGTGAAAATAATCTAACAAATCTTGTTCACAAGCATTAACAAATAATTGCAAAGAGGGTGTAAGTGGAGGAACAAAAGTACTAGGCTGTCTTAATGCAGACTTATGAACCACATTATTACCAAACATATTCTTAAGTGCTACACCCCTACAGAAAAGCATAAGGTCCATCACTGTTTCCTGATAATTGCTCTCTCTACTAGGAACAAACGACAGACCTTTATTTAAAACATAAAATTCTTCTGTGGTCAGAACATGTGTTGACAAATTAAAAACAATGTCCCCACCACCATGATTACCAGAAATAGTCACTCCAATGTCCTCCGTTTCTTTCGTGGGTCCCTGCCCTCGCTCAATGAGCGCTTCCACGCTCCTTGCTTCTTTTTCACTGGAACTGGTAGTACATCCAAAAAATGTTGTCCAACCAAATGCGTTTTTGGTCGTGCCCCTAAACGTGAACCATTAGCTGTGGATACATCCGTCAAATTAGCTGCCAAAGGTAAAGCATGTTCCGTTGCTGAATTCAACGAACACACGGTGATATCCTTACCGTCTAAGGAGCAAAGAGTTGCTGCCATACCTTTTGGAAGTGTGTTCTGCGTCAACAGCTATCGGTACGTCACTACGTGGTTCCTCTAGGGGAGTGGACAAACGCGTAGTATTCGCTGACCCAGGATGCGACATACCATTACTGGAAACGTCAGACGTAGGAGCTTTATTGGAGTTCCTATTAACGGATCTATTTCTATTGAACACAGTATCTCTGGGTCTAGCCCAAAGATATTACCCTCAGAGAAGTCTGTATAATCTCTTTTAAGCTTACTCATTTTAAGGGTTTTTAACTTATCATCACTGTCCATCAAGGAATGGTAAACCTCGTCGAGTTTTTGCATATAACCATTGCCTCTAAAGTCATTAAGCAATTTATGTTGTAGCTCATTAGTATCTTGTTTTAAGGTGGCTATCTCAGGTGCAAAAAATTCATTTAGAAGTTCCATGTACTGGAAACTAGTCTTAATATTGATAAGCTGCCACTTCGCTAACAGCTCAGGAAAACGATCCCCTTGGGTGGGCATACAAAGGACCCTCATTCCTCGAGGGACTATGCCATAAGAGAGACAGGCTTCAAAATGAAAGGTTTGCCATTGAAGGCGTTGTAGCCTCCCCATTTTGTAACTATAGTCTCTGAGGAGTTCTTATCTACTGTGGCTGGTATGGAATTATTGAGACCAGCAGCCTTTAAAGTCACAAAACCCATCTGTAGCAGGGGGTTCTCCATAGGTATAAGATTTTTAAGGCTCTTACCATTAAAACGTTGTTGTAAGGCACCATTGTCCATTGCCTCACTCAAAGGATGTTGTTCTGTAGACATAACAGTTCAGCACCAATGAAGCACAACAGCAAAGATAAATCCAAAAACAAATGCTTGATGCTGATGTCTCAACCAGAGGACACAATTGAGATCCACAAAAGTCAAGAAAGAGTCTCTGGAAGAGTCCTGTTATGTATCCAAAAGATTTAATAAAATAGTATAGTAAAACCACACAAATATCAAACAAGTTAGCGCTTTCGGGTGTTAACCCTTCTTCAGACAATGAAAAAATGTTATAAAGCACTATTTAAAACAAAATACAACCAATCAAAAGTTAATAAAAAACCTGCCTATTTCTTAAGGTGGGTTTAATAGGAACTACATCATTTAACCTGGGTTCTTGTGTTCAATGAACTCTATGATCTTTCTAGATTCAACTAATTCAGTATATTGTTTAATGGCCCCTCCCCTCTTGTTCAGTCCCACATTAACTATGGCCCTAAAGCCAAAGCAGTGAGTAGGATTATCCTTAATATGTCTAAAAACTCTGTCTTGAAGGAAAATGAGGAAAGGTTCCACTGCCATTAGTGCCTGCAGCTCTGAGACTCTTCTAGCTGAAGTTATTGCTAGCAGCAGGGCAGTCTTCCATGATAGAAACTGTAGATCTGCAGAAAAAGCTGATTCAAAGGGACATAGCGTACGTTTTTCCAAAACAAAATTGAGGTACCATGTAGGTGCCCTTCTGGGGGGTCTAATGTTTTTTGCCCC
Source organism: Protopterus annectens (assembly GCF_019279795.1). Taxonomy (NCBI): domain Eukaryota; kingdom Metazoa; phylum Chordata; order Ceratodontiformes; family Protopteridae; genus Protopterus; species Protopterus annectens. The sequence continues at coordinate 1,106,911,598 of NC_056737.1, read as the reverse complement.
TCTGAGGAACTGCCTTAGAAGTGGATGTGAAAATAAGGGTGGTTCCGTGTTGTAGTGGGCTGAAATAGCTGATGCATGGATTCTAATGGAAGAAAAAGAAAGCCCTTTGTGCAACATCTCAGTTAAATACTGTAGAATCTGAGGCATGTGAGGCTGAAGTGTGTTTTGGCCTTTAGCTTGGTTCCAGGCGCAAAATCTTTTCCATTTGTCCGAGTAGGCCTTCCTGGTGCTGGGCCTCCTAGCTTCCAGAAGAACATCCATAACTGCTTGGGAAAGAGGAGCTGGCTGGATGCTTAGTTGATTTGCCATGCAGCCAGATTTAAGGTTTTGAGCTGGCTGTGTAGAATATGATTGTTTTGCTGTGTGAGCAAATGAGCAATTTTTGGCAAAATCCAAGGTGGGCCCCGGGCCATATTCCTTAATAGTGGGTACCAGTGCTGGTGTGGCCAGTCTGGGGCTACGAGTATCAGTCGTGGTCTCTCCTGTCTGACTTTCAGAAGCACCTTTGTGAGGAGAGGCAATGGAGGGAAGGCATATACAGTCAGGTTTTTCCAACTGAATGTGAGTGCGTCCACTTTCCAAGCTTGATGGTGAAGTGTCCTTGTACAAAATTTTGTTAGCTGATAGTTTTGGGGGCTGGCAAATAGGTCTATGTCTGGAAGGCCCCATCTTTGAGTTATCATTGTAAATACTTGTGGATCCAGTTTCCACTCGTGGGGATCCATGATGTTTCTGCTGAGCTTGTCTGCCAATGTGTTCTTTTTTCCTGGCAGGAATTGAGCTTGTAACTGAACTTGGTAGGCCAGTGCTGTGTTCCACAAGGTCATTGCTTGCCTGTATAGAGTTTGTTTATGTACCACATTACTGTGGTGTTGTCCGTCCTTATTGCAAGTTGTCCTGGATGTAATAGGTTCTTGAAGGCTGTCAGAGCATTCTGTACAGCTAGCATCTCTTTTTGATTGATGTGCAGATGTCTTTGATCTGCAGTCCATACGCCTTGAACGCACTGTCCTGCCATGTGTGCCCCAGATGCATCTGTTGTCATAGTTTGACTGGCTGGGGGCAAGGTGAAAGGCTGACCCTTGTTGAGGTGACATGCCTGTGACCACCATAGAAACTCCCGTTGTAGGCAAGGAATGAGAGATATCATTGTGTCCAAGCTGTGGCTGTGTTTAGACCATATGCTTTTTAGGTACCACTGTAATTTCCTCATATGCAGCTTTGCAAATGGTATTAGTAGAATGCAAGATGCCATGAAGCCCAAGGCCTGCAGAATTTTTCTTGCAGGGAGTAGGGTCTTTGTTGCCATTGTTTTGAAATATTGAGTCAGTTGTAGTTGTTTGTCTGGCGTCAGATAAGCCTTCTGCGCCGTTGTATTCAAGCTGGCACCCAGGAATGTCATATTTTGTGAGGGTACTAGTTTTGATTTCTTTTCGTTTACTGTGTACCCCAGGCAACTTAGAAGATGTTTTACAAAAGCCAGATGTTGTAAGAGGATGTCCTTGCTTTCTGCTTGGATGAGGCAGTCGTCCAGGTATGGGTAATTTTGAATTCCTCTTTGTCTGCAGTATGCAATTACTGGTGCCAGGCATTTTGTGAAGACCCTGGGTGCAGTAGATAAGCCAAAGGGCAGTGCAGGGAATTGGTAATGGATTGAACCTGCAATGAAACGGAGGTATCTTCTGCAACTTTGTCTGATAGGGACATGCAGGTATGCCTCCTTGAGGTCCAACGTTACTAGCCATGCATTCTTGCCCAACATGGGAAGAAGCTGCTGTAGTGTTAGCATCTTGAATTTGGGTACTTGTAAGAAGGTGTTTAGAATTGAAAGGTCCAGAATTGGTCTCCAGGCATGGTCCTGTCTGGGGACTAGAGTCTTGAATAAAATCCTTGGCCTTGCTCTCATGTAGGTACCAGTTTAATGGCTCTCAAGTCCATGACAGCTGTAATTTGTTTTTGTGCCTCTGCCCATTGATTTTGTGGCAGGTTTGGCATTCCTCTTTTCATTGGCAAGGTGTGGAAGTGGAATCTGTATCCTCGTGAAATTATGTCTAGGACCCATTTGTCCTTTGTGACAATGTGCCAGTTGTCTGAGAAAAGTGCGAGTTTTCCTCCCAAGGGAGCTGCCAAGAAAGTGTTGCTTGGCCAGATGAGGTGCAAGTCATTGAGTTTGCCTTCTGGTAGTTTGGGGCCTGTCTTCTCCTCCCTTCTGTGTTGCAGTGCCCCATTGTCGAGGTTTGTACTGGGCTTGTGGTTGTCCTCTGCCTCTTGGACGTCTGTATTTACCCCTCTTTGGTCTGCCAGTAGCTGGAAAAGACCAATGTTTAGTTGGCCAATTTCTGCTGAAGCGAGGGGGCTGTACCTGTAGAAAATCTTCGACTGCATAGATTTTGCCATTTTTTTTTAAGACTTCTTCTGCCTTAACTCCAAACAGAACATCCTGCTGTAAGGGAGCATCTAGAAGCTTTGCTTTAACATGATCAGGTAGAGTTTGTTCCTTTAACCAAGCATGTCTACGTATAACAGACCCAGTGACAGCTGCTCTGCAGGAAGCCTCCAAAGAATCAAAACCACATTGTAAAGTATGTTTGCCCACTTGTTCAGTTGCATGCAACAGATCCTGCATTTCTTTCAATTCAGACTGTTTAGGGAGTGTGCTCATTTTTTGTTTTAGCTGAGACATTAGAAATTGCTATTTTAGCATGTAAAATTGGCAATTTAGAGCGCTCATACCTAGAGTGGCTGAGGTGTAAACCTTTTTCCCCCACCTGTCTAGTGCTCTGGAGTCCCTTTCAGAGGGTACAGGATTTTTTGCCATAGAAGCCTTAGCCCCTTTGGGACCCTGGGAGATGGTCTCTGAATCAGCAACAGGGCTTTTATAAAGGAATTTGTGGGAATCAGGCACTCTATTGTATCTGTCTGGTTTGGCTGGAGCAGGAGGCAGAGAATCTGGGTTCAAGCTAGATTCTAAGTAAACATCATCCACAATGTCTAAAACTGGGGGGATGGCAAGTGGTCTGTGCTGGGGGAGTAAAAGAAACTCTATGAACCTTTTCTTTGAGTCAGAGTAGTCCTGACCTTCCCAGTGAAAATGTTCCCTCATAGTGTGTAAAGTTTCCCCAAAGGAATAGTCTTCAGGAGGAGAAGCTGAGGGAATAGAATCCTCAGCATCAGAATCTTCATAAGGGGAGAATGAGTAATCTTGGTCCTCAGAGGAGCCTGAGGAAATAGACACTTGATCAGAGGAGGCATAGTCTTCCTCTTGTCTAGGCCTTTTGTTGGGTGGGGGTTGGGAACCCCTGATTAAAGAGATCAAATCTTCAGCCATTTTGAGCATCTGTTTCTTAGGCATGGGGCCTTGAACTGGAGACTGAAGTGCAGTCTCTTTAGGTTTAATAGGAGTCTTAAGCTTAGGGTACGTTTTAATGGTGAGCGTCGTCGGTCTGAAGACGCCTTCAGAAACCGAAGGTGTTTCTGCAGCACCGACATCTCCTTCTGCAGAGTCGTCGGTAGGGGCTAAACAAAATGGCTGCGTCGGCCTAGCGTTCTCCGCCAAAGGCTCCGAAGCGGTCTCGGGTTCTAAATCTGCGGTAGTCAGGTGCTGCGTCAGAGCCTCACTGAAGAAGAGACTGGTCCAGCCGAGGCCTCAGAGTTTGGCTTGGATCTAGGCTGCCTGTCCTTATCCTTGCGTTTTTTTGTGCACGCCGGTAGTCGGTTGCTCCAACGGCATTGTGTAGTTAAATTTTCTACCGAAGTAGTGTCGTGCAAAATCAAAGCATCTTTTTTTAGTACGCTTATTAAACCTAGCACAAAAACGACAACCAGTGATGTCGTGGTCTGGGCCTAGGCAAGGCATGCAGTAAGAATGAAAATCCTTATGAGGTATTTGCTTCCCACAAGAAATACAATTGTTAACTTTTTCTGACATTGGTCTGAGGCAAGAAAAGTTTCCCCAACGGGGTACTTAGCTTTATTGAAGACTTCGGATCTGAAATTCGACTTCGAAAATCTCAGGAGTCGGCCGACCGGCACTTGCGAACTGCTTCTGCTTCGGGCACCGCGCAGCAAGAAAGACTGAAGAAAATGGCGTCGGATGCAATATATATACCCCTGGTGCACTGACGTCAGGGAAGAAGCGACAGCAACCGACGCCGGACCAAGACTTTGGAATTCCGGCCGACTGCGGGACCGCATGACAACAGGATAACCCAAGTGTGTTGACTGCAGCAGGGTAACACGATGAACATCTGTTTCTCCAGCAAGTTCTGTTGATGTCACATACCAGGTTAAGGTAGTTTGAATGAGAGTCCCATGTGCCATTTGACTTGTGAATGTGCAGCATTTCCAAAGTTGGGACAGAGATTGCTCTATATGCAAGACACAGGGTAAAGTGACATTGACTTCAGTCTGTCTGAAAGATATTGAAGATTCTGAATTTTCTTTGTAAGGAACCTTTGTGGTCTCTCCAACTGCTGCTGGAAAAGAACATACCAAAGGAAGTCTTCTATTATTGGCATGATAAGAGAAGAGTACAGGGGGTTATAACCTCTTTTTCTGGAGGCAATGCCCTTACTGATGAGATAAGCAACATAAAATGCCCTTCTTACCACTGTGGAGACATGATGATTAAAGTTAAGGTTGCTGTCAACTTGTGTGCCCAGATCTCACACCACTGACTGTGTGTTTAGGGTATTTCTACTGATGTGGTAGTTTACATGCACATCAGCCTTCCTGAAGGGGATGATAATGCATTTTTTTTTTGCATTAAGTTTAAGACCATGACTTTGGCACCAGTCATTAGTTTGCATAAGACCTTCTTGTAGGATGTTGACATTGCTAGAGGCCTCAGTGATAACTCTGCTTGCAGTCATCAGCAGCAGGAGATGGAGTTCATGGCTGACAACTCACATAAGGCAGTAAATGCAGTTTTGTAGGTACCTGTAACACTGATGTCTGTCTGGGTCTTAGCATGGTGAACACTGGCCAGGAATTTAAGAATCTAAGTGGAAGACGTCCCTGGGCTCCAGTTTCCTGCAAACTAAGACATCTTTTTCTACAGTAATCAAAGGAGCATTCTCCTCTCCCTGCTTGACAGTAAGATGATTTTAAAGGGTCATCTGCCTGCTGTCTAACTGTATTTTCAATCCAGTAGAATATAATTCTGTCTGACTGCATGGTGGCTTTCAAAGTAGCAATTCCAGAGTCCTCAGCCACTGCACACATTAGGGTTGCGATCTGTTAAAGTGTCCCCATGGAGATGATGGACTTCTGGTCTCTTCTCTTTGCTCTTTTGTTTTTTGAGAAGATCATATGAATCACCAACTTGCTGTGACTCTACTGACAAACACAGCTGCAAACATGTTCTTGTCAAACAGGCTTGGAAGGTTTAGCCTTAAGGAACTTAGGCCTAAATCTCAGGTAAACTAAGCACTCAGATTTTGTGCAAGCACACCTATTAACTTTCCCGGAGGGAGGGGGCAGACATGCCCTCTATCACTGTTAGGTGTTTGAAACCCTGAAGTCCAAAAGAAAAACGCAACACAACCTACCAAAAACATAACTACAGGAAAAAAAAAATCTGCAAAGGGTTACCTTTATGCCCTGCCCTTCAGACTTAGGCCTGGAGCAAGGGACTGAATGCTCTTCCTCCTAATATTCATGAACATAGAACTAAACATGATGCAGTTGAATGCCACTTATGCACCAGATATGTGAAGATGTCCGAGGTAAGATGTTGCGAGCCTGGTTATATGGGAAGAGTGCCGAGCTCTGAAAGTCAGACTGGCTACTGAATCTCAGCCTGAAGTAGAGTTCCTTACAATGATGAAAGCAAACGTGATCCACATGAAGAACATTTCTGATATACTCATCAAACTCCATAAAAGACCCCCTTCCTCCTGCCATTCAGTGAAGAATTCACATGAGATTCAACAATCACTAAAAACATACGCCAAAAGGGTATGTTACAAAAGGAACTCTAACTGAGAAACAAACTGTGCGAGTGGTAAAATGAAAAAAAATTGGTGAGGCAGGGGATGAACAAGTTTTGGTAGTTGAAGCATGAGACCATGGAGTGTAATGTCAAAGGTACATGACTGTCCCCAGCATTAGGACTTTCTGAAAAAAAAAAAAATACCAAGTGCTGCATCAGTGGAGAGTATGAACTCACCTAAGACAATACATCAAAGTGCATTACTGATATTAGGTCTTGCAAATCTAACTACAACATGAATTTGGAACATGGGAAGTCAGAGTTATGGGAAAATCCAGGCGAACACAAGAAGGGAAGACAAACTGTACAGAAGGTACTAGGAGCCAGATAAAAGAACCAAATGCTGCAAAGCAGAAATATTATGCTGTGCTTCTGTTTGCTACAATCAAAAATATTAAACAATTCAACTTAGCAGCTACTCCTTCCTTTTTTAAGTTACGAACTAGGCATGAAACTGTAACTACTCAACTTTTATTATAGTGCTTTACCACAAAGCACTTAGCAAACAGATAAAATTCAAACAAGTAAATGTTAAATAAAATTAGGTCACACAAAACACTGGAAACAAAGTGGACAAGCAAATAAAATTTTAAAATCAAAAGAAATCTTACTCTGTAACAAGAATGTAATCCAGGCAGGGTTCCAAAACAAGTAGCCATCATGTACAGAGCCCTTTCAATTCTGAATAACTTCAGACTAAAATTACCATCAGTTAGGCATAAACTTATTTAGAAAATATAATACTTACAAACTGTACTCATCTACCACTTTATGGAAACAGATTTCCAAAGTAAAACTGGACAAAATATATTATACTTCTGGTCTTGGAAGACAGCCAGAAAAAAACACTGCTGCTCTTCTCAGGTGGCTACAGGTTCTAGTGGTAAAATGTCTAAGGTGATGGACTGTTCTTGCAGACACTGCACTTGCAGTTAGTGTTAAGTCTGTCAACTATCTCATTTACTACTTACAGAAAATGTTTTTCTTTGCCTTTTTTCTCCCCTGATTACCATGTCTTCCCCAATCATACATGAACCTATCAGTTGCCTTGTGGTACAGACTATCCTCTGATTCTCCAGGACAGGAGCCTGTATGGGGAGCCATCATACAGGCAGAGGTCATCTGTACTCTCACCAACATTTGAGCAATGACAGCCTTCTGTAGTTTGGCACTAACCCCTCACTGGTAGTGACATGCCCATCAGCATCACTGCAGGGACTATCAATATTGCCCACATGTCTGCACATATTTGTTCTTTCATATGTGGGACAAGGAGCTATCATTTCCAGCCTGGACAACAATGTACACCCCTAGCTACACTGAGTCTTTTTTCTGTGCCTTAAACCTCAGTGCTTCAGCATACCAACAGGCATTATTGGCTGGGAACTGCCAAAAAGATGTCCATGGCACATTCCCCCCACCAGCACCACCAACTGCCTGGGTCACTAATCAAACCCGGGTCACCTAGGCAGTTGTCGTGGTTTCAACCTTCTATGCCACTGGGCTGGCACTGCTCATAGAAAACACATGGGATCACAAAATAAATATTTATGAAAAAAGGACTGGCAAAGTTGTGAAGCTGTGTGCAGAGCAATGCAGAGGAAAAATTAAACTACCTTAGTATGAGAGAATGTGGGGGAGCAGAGATAAAAGTAAGAAGGCAAAGGCTACCAAACTCCTCTTTAAGTCAGGGACTCTGGTAGACTATTTTTTAGGCAAATATACAAAAACGGACTTGAAAACTTCAATTTACTATGAATAAAACAGGAAACATTAAAAAAATAAACAAGCAAAAACCTACCACTATACTTTGTCACTACAGAACTTTTCAAAAGTCTATTTGCTCACTCACTCAAAAAAAAAAAAAATAAAAATAATACAGGCTGCTTAAAAAATATAACTCATACCATCCGATACAAACTCCACAGTATGGCAGTAATTATTGCTGAACTTTTTTCTCTAACTGGAGTAACACAAAATTTTGCCAAGTTAAGAAAAATAGTGATATATCAATTCAATGACAATAAAACAGATTGCAATACATAAATATTTACTGGAAGTACAAAAGGAACAGCTGGAAAAAAATATATATGAAACATACATAATGAGGAGAAGGAGAAATCCTAGTATTCAGGAAATGCTCTTTGCTTGCACAAAATGTCCAATACAAGCTGGTCAGTTAGTGTGATGGTGAGAAAATATGATTCAGAGACAGCTGTGGCACAATGGGACAGACCTCATTAATAGCTTATTAGCATGTCACTGAATCACATGCCAACACTATCAGAGTTAACCATGCCAGTGTTCTGAGTGGAGAGACACGCACCCACCAAACAAAAGCAGTCATTCACACAAAAGTATGCTCCAACAAACATACACATATAGACTCAATTCCCTACACCTCATCCTACACACACACACTCTCTCATGCAGCTTCATTCATGCCCCTAGATACATGCACATACACACACAGTCACACACACTACCCCTCTCCAATGTCTTTGCTGAACTTACCTGCACCAAAAGTACTTCCATGGGGTGAATGGATGATGATGTGTTTTAATGAAAATCACTTTTTCCTCCTACAATAAAATGTTACTTAGCAAAGCAAATCAGGAGCCAAAGACACAAGGACAGAACACATGATTAATCAGCATTACACACTTCCCCAGACTTCTGCATTGTCATGCAACTCTGCCCGTGCAAAAGCCATCTGCACTGAGGCCTCCTCAAGGAAAAAACCTCAGAAGTAGGCCAGTCTCTGAATCATAAAGACTTGGCATGATGGGGAAAACTGCTAATGCATTTAATCAATCTTAGCCTATCAGAATCCCAGTGAAAGAAATATAAAAATCTCTTTTAATGAGGTTACAGAAAGGAAGAACACTATTAAAATGCTCAAATACAGACAAAATGAAAGATCAAATGGAATACAGAACTTTCTGCAAGAACAAAAGTGAATGAATGAAAAAAATCATAGTTAAAACAGGTGGAAATGGTGAAACTGTGAAGTACTACAACAAACATTACGGACCATTTTTGATGGAAAATAAAATTAATTTGGTGATGGCTTTCCAGTTATTTGCTGAATTTGTCACAAACACAAAAAATTAAAAAGTGCTAAGTAAAAAGATAGTATCGGCACTAGAGAGGGAATAATGATACAACACTTTTTTCATGAACAGAAAAAAAAATTCATCAACAAAAACATCCAGTCATAAACAAATACAAAAGGCAACAGTAATACCAATTTACAAAGGCAAAATGGATAAATCTATACACCCCAGTCTGTTATATTAAGCACCGGAGGCAAAATGATAGCTGAAAATGGAAATGCTGAGCAAGTTGCAAAACTGAGAAAATAAACACAGTGATGTATTTACAGAAACTAAAAACTGTATGTGGAGTCAGTTCAGTATTTTTGGAAATACACAGCAGATCGGGTACGTGCAAGCCCTGCAGGATAACAAAAATAAATTATAACAGACAAATACAGACATTAAATGTCATTTCTCTACGTTATATCCTGCATTCTAAACTGGTTTTAATGCTGGAAAATAGGCACTCTTGATAAGCAACACATTAGAAAGTAATTTTTAAGGTTCACATTTGGGACCTCATCTGTTTCCAGCCTATACGACTGATGTAATAGTTTGAGGACTCTAAAATAAAACATGCTGGTATCAAAATACAAAGAAATGCAGCGGCAAAGCACAGTTAAGCAGATAATAGAAAATAATGGGCAGAATTCAAGTAAGGTCACCAGATGACAGAATTCAGTCCTGGCTAAGGTGAAACTATTACAAAATACAGCTTAGTATACAATACTGCATTTGCAGGGCGGAAGAGTTTTAAGACAAATGCCTAGACATGGGCACTGAAATTATATACATAAAATCTGAATGGAAGCTTCTAATATGATAGAATGTAGACATAATTCGGTGACATATACAGAATCCAAAAAAAACAACCACTGCTGTATTCCCTTACCTATTTAATAGTTATGCTGTACTTTAGCTACTCTATATGACTACCTTACAAACCTAAGTTTACGGGATAGAAAACATTTTATACACACAAATAAATAAGACGCCTAAAAACAGTTAACTTACTAACAGAGTCTAGAGGCTATAAACACCCTTTCATAAGTTAGGGATATTTCTCAAAGGGGGTAGTGTCATAAATATGATCAGAACTCTACTAGAATGATGGGATATTTAACTGCTTATAAATGTAAAAAGCATACATTAGTAATTTTATTTTCCAGTTAGGCCTAACTATACGAAATAATCCCCCAAGACTGAAATAAAAACAAAATTGGACAGCCAATATATGAGGAGAATCAAAACACAAGAGCTGACACATGCAGCCACATGGAGGAATTACTCCCATCCCCTCCCATCTGGCAGAAATGAAATATATGTACAGAGGGAGGGGTTGAATATATACACAATGCAGTCTCTCCCCTCAAAGAAGAAATATATTATCACTTCTCGGCATATATGAAGCCACATCACGTGTGTGTAGGGAAGTTACTTTGAAATATAACTAATAAAGAGTTACTGAAAGCAAAAGTGCGGCAGAACATCAAAGGGACCACGAAGTGTGTAGAATCAGATCCTGATGAGTCATTCTCCCCAATATGCTAGATACAACAAGCAGTACATTACACCTTATCAAACTATAAGTGTTTCTAGGAAGAGGCATACAAATCAAACCAGACATTAACGTGAGGACACTATAAAAATGAACAAAGACAGATCAAAATTATGCTCCCGTGCAAAGAAACAATTAAGCTACAACACTGTAGCTTAGTTAAGCGTGCGTTACACATGAAGTACATACGTCTCCAGAGACACCAAGGGAAGTAGAACATTCAGATACTTTCAAAGTGTTTAAACTGCAGCTGCCAGTGAAAAGATGCATAAAACCATGATAGCAACACTGAGAAGGGAATCAGAGTCATTGACTTCAACTTGACTACTCCTGGATTATTGCAATCTTTAAAAAAAGAAGGCACTGTACACACCTGTGTGCTGTTATCTCAAATTGGAGCAACAGGTTTTGTTATCCCCTTTCCCCACTTCTGTACTGTACAGCATCCTATTATGTGGTAGAGCTTCTGTTAATACTTTTATCTTGACAGCCTGGAAGCAACCAGGCATGGTAGCATCTTGCAGAACTAACAGCAGAAAGCTTTGCTTGGCTTGTGACGCACAAAAAGTACAGTTGTGTACACTTACCATAAATGTAGATGTTCAACTGTATACACTGTTGCAGTCATCACATTTGGGTTATCTGCTTGCAGTAGCCCTCAGTCAGCCTGATTAACAAAGTCTTGGGTCCTGCATCGGTTGCTGTCTCTCTTCTTCTGTGACGTCAGGTCGTCAGGGGTATAAAACATGCAGCCGACGCCATTACATCAGTTTTTCTTGCCCCAGATGTCAGGTGCCCCCAATGGGATGCAATTAAATCTATAAATATACAAGGTTATACCTCCAACAAAAAAAGCAAATACACCAAAAAGCTTTTAAGCATAGTAAAGAAGAGTAGAGGTATAGCCAAAAGAAGTTAGGGGGCTGGAGGGAGGGTAACCAGGACTGCAACAGTGAATACACTCGAACATCTACATTTATGGTAAGTGCACACAACTGTACTATGTTCTTCATGTTTCACTGTTGCAGTCATCACATTTGGGTAGATTCCCAAAGCTAAGGATGGGAGGAGGAATTTAGATAGCATTAGGACTAGCAATAAGGCCCTGCAAGACTGCAGTGACAAAGCCAGCTCTGGACTTAGAGAAAATTGGCAAATGGTAATGCTTGGTGAAAGTATGTACAGAACTCCAGGTAGCAGCTTTTAGGATGTCCCTGGTATGGACGTCTCTCAGAAAGGCTGTAGAGGTAGATGCAGCCCTGGTAGAGTGGGGTCTGATCCCCTGTGGAATAGGTTTTCCATGGTGCTTATAGCAGAAATTAATGCATTGGCCTATCCATTTAGAAATAGTTTGCTTTGAAATAGCCTTCCCGTCTGCCCCTGCAGCAAATGCCACCAGCAGTTGTTCAGATTTCTTTTGAAGTTTGGTCCTGTCCAAGTAGAATCTAAGTTGTCTGTGCACATCTAAGGAGTGCAGTATCCGTTCCCCTTTGTTCTGTGGATTTGGAAAGAAGGTTGTCAGATGAATGGAATGATTAAGGGCCACGCTGGATACCACCTTAGGCATGAAAGAGGGATTGGTCCTGAGGGACACCCTGTCCGCATGAAAGATGATGAAAGGCTCCACTGCCATAAGGGCCTTTAATTCAGATACCCTTCTTGCTGAAGTGATTGCTAAGAGGAAAGCTGTTTTCCAAGAAAGGAATTTTAAATCTGCAGTAGCAGCTGGCTCAAAAGGAGGGAGAGTGAGTTTCTCCAATACAAAGTTAAGGTCCCAGGCTGGAGGTGGAGTTCTCCTGGGTGGTCTTAAATTTTTGGCCCCTCTGAGGAACTGCTTGAGCAGTGGATGACAGAAGAGGGGAGGTTCTGTGTTGTAATGAACTGAAATGGCTGAGGCGTGAATTTTGATGGAGGAGAAAGACAGGCCCTTGTGAAGCAGTTAAGGATTGTAAAATCTGAGGTGAATTGGACACTGCTGTGCTCATCCCTTGAGAGTGGTTCCAGGCACAGAATCTTTTCAATTTTTCAGCATAGGATTTCCTAGTACTAGGCCTCCTTGCCTCTAAGATGATATCCATCACTGGTTTACTGAGGAATGTTAAAGGAGAGATTAGGTAATTAGCCAGGCTGCTAGTTTCAGTGTTTGAAGCTGAGGGTGCAAAATCTGGCTCTCCTGCTGAGAAAACAGGGCAGGAATCTGAGGCAGATGCCATGGGGCCACATTGACACACTGCGCAACAGGGGGTACAAGTGTTGGCGTGGCCAGTCTGGTGCAATCAAACTAGTCCTTGGTTTGTCTTGTTTGATCGTTAGTAGTACTTTGGAGAGCAGAGGCAGAGGAGGAAAGGCATAAACTGTTTTTTCCAGCTGAAGTACAGGGCATCCACTTTCCAAGCTTGTGGGGAGTCCTTGTGCAAAATTTGTCCAATTGATAGTTCTGGGGGGAGGCAAACAGGTCTATAGCTGGGCTCCCCCATTTGCTTGTCAACATGTTGAAAATAATTGGTTCCAGTTTCCACTTGTGTGGGTCCATGAGGTTTCTGCTTAGTCCGTCTGCCAGCGTGTTTAGTTTTCCTGGCAGGAATTGAGCTTGTAGATGCACTTGGTAGCTCAAGGCTGCGTTCCAGAATGCCATGGCTAGTCTGCAGGGGAGGGTAAGAATGTGTACCCCCTGCTTGTTTACGTACCACATAACAGTGGTGTTGTCCATCTTTACCACTAATTGTCCTGGAAGAATGTGGTCCTTGAAGGCTGCTGGAGCATTCTGTACAGCTATTGCTTTTTGATTGATATGCAGGTGCATTTGACTTGGGTTCCATTTGCCCTGAATGCACTTCCCTGCCAGGTGAGCACCCCATGCATAGTCTGATGCATCTGTTGTTAGGGTTTTGGCGACAGGGGGTAGTGTGAATGGTAGTCCCTTGTTTTGGTGGCAGGCCTCTGCCCACCAAAGGAACTCTAGGCGTTGACAAGGTATAATAGGAATCATTGCTTCTAGATCCTGAGAATGTTGACACCATAGGCTTTTTAGATACAATTGTAGTTTCCTCATAAGCAGTCTTGCATATGGAATTAGAAGAATGCAGGAGGCCATGAACCCCAAGGCTTGTAGTATTTGCCTTGCAGACAGCAGGGTTTTTGTGGCCATTTGTTTGAAGTAGGTAGTCAAAGGAATTTGTTTCTCTGGCGTGAGGAAAGCCATCTGTGAAGCTGTATTCAAGCTTGCTCCCAGGAATATAATTTGTTGACAGGGTACCAAGTGTGATTTCTGTTTGTTTATGGTGTACCCCAGACAGGTTAGCACCCTTTGTACAAAGGCCAGATGATTCAAAATTATGTCCTGGCTTTCTGCTTGAATTAGACAATCGTCCAGGTATGGGTATATTTGAATGTTTCTTTGCCTGCAAAATGCAATGACTAGAGCTAGCCACTTTGTGAATATCCTAGGCACAGTAGAAAAGCCAAAGGGCCATGCAGAGAACTGATGGTGCTTGTAGCCTGCTTTGAAGCATAGGTATCTTCTGCAAGATTCCCTGATTGGGATGTGCAGGTATGCTTCCTTTAAATCTAGTGTTGCCAACCAGGCATCTTTGCCTAGCATAGGAAGCAACTGGTGAAGAGTCAGCATCTTGAATTTTGGAATCGCCAAAAAGGTGTTTAGAGTAGACAGGTCCAGGATAGGATGCGATGAATCGTCTTTTCTGGATACCAGGAAAAGTCTGGAGTAGAAACCTTATCCCTTTTCCTCTTCTGGTACCAAATGAATAGCCCCTATGCTTAGGAGAGAAAGCACTTGATTTTGGGCCTCTGCCCACCGATTTGGGGGTAGATCTGGCCACCCACTTGGTGTTGGTAATGTCTGGAATTAAATCTGTACCCTTGGGACACTATAAAACCCATTTGTCCTGGGTAACGAGTTCCCAGTTCTTTGCATGAAGAGCAATCTTTCTCCCCAAAGGGGCGGTCAGTTAAGAAGTGCTTGGAAGTTTTAAAAAGAAGTCATTGAGACAGTTTACCATAGGGGGGAGTTTTATTGCTACCAGATTTGGAAGTGGATGCCCCCCACTGCTTAGTCCTGTGCGTACTTTGGGACTGAATCCTGGGTGCTCTGTTGGATCTGGGTTTGGACTGAGAAGGTCTGGAAGAGGGAGGAAAGGTCCAGTTCTTGGAAGGCCAATGCCTACTAAACCTTGGAGGTTGTACTTGTAAGAAATCTTTAACAGTTTGCATAGATTTAGCTTTTTCCTCCATCTTTTTAAGAACTTTTTCTGCCTTGTTGCCAAACAGGCGGCCCTGATTTAAGGGAGCATCCAATAGTTTTGCTTTAACATGATCTGGCAAGGATTGCTCCTTAAGCCAAGCATGCCTTTTAAGTACAGACCCAGTTACAGCAGCCCTGCAAGATGCCTCTAGTGAATTAAAACCACATTGCAAAGTATGTTTTCCGACTTGTTCAGCTGAATACAGTAGATCCTGTATATCCTTATTTTATGCTTTTAGGTTTATATTATTATTTATTATTTTTAAATTTTAATTTTATGTGTAAGAATTATTGTTTGATTTGTTAATAATGTTTTTGTGGTTATTTTTAATACACAACATCCTAATTTTATGTTTTTTTACATTATAAAGTTCCCTGTATAATGTAGGATGTTTTCTATACATTATAACATTTTTATTTGTTGTTTATTAGTATGTACTTTTTAGTATTCAATAGCAGGTAATTTCCTGTATTTTTTAAGGTTTTGTACCTTTAAATTTTAAGTGATTACCTTTGTGGTAATTAATTTGTATTGAACAATTAAGTTCATTGTATAAACCCTGTTCTTATGGTACTATGAATTAATTCTGAGGAAGTTTGCACACTCATGCAAACGAAAAGCGCTTTAATTAAATGTACTTTGGATTATTTGCTGTCTATTCATTTGTTGCTGCTGGTACAGTTTATTTTGAACACTTTGGTGTTTGAATAGCACGTTGGGTGCTTGGAAGTCTGGCTTATCTTGTATTTCTTAGTTATTTTTGTTCAAGTTTCTTGGTATATCCTTATTTTTAGCACAATCAGGAATCAACATAATTTTCTGTTTAAGCAATCCAATAATATGCTGCTACTTTAACATATGAAACTGGCAGTTATAAGGCCCTAATGGCCAAAATTGCAGAATTGTATACCTTCTTACCCCATCTATCAAGTGCCCGAGAGTCTCTATTAGAAGGGGTAGGATTTTTGGCAGTAGTAGCTTTAATGCCCTTGGGTCCCTGTGAAATGGTCTCAGGATCCGCAGTAGGATTTTTGAAAAGGAACTTGTGAGAGTCAAGGACCCTGTAATCTACCAGGTTTTCTGGGAGCAGGGGGTAAAGAGTCAGGGGCCAAGCTAGATTCCAAAAAGGCATCAACAATGTCTAGTACAGGAGGTATGGCTAAAGGCCTGTGCTGGGGCAGGAGTAAGAAATCCCTAAGCCTTTTTTTTAGAATCTGAGAAATCCTGACTTTCCCAACGAAAATGCTCCCTGAGGGTATGCAAGGTTTCACCAAAAGAGAAATCCTCTAGGGGATGCAGAGGGAATAGAGTCCTCAGATCAGAATCCTCACAGGCAGATAAGGGTAAATCCTGGTCATCAGAGGAAACAGAAAATTCAGAATCCTGGTCAGAAGTATCATAAGCAAACTCAGTCTTAGGTCTCTTAGAGGAGGAAGGTTGGGCTTCCCCTGATTAAAGTAATAAGGTCTTCAGACATTCTTATCATTTGTTTTTTATGCATAGAGATCTGGCCATGTGGTCTGGGCGTCAGTTTACTAGGCATGGTTCAAGTTTTAGGCCTTGAAGAAGAAGATAGAGTCGGTTTAATATGCAAGTCAGTAGGCCTGAATCCACCCTCAGAAGCCGGTGCCTGCACAGCAGCTCTGGACCCATCCAAGGTAGAGACATCCACAGGTTCCACAGTTGAAGCATCTCGCAGCATACCGGACTCCGAATGGGTCTTAGTAGAGGCCTGCGAATCTGAAGTAGTGGGTATCAGGGGCTGTGAAAGCACCTCAATGAGTACCGGCAAACTGGCGACTGGCTTAGGAGAAACGTCATCAGCAGCTTTGAACCTCGGCGGCCTGTCTCTCTCTTTATCTTTGCATTTTTTCGGAATGTCGGTAGACTGATGGCTTACCAAAGACATATCTGGATAATTAAACCGAGCACCAAAATATTTAGAAGCAAAAATATACAGATGACGGATAGTTTGTGGTTTAAATAAGGCACAAAACCGACAGCAAGGTACATCGTGGTCAGGGCCTAGGCAAGGAATACAGTATGAATGAAAATCTTTATGAGGTATTTGCTTTCCACAAGAAATGCAATTATTTACTTTTACTGACATCAGTTTAGAGCAAGAAAAAGTTTCCCCAACGGGGTACTTAGCTTTTAGTTGAATGCTTCGCTTCTGAAACTCGAAAACAAAAATTTCAGGAGTCGGCCGACCGGCACTTGCGAACTGCTTCTGCTTCGGGCACCGCACGGCAAGAAAGACTGATGTAATGGCGTAGGCTGCATGTTTTATACCCCTGATGACCTGACGCCACGGAAGAAGAGACAGCAACTGATGCAGGACCCAAAACTTTGTTAATCAGGCCGACTGAGGGCTACTGCAAGCAGATAACCCAAATGTGATGACTGCAACAGTGAAACACGAAGAACATCTCTGCCAAGAAGGAACAGCAGTAATTGCAATAAGAAATTCAGAGATTCACAACATACCTTCCAATTTCCTAAACCCACAATAGTCATCTCTTTAGGGTTCCAAAAAGTTATGAAGTGTCTAGGAACTAAAGTACAAGAAAAAATATATACAGTGGTGGGCAGGTGTCTGTATACAGCTTTGTGGTCTGTTTGCTCTACACATACTGGATTACCTGTGCTGACGTTTTACTGCCACACTTACCAAATTAAATGATGCACTGATTTTCTCTGGGGTGATTTCTACTAATATTACAGTAAACACCACCAGTATGAACATCACATTTCAGCAAGAAATAGGTCATCTTCTAACCTGTTAATCCAACTTTCTGACAATTTGTTTCAGCACAAATGTCATGCCCCCAAGAAAGATTCATACAAATCCAGTGAAAGTCTGTTGAATCACGTCTACAGCATGCTATTTTGAGCTTAGGCTATCGAACATACAAGATTTCTTAGTGGAAAAATGAAAACTATCATGTCAGTGTGAATAACTATAAAGCTGTATTTCCTGTGTACAGGCAGTGAATATTTCATACTTCGAAGAACAAAGTAAATGCTCAGGTCAAAAAAAAGTAACTCCTGCTCAAGGTGATCTCCTTTTTCATCTTAAATGTTAGTTTTTTCACAACTCTCAACTCTTACAGAGAAAAGATAAAAAAAAGAATAACTACATCAACTTCCATTACTGCCCACTTGAAACAAAGTGTGAGGCAGCAGCAGCTTAGGCAAACAAACACACTAGTCAGACACCACTCTCTGGTTATTTAGTGCCAAGCAAGTGTCTAAAGTGTCCTGGGGAGTCTTATGTCTAGCCTGGCTATACTTCACACTTGGGAAAAAATAAGTAAATAGCTAAAAAAGTTCAATTCCTGTTGAACAGAGGTAATTAGAATGAGATATTCGCCATCTGTGATCATCTTTAAGGCACACCATCCACCTATGAAGGTAGCACCTATACTCAACCTGGTACATTCTGAGTTATTATGACTGAAGGTCTTATCTAACAAAGAATATAAAACCTGAATAGTGGTGGATGTAATCATACTCTGTTCAAACTTGTCACGGCACAATGTTGCTGAATTCAAATTTGTGGAACTCTGCTCTCTCTTTACACACTGTCACTCATATTCTCTAGCTAGCTATGCCAGAAATCAACAGCTGAACCTTATTACATATGAAAAGTATTGCATTTTGTTTATGATGATAATAATGTTAAGGATGAGTGGCCAGACTGCACCAAGTTACTCCAACTTACTAAAGCTCAGGTCACAAAAGCTCTGCAAAAAAGAGGTTGCACTACATCATCATGCAAGAACCTACAACCACTATATGGGGACAACCATCAACACTTAACTATTCCTGCTTTGAAGACACTGTACCCTGAAGAAGCAGTAATCACTGACAGGCTCTGTAAAACCAGTCTGGGCTTTTTCACCAGAAGGCACTGAAAGTGAACCTCACACTCATCTGAGACACGAGAACAATAACATCTTGGTCACAGTGTGCCACAAAACTGATGCAGGCAGCTGAAAGTGAACTAAAATACTTCAGTAGCCGTGATACAAAGTTGGGTGAGCCGAACAACTGACTGCAAGCCAAAGGACTGCAAAAGAGTAAAGTGGTTAGGATAATGAAAGTACAGTTGTGTACACTTACCATAAATGTAGATGTTTGAGTGTATTCACTGTTGCAGTCATTACATTTGGGTAATCCTGCTGGCAGGCTGCCCTCAGCCGGCCTGACTTCCAAAGTCTTGGGTCCTGCATCGGCCGCTGTCACCCCTTCCCTGACATCAGGTCGTCAGGGGTATAAAAGAAGCAGCTGACGTCATTTTCTTTAGTTTTTCTTGCCCCAGATGTCAGGTGCCCCCTTCAAAAAGGGTAGCCATAATTTATATATGTATAACTACATGCACCAATATAAAACTTACCTTCATCTACAAGCAAATACACCACATAGGTTGTATAAATCAGAGAAGGAAAGATAGGTTCCATCAGAAGAGAAGGGGGATGACGGGTGGGTAACCTGGACTGCAACAATGAATACACTTGAACATCTACATTTATGGTAAGTGTACACAATAGTACTATGTTCTTCATGTTAGTTATGTTAGGAACCTGGGTGGGAATTCCCAGATATGCTCAGAATTAGTCCAAAATGACAAAAAATACACCGAACCCATAGACATTGCCAACATCCTAGCTGACAGGTTCAGCGTAAACTTCTCCCCCCCTCCCCACCAAAAGGGCAAATATCTATCCCAGCAGAGTGCTGCCCCCCTGACATCTCAGATGCTCAGGTAAGAGCTGCCCTCTCCAAAGCAAAAAACACGGCATCAATGGGACCAGACGGTGTCCCGGGCTGTGTCCTACATGAACTCCAATAAGAGCTAAACCCAAACATAAAACTACTGTTCAATCTCAGCCTTACTACAGGATATGTACCCAAATAGTGGCGTACAGCAACAGTGGTCCCTCTCCACAAAGGTGGTGCCTCAACGGATCCTGGAAACTATCGCCCCATAAGCCTGACTAGCTTGGTCTGCAAAGTTATGGAAAGGATCATCATGGAACTCATAAATAAAGATATTGGGGACCTACAGACACTGGATCCTACCCAGTTTGGCTTTGTTAAGGGCAGATCCTGCCTCTTAAACCTGGTTGATTTCTTTGAAACAGTCACTAAGGCCATTGACGAGGGGAAGGTGGTCCACACAGCCTACCTGGACCTCGCAAAAGCCTTCGATACAATACCCCACTCGGACACCAGCTTAAATATAAACCCCTATGTCACTAGATGGGTTGCAAACTGGCTCAAGGACAGAACCCACATGGTTAGAATTGCTGCAGCCATGTCAGACTCCAAACCAGTTACAAGTGGCGTCCCACAAGGCTCAGTCCTGGGACCTCTCTTGTTCGGTATATATTTCTCAGAGGTACAGGCCAACACGGAAGGACTGTGGCTGACCAAGTTTGCAGATGACTGCAAACTGGGTGCCATAATCGACACTCCAGCCGACACAGGCATCCTCCAAAAGGGCCTCATAGGTTCATAGGTTGGTACTAGGCTATCAGCCCTAGGGCCTATACAAGCCTAGCCATAACAATTCCCTGGTTATTTCTTCCCACATTATTTACTTTCCTGGACCCCTGTCTAGCAGGGCGACTGACGTGATCCCTGGGGTGAATTTCCTTTCTCCCATCCAATCGTCAAGGTTCCTCTTGAAGAGGTCCAAAGAGGCACTCTGCTTGACATGTATGGGCAATCTATTCCAGAGTCTGGGGAGTCTCTGGGTCAGGAACCTATCCCTCCAGCATGTTTTGTTTATTGTGATGACAAGGTTTAGATCCCTGGAGCGTGTAGCTCTGAGGGATTGGGATTTCTTTAAGTGTAGCATGTCCAACAGCTCTGGGTTTGACATGGCCTTGTATGTTAAGCAGAGATCGCCTCTGAGTAGACGATATGCGACAGAGTATAGCTGGAGTTTTTTAAGGCGGTCAGCGTGGGGCATCTGCTTTAGGTCTGTGATTCTTTCAGTGAGGTATTTCTGAGGCCTTTCCAGTTGTTGCAGATGTCTTGAGAGGTACATACCAAATGGGGCATTGTATTCTATAATGGGTCTAATGAGGGATGAGTACAGTGGGACAATGACCTCCTTTTTATGGATGAAAAGCCCTTCATGATGAGATGTGCCACATAGAAGGATTTCCTGACTGTTGTGGCGATGTGGTTATCGAAGGTGAGACCACTGTCCACCTGTGTCCCTAAGTCTCTTATCACACTTTCTGTGTTTAGTGTACTGCCACCTATATGGTAATTCATGGATACATGTTTTTCCCAAAGGGGATAACAATACATTTCTTGGCATTGAGCTTGAGCCCATGGCTCTGGCACCAAGCATCTGTTTCTGTAAGGCCCTTTTGTAGAGTATCCACATCATTTGGGGATTCAATAATGGCTCCCAGTTTGCAGTCATCTGCAAACTTTGTTAGCCAGAGTCCCTTAGTGTTGACCTGTACTTCAGAGAAGTAGATGCCAAACAAGAGCGCCCCAGGACTGAACCCTGAGGTACTCCACTTGTCACTTGTCTGGAGCTGGATTTGGAGTCGGCTACTTTTACAGTGTGGGTTCTATCAGTAAGCCATTTAGCAACCCATTGGGTGACATAGGGATTAATACCCAACTTAGTAAGTTTATCTATGATTCCAGAGTTGGGGATGGTGTCAAAGGCCTTGGCAAGGTCTAGATAGGCTGTGTGGACCACCTTACCCTTGTCCATGGCTCTGGAGACTGATTCAAAGAAGTCAATCAGGTTCAGGAGACAAGATCGGCCCTTCACAAACCCAAACTGGGTGGGGTCCAGTGTTTGAAGGTTGCCAATGTCTTTGTTTATAAGTTCCATGATAATACGGCTCCATGGCCTTGCAGATAAGGCTTGTCAGACTGATGGGACGGTAGTTTCCGGGATCCAAGGTGGATCCCCCTTGTGGATTGGGATAACTGTAGCTCTGCGCCACTCAGTGGGCATGAAACCTGAGGTGAGGCTATGATTAAACATGACACTTAGGTGAGGTGCCAGTTCATATTGTAGTTCATGTAGTACACAGCCCGGGATGTCATCTGGTCCCATGGTTGCTGTATTCTTGGCTTTAGAGAGTGCGTTTTGTACCTGTGTGGCCGTTATTACTGGAATTTGGCAATCTTCCGGTATTGAGATGGGCCATTTAGGGGTGAGAGGGGTGAAGTTGGCACTGAATCGATCTGCCAGGATATTGGCAATATCCTTTGGATCAGTATATTTATTGCCATTCTGTTTTAGCTCAGAGCAGATCTGAGCATTGCCATTTAGATTCTTGACATAGTTATAGAATGCTTTGTGGTTGTCTTTGGAATCTTTGGCAATTTTATTTTCATAACTAGCTTTGGAGGATTTTATGAGGCATCTCAGTTTCTTACTGAGGCTAGTAAGGGAGTTTTTTGCATCCTGGGATTTTCCTCTTTTCTGCAAAAGTTTCTTCCTTTTGTTGTAAAGTTTGTTTATGGCAGGGGACCACCAGATTGGCTTCCTTTTTTTGGATGAGAGCATTTTGGTTCTATTTGGGATGGCATGATTCATGCATGAGTGGATGTGCTCGTACAGTGCCTTAGTGTAGGATTCAGCAGTTGAACTTTCAGTTCCCATCTGCATGGGTGTCATGAAGTTTGTCACTTCTGACTTGAGTAGAAACAGACAACTGGTGCCAGAGCCATGGCCTCAAGCTAAACGCCAAAGTGTATAGTCATCCCCTTTGGCAAAAACAAAGTGCCCACAAATTACCACATAGGTGGTAATCCATTAAGTACAGAAGAAGTAATTAGGGACCTGGGGACCCAAGTTGATAGCAATCTCTCATTTGACAACCACGTGGCCAAAGTGGTTAGAAAAACATTTTATATAGCCCACCTAATCATGAAGGGATTCACATCTAGATCAGGGGAGGTCATTGTGCCTCTTTACTCATCCCTCATCAGGCCCATAATTGAGTACAATGCCCCCTTTTGGGATGTACCTTACCAGACACCTGCAGCAACTGGAAAGACCCCAAAAGTACCTCACCAAGAGGATCAAAGGGCTCAAAAAGATGCCATATGCTGCCCGGTTAAAGAAACTCCAGCTCTACTCAGTGGCATACCGCCTGCTCAGAGGCTATCTGTGCCTGACGTACAAAGTCATGTCCAACCCGGAATTAATGGACATGCTGCACCTCAGAAAATCCAAATCCTATCGAGTTACACGCTCGAGAGACTTGAACCTCAGCACTGAAATAAATAGGACATGCTGGAGGGACAGATTCATAACCCAGAGGCTCCCTTCACTCTGGAATAAAATCCCAGTCCAGGTTAGGCAGAGTCCCTCATTGACTCTCTTCAAGAGGAATCTTGATGAGTGGATGGGAGATCGTAGGTTTACCCCGGGTATCACTTCTGTGTCACTGTTAGACAGAGGCACAGTATACTAACCTCGAAAAAGGGCATAGCAAAATTATTTTAAAATGGGTGGCGAAAGCCAAACACACTCTGGCTAGGCTTATAAATGCCCTAGGGCAGACAGCCTAGTATGAACCTATGAACCTATGTTTCACTGTTGCAGTCATTACATTTGGGTAGAGTCCCAAAGCTAAGGTTGGGAGGCTGGAGCTAGACAGCATTAGGAGCGGCTATGAGGCCCTGCAGAACTGCAGTGGCAAAGCCTGCCCTGGATTTAGAGTTGAATAGCAGATGATAGTGCTTTGTAAATGTGTGCACTGAACTCCAAGCAGCAGCCTCTAAAATATCCTTGGTAGGTACTCCTCTGAGAAAGGCTGCTAAAGTGGCTGTAGCTCTGGTTGAGTGTGGCCTAATGCCCTTAGGTACTGGCTTGCCATGGTGTACATAGCAGAAATGAATGCAGTGGCCCATCCACTTTAAAATAGTCTGCTTTGAGATGGCCTTTCCTTGTGATCCTGCAACATATGTCACAATTAATTGCTCTGTCTTACTGAAAGCTTTGGTTCTGTCTAAATAGAATCTAAGCTGTCTGTGTATGTCCAAAGAATGCAGAATTCTCTCCACCTTGTTCTGTGGATTTGGATAGAAGGTTGGCAGGTGAATAGTTTGGTTGAGAGCCACAATGGACACCACCTTAGGCATAAATGTTGGGTTTGTCCTCAGAGACCCTGTCTGGATAAAAAATTATAAAAGGTTCCACAGCCATGAGTGCCTGTAGCTCTGAAACTCGTCTTGCAGAAGTTATTGCTAGGAGCAGAGCTGTTTTCCAAGATAAAAATTTTATATCAGCAGTAGCAGCTGGATCGAAAGGAGGCATTGTGTGTTTTTCCAAGACATAGTTGAGGTCCCATGCAGGCATTGGTGATCTCCTTGGAGGTCTTAAATTTTTGGTCCCCCTGAGGTACCACTTTAATAAGGGATGAGAAAAAATTGGTGGCTCTACATTGTAATGAGCTAAAATGGCAGAGGCATGAATTTTAATAGATGAAAAAGATAGGCCTTTGTCCAGCATCTCAGTTAAGTATTGCAAAATCTGAGGAATATTTGGCACAGCTGTATCAGTTCCTTGTGCCTGGTTCCAAGCACAGACTCTCTTCCATTTGCCAGCAAAAGATTTTCTAGTACTAGGCCTTTTGGCTTCCAAAATGACATCCATCACAGCTTTACTGAGAGGTGTGTTTTGTAGGACTACATTATTCGCCATGCTGTCAGGTTTAAAGTTCTGAGTTGACTGTGCAGGATCTGACTATTTTGCTGGGACAGTAGATGAGGTATTTGGGGTAAGGTCCAAGCTGGGCATTGAGACAAGCTCCTTAGTATTGGATACTAGTACTGGCGGGGCCAGTCTGGGGCAATCAATATCATCTTTGGCTTCTCCTTTCTGACCTTTAGGAGTACCTTGGGGAAGAGAGGCAGAGGGGGAAATGCATATACTGACAGGTTTTTCCAGCTGAAAGATAGGGCATCCACTTTCCATGCTTGTCTGTGATAAATCCTTCTGCAGAATATTTTTAGTTGCTAGTTGTGAGGGGAGGCAAATAGAACTATGTCCGGGCATCCCCATTTCTTTGTTATGCTTAATACTTGTGGATCCAGGTGCCACTTGTGGGGATCCATGAGGTTTCTGCTTAGTTCGTCTGCCAGAGTATTTTCCTTCCTGGCAGGAATTGTGCCTGCAGATGTACTTGGTAAGTCAATGCTGTGTCCCACAAAGTCATGGCTAGTCTGCAAAGGGGGTAAGAATGAGTTCCCTCCTGCTTGTTTATGTACCACATGACCATGGTGTTATCTGTCTTTATCAGTAGTTGTCCTGGATGAAGCAAGTCTTTGAAGGCTGTCAGGGCATTTTGAACTGCTAGCATCTCTTTTTTGATATGTAGATGCATTTGGTTTGAGGTCCATGTGCCCTGAATGTATCTTTTCGCCATATAGGCCCCCCAGGCATAATCTGATGCATCCATTGTTAGTGTCTGCCTGGCTGGGGGTAATGTGAATGGCTGCCCCTTGTTTTGGTGACAAGCCTGTGCCCATCGAAACTCCTGTTGCAGGCAGGGAATAAGCGTAATCATAGTTTCCAGGCTGTGGCAATGTTGAGTCCAAACACTTTTTAGGTACCATTGAAGTTTCCTCATATGCAGTCTTGCATATGGAATTAGTACGATACAGGATGCCATGAAGCCCAAAGCCTGCAGAATTTTCCTTGCAGATAACTGGGCCTTTGTTGCCAACATTTTGAAATAGGTAGTCAGTTGCCTTTGTTTGTCTGGCGTGAGATAAGCCATCTGGGCAGTTGTATTTAAGCTTGCACCCAGGAATATTATCTCTTGAGAGGGTACTAGTTTTGATTTATTTTCGTTGACTGTGTACCCTAGGTATGTTAGAAGTCTTTTCACAAATGCCAGATGCTGTAGAAGAATGTCCTTGTTCTCTGCTTGAATTAGACAGTCGTCCAAGTAAGGATATATCTGTATTCCTCTTTGTCTGCAGAATGCGATTATTAGTGCCAGGCACTTTGTAAAAACCCTGGGCGCAGTAGATAAGCCAAAGGGCAGTGCAGAGAATTGGTAATGCATTGAGCCAGCCTTGAATCTGAGGTATCTTCTGCATATTTGTCCGATTGGGACATGCAGGTATGCCTCTTTTAAGTCTAAAGTCACAAGCCAAGCGTTCTTGCCCAGCATGGGCAGAAACTGCTGCAAAGGCAACATCTTGAATTTTGGTATTTCCAGGAATGTGTTCAAAAAAGATAGGTCCAGTACTGGCCTCCAGGCCTTGTCCTTTCTGGATACCAAGAACAGTCTTGAGTAAAATCCTTGTCCCTGCTCTTGCTCTGGCACTTGCTGAATGGCCCTCATGTCCATGAGGGATGAGACTTGTTTTTGCGCCTCTGCCCATTGATTTTTTGGCAGATCTGGCCAGCCGTTTGCCTTTGGCAGGGTATGGAAATGGAACAGATCTGGCTAGCCGTTTGCCTTTGGCAGGGTATGGAAATGGAACTTGTACCCTTGTGACACGATATTTAGAATCCACTTGTCCTGGGTTATAATGTGCCAATTTTGAGAAAAAAGTGCTAATTTTCCCCCTAAGGGTGCTGCCAGGCGATAAGTGCTTGGTGCAGGCAGGGGGAAGTCATTGGGACTGTTTCCTGTATGGTTAGGATTGGTCTTCTCCAACTTTGGATGTAGAAGCCCCCCATTGCTTTGGGCGGTATGAACCTTGCGCCTGGGATCTGCCTCTTGGGCATCTGGATCTGCCCCTTTGAGGTCTGTCTGACACAGGAAAGGACCAATTCTTTGTTGGCCACTGTCTACTAAACCTAGGTGGCTGTACTTGTAAAAAATCTTTGATCGTTTGCATAGATTTAGCTTTGTCCTCCATTTTCTTTAACACCTCTTCTGCCTTAACACCAAAGTATCATGCTGTAAAGGTGCATCTAATAATTTAGCTTTAACATGATCAGGCAGATTTTGTTCCTTTAACCAAGCATGCCTCCTAATTACAGAACCTGTGACTGCAGCCCTGCAGGAGGCCTCTAAAGAATCAAAACCACATTGCAAAGTATGTTTTCCAACTTGTTCTGCTGCATGCAATAAATCCTGCATTTCCTTGTTTTCGGCACATTCAGAGTTTAACGTTTTCTGTTTAAGCAATGCCATGACATACTGCTATTTGAGTATGTGAAACTGACAGTTTAAGGCCCTTATAGCCAAGGTAGCAGATGTGTAAACCTTTTTCCCCATCTATCCAGTGCCCTAGAATCTCTGTCAGAGGGGGTAGGGTTTTTTGCAGCGGAAGCCATAACTCCTTTCGGACCCTGAGAAATAGTTTCTAGGTCTGCAGCAGGGTTTTTAAAAAGGAATTTATGAGAGTCAGGAACACTAATATCTGTCAGGCTTAACAGCAGCTGGAGGTAAGGAGTCAGGGGTAAGACTAGACTCCAAAAACACATCATCTACAATGTCTAACACAGGTGGGATGGCTAGTGGCTTGTGTTGAGGTAGTAAAAGAAAATCCCTGAGCCTCTTTTTAGATTCTGAAAAATCTTGGCTCTCCCAGTGGAAATGCTCCCTCATGGTATGTAAGGTTTCCCCAAAAGAACAGTCCTCTGGAGGAGAAGCTGAAGGTATAGATTCTTCAGCATCAGAATCCTCATTGGGAGGGGGGGGGACAATATTCCTGATCAGAAGAGGAATAAGAAGAAATGGAAACGTGATCTGAAAATTTTATAGTCAGTGTCTTGCGTAGGTCTCTTTTCAGGAGGGGGATGGGAACTCCTGATCAAGGTAATCAAGTCTTCGGCCATTTTGAGCATCTGTTTTTTGGGCATAGAGACCTGACCACGTGGCTCTTGAATTTGTTTCTTTGCTTTGGAAGGTGCTTTAGTCTTTGCCTTTGAAGCTGAAGTTTGTTTGATGTAAAAATGTTTAGGTCTGAATACACCCTCAGAAGCCGGTGCCTGCTCAGTGGCTCCGGACCCATCTGAAGGGATAATATCCGAGGCTCCAATACCTTGAGTTTCCAGCGGCATGGCCAACTCCATGTGGGAGTCGGTAGCGGCCTGCGACTCTAAAGTAGCAGGCATCAGGGGGCTGCGAAAGCGCCTCACTGAGGACCGGCGAACCGGCAACTGGCTTAAGAGAAGCTTCGTCGGTTTTGGGCCTCGGTTGTCTATTTCTTTCCTTTTCTTTGCATTTTTTGTGAACTCCGGTAGTTGGATGGCTATCTGACGACATTTCTGGATAATTAAACCGGTGTCAAAAATAGTTTAAAGCAAAATCATACCGACGCTTAATAGTGCGTTGGTTAAATCTAGCACAAAACCGACAACCAGAAATGGTATGATCAGGGCCTAGGCAAGGAATACAGTAAGAATGAAAATCCTTATGAGGTATTTGCTTCCCACAAGAAATACAATTATTAACTTTTTCTGACATCGGTCTGGAGCAAGAAAAAAGTTTCCCCAACAGGGTACTTAGCTTTACTGAGGACTTCTGATTTGAAACTCTAACTCAAAAATCTCAGGAGTTGGCCGACCGGCACTTGCAAACTGCTTTTGCTTCGGGCACCGTGCGGCAAGAAAGACTGAAGAAAATGGCGTTGGCTGCTTCTTTTATACCCCTGATGACCTGACATCGGGGAAGGGGCGACAGCGGCCGACACAGGACCCAAGACTTTGGAATTCAGGCCGGCTGAGGGCAACCTGCCAGCAGGATTACCCAAATGTAATGTCTAACAGTGAAACACGAAGAACATCTGTAAATCAGCAGTATCCTAGAAATCAAGGTTTGAATCAAGTATGTTACAAATACCAATGCTGGCAGGGTCACTGATGTGTACAGGCATTTGAACGTAAAGAAACCAAATGCCCTGTTTAAATCCTTATTTTATTTTACTATTAAAGTCTGTTCCACTACATAATCCTGTTAGAAAGTGAGTTTAAAACTAATATACTGCATGGAATACAACATAATAAAGGATTTTGTGACTTTGTGTTAAGAAGAATGTTTTTTTGTTTTACTAACTACATTAAAGTACTGTTTAAATGTACTTTTTGGTGAGAGAGGAGTTTAATAAACTGATACAGATTTGTGGAATTCTGACCTCTGATTGCTGACAAGAATTCAGAAGCTATAAGTGATATGCTACAACCAGCAGACTCAAGTTTGTTTTACCAATGCTGACCAAGAACTGAGAACATTTTGCCTTTTGTAACTTGGTTGGTAGTATTGTAGACACTGTCACTGTTTTAACTAGAAGGCAGTAACAGAAACTGTCTGCAATAAATCCTGAAATGCCACTGCTAAATTTAACCCCAATGCAGTGCACAGTCAACAACTAAGAATAAGCATTCATGACAAATTACAAGCCACCATGTAACTCTGTCTTCTTGACTGACAAAGGAGCTATATGAATAATCTGTAGGGGGAGCTAAACAACAACATCCCCTAAGGGCACATCCAAAGATTGGGGATCATGTCAGAGAGACCGTTAAAATGAAACACTTGTTTCTACTTGATAACCACTGACAATTCTGTATCTGTATCATGAGCAATTGAGAAAAGAATTACAACATGATATAACTGACAGCTTGATACAGTTCCCCCATCCCAGTAAGGGCAAATCTGCACTTTACTTTCATCACAATTTGGCAAATGATGAGGAAAGTCTGGAACCTACACATATATAAAAAAATAAATGTTCACCATTGTCTGTAAAGCAAATTTCAGGGATAAAATATATATACTGGGAAAGGCTTTTAAAACTGTCAAAATATACAATATGGTGGCAGGTTATTTCAACAATATTTGCAGTCAGGAAAAACAACTCTGGAGTTGGAATGCTTGTCTGGAACTTCCTCTCTTCTGAACTTTATCACTTCATGAGCAGCCATCTTCTCTAGGGAATCGATTCCGTACAATACTCTCATGAAAAGTCAAACCTGTGAAAAAAGTAACATTACAATCACAAAACTGTACATACATACAATATGACAATTTAAATGATGTACAGGTATGCAGAATTTCACTTATTTACTACCATATCACATGTATGGTTTATTCACTTGCAGGATTTCAGACATTTACTGGTTCACAGGAAAGTACTAGGTTAGCTGCCCTTGTGGGCCACTTAAAAAATAAATTGGCTAGGGTTAAACAAACATCTTTAGTGAATTATCACTTATGGCACAGGCAAACCTTATAAAAACACATACAGTCTTCTGTTACTTATTGTCATTACAACAGCTCATCCAATTCCTGCCTTCCCTTAAACCTCATTCCTCCTCCAAACATTATTCTGCATCTATTGTTCCCACAATTCCCATTTTTTTCTATGCAATTGCTCATACCCTTTTCTAAGGATCCCACTTCGAGTTCTTTTATTTCCATTTATATAACTACTTCTAGAACGGTTAATCAGACTTTCATTTCCATTTTCTAGTAACTTTTTTTTGGCAGCCACCATAATTACACCCAGCATGGCCTTGCTATGTTTAGGCAATTCTGACTCTGTATCACAGCTCAAAAATTATTTCCTTAGTTGCACCAATACGTTCACTCAGTATTTCTGACAGAGCAGTGTACAGGGAAAACTTAGTTGTGTAAAAACTTACCATAACCTTGGATGTCCCTCTCTTCCATGTTGCAGTATTCATTACAATAGGGAGGTGGCTACCTGCAGCATCGACATCCGGCCAGTATACCAAAGTCTTTGGAGCAGGAGGGTACATGTGACATCCTATGTCAGAGCCATAAACCGACGACGGCTACAAATGTGATGTCTGCACGTACCCTCTTCAGAATAGACTGCTGCATACAGTAGTACTCCTGGAGGTTTAAAGAGGATCATAAAAGGAAGACCCTTAAGACTCACATGTAGACTAGACCATAGGATACTTGATAGCCTACGTGTAGTGGAGAGGTTAAGAGGGTGAGTGACTGTCCCCACAGATAAGTAACAGTAGATAAGAGAGGTAAATTAGAGGGGGTAGGAGGGAGGGACTGAAAACTGCAACATGGAAGAGAAGGACATCTAAGGTAAGTTCTTACACAACTATTTTATGTCCTTCTAGTCTCATGTTGCAGTATTCATTACAGTAGGGACAGTACCAAAGCTTTTAGGTATGAGCCTGGGTGGAGGAGTGAGGTCCCTGGTCAATGAGACCTTGTAGAATAGATCTGGCAAACCCAGCTCTAGCTCTGGAAGCTAGGTCTAGTTTGTAATGTTTGATAAAGGTGTGCACTGAAGCCCAAGTAGCAGCTTCTAAAATTGAGGTGTAATCAACCCCTTCGCAAAAGGCAGCTGATGAAGCAGCTGTCCTGGTGGAGTGAAATTTGACATGTCCATGTAAAGTTTTTCCATGACTGGAATAGCATATGCCAATGGTCTTAGAGCTCCATGAAGAAATGGTCTGTTTAGAGACTGCCTTCCCTAAAGCCCTTGGGTGGAAGGAAATGAATAGTTGGTCAGACCTTCTAATAGGTTTAGTTTTGTCTAAGTAGTACCTCAGCTGTCTGTGGACATCTAAAGAATGAAAAGTCCTCTTTGAGGGATTCTGAGGGTAAGGATAAAAAATCAGGTAGGTTAATGGTCTGGTTTAATGACAGCTCATTAACCACTTTAGGCATGAACGAGGGGTTAGTCCGGAGGTCAACTCTGTCCTTGTGGAAAATAAGGTAAGGAGGGATAGCCATAAGGGCTTGTATCTCTGATACCCTCCTGGTGGATGCAAAGGCCACTAGCAGAACTGTTTTCAGGGTACACAGTTTCAGGGATACTGAATGTGCTGGTTAAAAAGGTGGCAATGTAAGTTTTTCTAGTACAACATTCAAGTCCCAAGGGGGGAGGTATAGGCTTTTGAGGGGGTCTAATATGGAGTACTCCATTCAGGAAAAGCTTGACCTCTAATCTAGAAGCCAGAGGAGGTATCATGGGCAGACAAGCACAGAGACAACAGATAAATGGACCTTAACTGAATAATAAGTTAGTCCTGAGTGAAGGAGCTCACACAAATAGGAAAGGACCAAGGGTACAGGAATAGTCATAGGGTCCTGTTTTTTCCTTTGACACCACCTGGAGAATCTCTTCCATTTAGATACACAATTTCTCCTGCTACTAGGCTTTCTGGCCTCCTGCAGAACATTGAGTACATCCTCTGAGTATAGGTGTCTGAAGGGGATTAGAACCCTATCACCCATAAGGTCAGTTTTAGATTGTTCACCTGAGGATGTAGTAGGGGTTCTCCTGTCCTGTGTGAGAAAGTCTACTTGGTGGGGTAAACCTGTGATGATTGCCCTTGGCTAGTAGATAGAGAAGGGGAAACCAATGCTGTCTTGGCCAAAAGGAGGACACCAACAGGATTTTGAGTTTGTCCCTCTGGATTTTCAGGACCACCTTCTGAATCTGTGTTAAGGGTGGGAAGGCATAGATCTACATCCCCGCCCAAGAAAAGGAGAAAAGTGTCCACTTTCCAGGCTTCAGGATGTGGGTCCCTTGTGCAAAACATGGGCATCTGTCTGTTCTGGGAGGAGGCAAATACATCTGCTTGCAGAACACCCCACCTGTGGATAAGATCTAAGAATACCTCTCTGTGAAGCATCCATTTGTGAGAGGGTGCTGAAGTTCTGCTGAGAATATCTGCCATAACATTCTCTGTGGAGGGGTTGTACACTGCTGTCAGATGAATCTGCAGTGATGATGCTAGGGTCCAGAACTGGGTGGCTAGGCTGCAAAGAGGGTAGGATCTCATTCCCCCCTGTTTATGTACCACAGGACAGTCATATTATCCATGATCACTTTCAAGGTTCCTGGGGGGTAGAGCTGATATGAAGATTTGTAGGGCTAGAAGAACTGCCCTTATTTCCTTGATGTTGATATGGTCCCTTTGTCTTAGTGTGGACCATTTTCCCTGCACAGAGAATTGCTTCTGGTTGTGTAGTAGCACTGCACCCCATCCCATGTCTGATGCGTCTGTAGAGACCTGTTGTAGGGGGACAGGTACCTTGCAAGGGGGTTCTCTGGTTGAGGTTGATGGCAAGATCCACCACTGAAGTTCCCTCTTCAGACAGTGAAAGATGGGAAGGGGGGGTGTCCAGAGGATGAGAGTGTTGGCTCCATAAATTCTTCAGGATCCACTGGATTTTTCTCATGTGGAGTCTTGCCAGGGGCAACATGGGTAACAGGGATGCTATGTGGCCTAACATCCTTATGAATTCTTGTGCTGGCAAAGAAGTGATAGTGGGTAGTTTGTAAGTAGAGGGAAAGGTCCCAGGTCCTTTGGTCTGGAATGAAGGCCTTCAGGTTGTCTGTCCTGATCCTGCATCCCGAAAAGACCAGGTCTTGAGTGGGGATCAGGTGAGACTTTTCCTTGTTTATAGTGAATCCTGAGTCAGGGTGGAGATCGCCTGTTGTAGGTGGTGTAGGAGGACTTGACGGTCATGATGAAGAATTAACAGGTTGTCTAGATATGGGTACATTTGTATACCCTGTGTTCTACAGTGAGCAATAAAAGGTGCTAGACACTTGTGAATACTCGAGGAGCAGTGGAGAGACCAAAGGGCAATGCAGAGAATTGAAAATGCCAGGAACCTACTGCAAAGCGTAGGAATTTACTGTAATCTGAATGTATAGGAATGTGAAGGCAAGCATCCTTCAAATCCAGAGCTACCATGAAGGCCTGTGTTGGTATGAGTGGTAGCAGCAAAGGTAAGGTAATCATTTTGAAACTGGGTACCTTGAGGAACAGGTTTAGGAAAGATAAATCCAGAACTGGTCTCCATGGACTGCCTTTTTCTTGGTACCATAAACATTCTTGAGTAAAAACCTTTGTTTCTTTGTGGGCAAGGTACCTGCTCTATGGTGCCCTGCACTAGCAATTGTTTCATGATGGTGGGGAAAAGATGACTTTGGCTTGATGGAGGTTGAGGAATCCCTTGAAAGGGGGCAACATCCACCAAATCATAAAGTATCCCCTCTGAATGATGGAGAGGACTCAGTTTTCTGATGTGATTTTCTGCCAGGAGGGTAGGGAAAGGGTGAGACAAAGGGATAGGGGAGTGTTGGGGTTTAGATGTTGGAAGTCACAGTGGAGGTGGTCTGGTTTGTTCACACAGGCTGTGACAGGGGGTGGATGAAGGGGTGGAAGGAAACCTGGAAGTAGAGCTTTTCCTAGCTTGTCTACATCCATTTGGCTAAGGTGCCGAGTGGGAGGACTGTCTCCTGACAAAGGAAGTTCTTTGTGGGTAGTTTCTATGATATCTGGGGATAGGATAAACCAGTAAATGTTTCAGGTTTTGTAGCTCTTTTCCCTTTTCTTGAAGGGATTTAAGAAGTTCTACTGAAGCTTGTCCAAAAAGGGGCATCAAGCAGTTTAGTTTGCACATCCATAGGAAGTGGCTGAAGTCTCACCCAGGAATATCGCCTCAGCACTGAAGCTGATGCAGCAAATTTTGAGGAGGCTTCCACAGCATCATAGTTGCACTTGGAGTGCCTAGTCACCCGAGATGCTGTGGAAAGTAGGGTGTTTAGTTGGGTTTTTATTGATGAATCAAGAACCTCAGAGAGAAGGGTAGTTGCTTTGGAAATTGTGTCCATGACATTTCTAGCCATGTGGGTTTGGTAACTGAGAGCTCTTAGAGCCAGAGTAGAGGAGGTATACACTTTTTTCCCTAGTCTGTCCATGAATTTGCTGTCTTCATCAGTAGGATAGATAGCAACAGAAGGAAACTATCTGGAAGTTTTATCAGCAGAAACTGCAATAACTGCTGGGTCTGCAGGAGGGTTTTTGAATAGGAAATGGGTGTCCTAAGGCACCTTGTAAAAACGGTCAGGACATTTAGAGGCTGGGGGTTGGGAATCTAGGGCCTGTGAAGCGGCCAAGAAGGCATCTTGGAAGACAGGTAGCAAAGGAGGTACAGCAGAGGGGGATGCTTGTTCCATTTGCAGCAGGGTCAAAGTACCTTTTCTTAGTGTCAGAGACCTCTGAGGCCTGCCACTTAAAATGTTCCCTCATGAGGGAAATGGTGTCCCCAAAGGTGAATTCTTCTCCAGGAGACTCAGGGGTGAAAGGATCCTCTTCCTCTGGGGTGATAAAATCCTTAGGAGAATCAATTTGTGAACCATAAGTCAGTGATTCCTCAGAAGAGGAGTACTCTTCCTCTGATATCTCTAGAGGGTATCCTGAAGGAGCAGCAGCTGGTGGTTGTTGTGTCTGTAAGGCCTGGAA